>NC_091707.1:5161515-5464545 GCF_041296265.1 Equus caballus | reverse complement strand
GCAGGTGGTTCCGGTCTGTCCGGTAGGTGATTCCGGCGTGTCCGGCACGTGCTTCCGGCACGTCTGAGAGGTGGTTCCGGCATGCGCGACAGGTGATTTCGGAGTGTCCGCCAGGTGGTTCTGGCGTACCCGGCAGGTGATTTTGGCGTGTCCGACAGGTGTTTCTGGCGAGTCGAGCAGGTGGCTCCAGCATGCTCGGCAGGTGCTTCGGGCATCTCCGGCACGTGGTTCTGGTGTGTCTGAGAGCTGGTTCCGGCATGTCCGGCAGATGATTCCGGAGTGTCCGCCAAGTGGTTCTGGCATACCCGGCTGGTGATTTGGGCATGTCAGGTAGGTGGTTCCGGCGAGTCGAGCAGGTGGCTCCGGCGTGCTCGGCAGGTTGTTCAGACGTGTGTGGCAGGTGTTTTCCGTCTGTTCAGGGTGTGGTTCCAGCATCTCATGCACATGGTTCTGGCACGTCTGAGATGTGGTTCCGGCCGGCGCGACAGGTGTTTCAACAGTGTCCGCCAAGTGGTACTGGCGTAGTTGGCAGGTGATTTTGGCATGACCAGCAGGTGGTTCCAGAAAGCCCGGCAGGTGATTCCGAAGTTTTCCCCAACTGGTTGTGGCGTAGCCGGCAGGTGATCTCAGCGTGTCCGGCAGGTGGTTCTGGCGAGTCGAGCAGGTGGTTCCGGCGTGCTCGGCAGGTGCTTCCGGGGTCACTGGCACGTGGTTCTGGCATATCTGAGAGGTGGTTCCGGCATGCCCGGCAGGTGATTCCGGAGTGTTCGCGAAGTGTTTCCGGCGTAGCCGGCAGGTGATTTTGCATGTCCCGCGGTCGTTCCGGCGGGTCGAGCCGGTGGTTCCGGCGTGTCCGGCAGGTGGTTCCGGTCTGTCCGGCAGGTGGTTCTGTGGTGTCCGGCACGAGGTTCAGTCTGAGAGGCTGTGCCGGCATGCCCCTCACGTGATTCCGGCTTGTCCCCGAAGTGGTGCTGGTGTAGCGGGCAGGTGATTTTGGCGTGTCCGGCAGGTGGTTCAGGCGAGTTGAGCAGGTGGTTGCGACGTGCTCGGCAGGTGCTTCCGGCGTCTCCGGCACGTGTTTCTGGCACATCTGACTGGTGGTTCCGGCATGCCCAAAAGTTGATTCCGGTCTGTCCGGTAGGTGGTTCCGGCGTGCACGGCACGTGGTTCTGGTACGTGTCAGAGGTGGTTGCGTATGCCCAACAGGTGATTCCGGACTGTCCGCCACGTGCTTCTGGCACGTCTGAGAGGTGGTTCCAACATGCCCGGCAGGTCATTTCGGAGAGTCGTCCAAGTGGTTCTGGCGTAGCCCGCAGGTGATTTTGGCGTGTCCGGCAGGTGGTTCCGCCGTGCTCGGCAGGTGGTTCAGGCATGGCCGTCACGTGGTTCCAGTCTGTCCAGGACGTGTTTCCAGCTTCTCCGGCAGGTGGTTCTGGTACGTCTGAGAGGTGGTTCCGCCATGGCTGGCAGGTGATCCCGGACTGTCCCCCAGGTGGTTCTGGCATAGCCAGCAGTTGATATTGGCCTGTCCGGCAGGTGGTTCCAGCGAGTCAAACAGGTGGCTCCGGCGTTCTTGGCAGGTGGTTCCGGTCTGTCCGGTAGGTGTTTCCGGCGTGTCTGGCACGTGCTTCCGGCACGTCTGAGAGGTGGTTCCGGCGTGCGCGGCAGGTGATTCCGTAGTGTCCGCCAGGTGGTTCTGGCATACCCGGCAGGTGATTTTGGCGTGTCCGGCAGGTGTTTCTGGCGAGTCGAGCAGGGGGCTCCGGCATGCTCGGCAGGTGCTTCCGGCGTCTCCGGCACTTGGTTCTGGTGTGTCTGAGAGCTGGTTCCGGCATGTCCGGCAGATGATTCTGGAGTGTCCGCCAAGTGGTTCTGGCATACCCAGCAGGTGATTTTGGCGTGTCAGGGAGGTGGTACCGGTGAGTCGAGCAGGTGGTTCCGGCGTGCTCAGCAGGTGGTTCAGGCGGTTCTGGCAGGTGGTATCCGTCTGTTCGGGGTGTGGTTCCAGCATCTCATGAACACGTTTCTCTCTCGTCTGAGATGTGGTTCCAGCCGGCCCGACAGGTGTTTCCGCAGTGTCCGCCAAGCGGTTCTGGCGTAGTTGGCAGGTGATTTTGGCATGACTGGCAGGTGGTTCCAGCAAGCCTGGCAGGTGATTCCAAAGTGTTCACCAACTGGTTGTGGCGTAGCCGGCAGGTGATTTTTGTGTGATCGGCAGGTGGTTCTGGCGAGTCGAGCAGGTGGTTCCGGCGTGCTCGGCTGGTGCTTCCGGGGTCATTGGCACGGGGTTCTGGCATGTCTGAGAGGTGGTTCCTGCATGCCCGGCAAGTGATTCCGGAGTGTGCGCCAAGTGGTTCTGGCATACCCAGCAGGTGATTTTGGCGTGTCAGGGAGGTGGTACCGGTGAGTCGAGCATTTGGTTCTGGCGTGCTCAGCAGGTGGTTCAGGCGGTTCTGGCAGGTGGTATCCGTCTGTTCGGGGTGTGGTTCCAGCATCTCATGAACACGTTTCTGGCACGTCTGAGATGTGGTTCCAGCCGGCCCGACAGGTGTTTCCGCAGTGTCCGCCAAGCGGTTCTGGCGTACTTGGCAGGTGATTTTGGCATGACTGGCAGGTGGTTCCAGCAAGCCTGGCAGGTGATTCCAAAGTGTTCACCAACTGGTTGTGGCGTAGCCGGCAGGTGATTTTTGCGTGATCGGCAGGTGGTTCTGGCGAGTCGAGCAGGTGGTTCCCGCGTGCTCGGCTGGTGCTTCCGGGGTCATTGGCACGGGGTTCTGGCATGTCTGAGAGGTGGTTCCTGCATGCCCGGCAAGTGATTCCGGAGTGTTCGCCAAGTGGTTCTGGCATAGTCGGCAGGTTATTTTGGCATGTCCGGCAGGTGGTTCAGGCGAGTTGAGCAGTTGGTTCCGACGTGCTTGGCAGGTGCTTCCGGCGTCTCCGGCACGTGTTTCTGGCACATCTGACAGGTGGTTCCGGCATGCCCGAAAGGTGATTCCGGTCTGTCCGGTAGGTGGTTCCAGCCTGCACGGCATGTGGTTCTGGTACGTGTCAGAGGTGGTTGCGCATGCCCAACAGGTGATTCCGGACTGTCCGCCACATGGTTCTGGCACGTCTGAGAGGTGGTTCCGGCATGCCCGGCAGGTCATCCCAGAGAGTCCTCCAAGTGGTTCTGGCATAACACGCAGGTGATTTTGGCGTGTCTGGCAGGTTGTTCCGTTGTGCTTGGCAGGTGGTTCAGGCTTGGCCGGCAGGTGGTTCCAGACTGTCCAGGACGTGTTTCCAGCTTCTCCGGCAGGTGGTTCTGCTACGTCTGAGAGGTGGTTCCGCCATGGCTGGCAGGTGATTCCGGACCGTCCCCCAGGTGGTTCTGGCATAGCCAGCAGTTGATATTGGCCTGTCCGGCAGGTGGTTCCAGCGAGTCGAACAGGTGGCTCCGGCGTGCTCGGCAGGTGGTTCCGGTCTGTCTGGTAGGTGATTTCGGCGTGTCCGGCACGTGCTTCAGGCACGTCTGAGAGGTCGTTCCGGCATGCGCGACAGGTGATTTCGGAGTGTCCGCCAGGTGGTTCTGGCGTACCCGGCAGGTGATTTTGGCGTGTCCGACAGGTGTTTCTGACGAGTCGAGCAGGTGGCTCCGGCATGCTCGGCAGGTGCTTCCGGCGTCTCCGGCACGTGGTTCTGTTGTGTCTGAGAGGTGGTTCCGGCATGTCCGGCAGATGATTCCGGAGTGTCCGCCAAGTGGTTCTGGCATACCCGGCTGGTGATTTGGGCATGTCAGGTAGGTGGTTCCGGCGAGTCGAGCAGGTGGCTCCGGCGTTTTCGGCAAGTTGTTCAGACGGGTCTGGCAGGTGTTTTCCGTCTGTTCAGGGTGTGGTTCCAGCATCTCATGCACATGGTTCTGGCACGTCTGAGATGTGGTTCCGGCCGGCCCGACAGGTGTTTCCACAGTGTCCGCCAAGTGGTACTGGCGTAGTTGGCAGGTGATTTTGGCATGACCGGCAGGTGGTTCCAGCAAGCCCGGCAGGTGATTCCGAAGTTTTCCCCAACTGGTTGTGGCGTAGCCGGCAGGTGATTTTTGCGTGTCCGGCAGGTGGTTCTGGCGAGTCGAGCAGGTGGTTCCGGCGTGCTCGGCAGGTGCTTCCGGGGTCATTGGCACGTGGTTCTGGCATATCTGAGAGGTGGTTCCAGCATGCCCGGCAGGGGATTCCGGAGTGTTCGCCAAGTGTTTCCGGCGTAGCGGGCAGGTGATTTTGCATGTCCAGCGGTCGTTCCAGCGGGTCGAGCCGGTGGTTCCGGCGTGTCCGGCAGGTGGTTCCGGTCTGTCCGGCAGGTGGTTCTGTGGTGTCCGGCACGAGGTTCAGTCTGAGAAGCTGTGCCGGCATGCCCCTCACGTGATTCCGGCTTGTCCCCTAAGTGGTGCTGGTGTAGCGGGCAGGTGATTTTGGCGTGTCCGGCAGGTGGTTCAGGCGAGTTGATCAGGTGGTTGCGTCGTGCTCGGAAGGTGCTTCCGGCGTCTCCGACACGTGTTTCTGGCACATCTGACTGGTGGTTCCGGCATGCCCAAAAGTGGATTCCGGTCTGTCCGGTAGGTGGTTCCGGCGTGCACGGCACGTGGTTCTGGTACGTGTCAGAGGTGGTTGCGTATGCCCAACAGGTGATTCCGGACTGTCCGCCACGTGCTTCTGGCACGTCTGAGAGGTGGTTCCAACATGCCCGGCAGGTCATTTCGGAGAGTCGTCCAAGTGGTTCTGGCGTAGCCCGCAGGTGATTTTGGCGTGTCCGGCAGGTGGTTCCGCCGTGCTCGGCAGGTGGTTCAGGCATGGCCGTCACGTGGTTCCAGTCTGTCCAGGACGTGTTTCCAGCTTCTCCGGCAGGTGGTTCTGGTACGTCTGAGAGGTGGTTCCGCCATGGCTGGCAGGTGATCCCGGACTGTCCCCCAGGTGGTTCTGGCATAGCCAGCAGTTGATATTGGCCTGTCCGGCAGGTGGTTCCAGCGAGTCAAACAGGTGGCTCCGGCGTTCTTGGCAGGTGGTTCCAGTCTGTCCGGTAGGTGTTTCCGGCGTGTCTGGCACGTGCTTCCGGCACGTCTGAGAGGTGGTTCCGGCATGCGCGGCTGGTGATTCCGTAGTGTCCGCCAGGTGGTTCTGGCATACCCGGCAGGTGATTTTGGCGTGTCCGGCAGGTGTTTCTGGCGAGTCGAGCAGGTGGCTCCGGCATGCTCGGCAGGTGCTTCCGGCGTCTCCGGCACTTGGTTCTGGTGTGTCTGAGAGCTGGTTCCGGCATGTCCGGCAGATGATTCCGGAGTGTCCGCCAAATGGTTCTGGCATACCCAGCAGGTGATATTCGCATGACCGGAAGGTGGTTCCAGCAAGCCCGGCAGGTGATTCCGAAGTGTTCCACAACTGGTTTTGGCGTAGCCGGCAGGTGATTTTGGTGTGTCCGGCAGGTGGTTCTGGCGAGTCGAGCAGGTGGTTCCAGCGTGCTCGGCAGGTGCTTCCGGGGTCATTGGCACGTGGTTCTGGGATATCTGAGAGGTGGTTCCGGCATGCCCGGCAGGTGTTTCCGGAGTGTTCGCCAAGTGTTTCCGGCGTAGCCGGCAAGTGACTTTGCATGTCCAGCGGTCGTTCCGGCGGGTCGAGCCGGTGGTACCGGCGTGTCCGGCAGGTGGTTCCGGTCTGTCCGGCAGGTGGTTCTGTGGTGTCCGGCACGAGGTTCAGTTGAGAGGCTGTGCCGGCATGCCCCTCACGTGATTCCGGCTTGTCCCCGAAGTGGTTCTGGCATACCCGGCAGGTGATTTTGGCGTGTCCGGCAGGTGTTTCTGGCGAGTCGAGCAGGTGGCTCCGGCATGCTCGGCAGGTGCTTCCGGCGTCTCCGGCACTTGGTTCTGGTGTGTCTGAGAGCTGGTTCCGGCATGTCCGGCAGATGATTCCGGAGTGTCCGCCAAGTGGTTCTGGCATACCCAGCAGGTGATTTTGGCGTGTCAGGGAGGTGGTACCGGTGAGTCGAGCAGGTGGTTCTGGCGTGCTCAGCAGGTGGTTCAGGCGGTTCTGGCAGGTGGTATCCGTCTGTTCGGGGTGTGGTTCCAGCATCTCATGAACACGTTTCTGGCACGTCTGAGATGTGGTTCCAGCCGGCCCGACAGGTGTTTCCGCAGTGTCCGCCAAGCGGTTCTGGCGTAGTTGGCAGGTGATTTTGGCATGACTGGCAGGTGGTTCCAGCAAGCCTGGCAGGTGATTCCAAAGTGTTCCCCAACTGGTTGTGGCGTAGCCGGCAGGTGATTTTTGCGTGATCGGCAGGTGGTTCTGGCGAGTCGAGCAGGTGGTTCCGGCGTGCTCGGCTGGTGCTTCCGGGGTCATTGGCACGGGGTTCTGGCATGTCTGAGAGGTGGTTCCTGCATGCCCGGCAAGTGATTCCGGAGTGTTCGCCAAGTGGTTCTGGCATAGTCGGCAGGTGATTTTGGCATGTCCGGCAGGTGGTTCAGGCGAGTTGAGCAGGTGGTTCCGACGTGCTTGGCAGGTGCTTCCGGCGTCTCCGGCACGTGTTTCTGGCACATCTGACAGGTGGTTCCGGCATGCCCGAAAGGTGATTCCGGTCTGTCCGGTAGGTGGTTCCAGCCTGCACGGCATGTGGTTCTGGTACGTCTCAGAGGTGGTTGCGCATGCCCAACAGGTGATTCCGGACTGTCCGCCACATGGTTCTGGCACGTCTGAGAGGTGGTTCCGGCATGCCCGGCAGGTCATCCCAGAGAGTCCTCCAAGTGGTTCTGGCATAACACGCAGGTGATTTTGGCGTGTCTGGCAGGTTGTTCCGTTGTGCTTGGCAGGTGGTTCAGGCTTGGCCGGCAGGTGGTTCCAGACTGTCCAGGACGTGTTTCCAGCTTCTCCGGCAGGTGGTTCTGCTACGTCTGAGAGGTGGTTCCGCCATGGCTGGCAGGTGATTCCGGACCGTCCCCCAGGTGGTTCTGGCATAGCCAGCAGTTGATATTGGCCTGTCCGGCAGGTGGTTCCAGCGAGTCGAACAGGTGGCTCCGGCGTGCTCAGCAGGTGGTTCCGGTCTGTCTGGTAGGTGATTCCGGCGTGTCCGGCACGTGCTTCCGGCACGTCTGAGAGGTGGTTCCGGCATGCGCGACAGGTCATTTCGTAGTGTCCGCCAGGTGGTTCTGGCGTACCCGGCAGGTGATTTTGGCGTGTCCGACAGGTGTTTCTGGCGAGTCGAGCAGGTGGCTCCGGCATGCTCGGCAGGTGCTTCCGGCGTCTCCGGCACGTGGTTCTGGTGTGTCTGAGAGCTGGTTCCGGCATGTCCGGCAGATGATTCTGGAGTGTGCGCCAAGTGGTTCTGGCATACCCGGCTGGTGATTTGGGCATGTCAGGTAAGTGGTTCCGGCGAGTCGAGCAGGTGGCTCCGGCGTGCTCGGCAGGTTGTTCAGACGGGTCTGGCAGGTGTTTTCCGTCTGTTCAGGGTGTGGTTCCAGCATCTCATGCACATGGTTCTGGCACGTCTGAGATGTGGTTCCGGCCGGCCCGACAGGTGTTTCCACAGTGTCCGCCAAGTGGTACTGGCGTAGTTGGCAGGTGATTTAGGCATGACCGGCAGGTGGTTCCAGCAAGCCCGGCAGGTGATTCCGAAGTTTTCCCCAACTGGTTGTGGCGTAGACGGCAGGTGATTTTTGCGTGTCCGGCAGGTGGTTCTGGCGAGTCGAGCAGGTGGTTCCGGCGTGCTCGGCAGGTGCTTCCGGGGTCATTGGCACGTGGTTCTGGCATATCTGAGAGGTGGTTCCGGCATGCCCGGCAGGTGATTCCGGAGTGTTCGCCAAGTGTTTCCGGCGTAGCCGGCAGGTGATTTTGCATGTCCAGCGGTCGTTCCGGCGGGTCGAGCCGGTGGTTCCGGCGTGTCCGGCAGGTGGTTCCGGTCTGTCCGGCAGGTGGTTCTGTGGTGTCCGGCACGAGGTTCAGTCTGAGAGGCTGTGCCGGCATGCCCCTCACGTGATTCCGGCTTGTCCCCGAAGTGGTGCTGGTGTAGCGGGCAGGTGATTTTGGCGTGTCCGGCAGGTGGTTCAGGCGAGTTGAGCAGGTGGTTGCGACGTGCTCGGCAGGTGCTTCCGGCGTCTCCGGCATGTGTTTCTGGCACATCTGACTGGTGGTTCCGGCATGCCCAAAAGTTGATTCCGGTCTGTCCGGTAGGTGGTTCCGGCGTGCACGGCACGTGGTTCTGGTACGCGTCAGAGGTGGTTGCGTATGCCCAACAGGTGATTCCGGACTGTCCGCCACGTGCTTCCGGCACGTCTGAGAGGTGGTTCCGGCATGCGCGACAGGTGGTTTCGGAGTGTCCGCCAGGTGGTTCTGGCGTATCCGGCAGGTGATTTTGGCGTGTCCGGCAGGTGTTTCTGGCGAGTCGAGCAGGTGGCTCCGGCATGCTCGGCAGGTGCTTCCGGCGTCTCCGGCACTTGGTTCTGGTGTGTCTGAGAGCTGGTTCCGGCATGTCCGGCAGATGATTCCGGAGTGTCCGCCAAGTGGTTCTGGCATACCCAGCAGGTGATTTTGGCGTGTCAGGGAGGTGGTACCGGTGAGTCGAGCAGATGTTTCCGGCGTGCTCAGCAGGTGGTTCAGGCGGTACTGGCAGGTGGTATCCGTCTGTTCGGGGTGTGGTTCCAGCATCTCATGAACACATTTCTGGCACGTCTGAGATGTGGTTCCAGCCGGCCCGACAGGTGTTTCCGCAGTGTCCGCCAAGCGGTTCTGGCATAGTTGGCAGGTGATTTTGGCATGACTGGCAGGTGGTTCCAGCAAGCCTGGCAGGTGATTGCAAAGTGTTCACCATCTGGTTGTGGCGTAGCCGGCAGGTGATTTTTGCGTGATCGGCAGGTGGTTCTGGCGAGTCGAGCAGGTGGTTCCGGCGTGCTCGGCTGGTGCTTCCGGGGTCATTGGCACGGGGTTCTGGCATGTCTGAGAGGTGGTTCCTGCATGCCCGGCAAGTGATTCCGGAGTGTTCGCCAAGTGGTTCTGGCATAGTCGGCAGGTGATTTTGGCATGTCCGGCAGGTGGTTCAGGCGAGTTGAGCAGGTGGTTCCAACGTGCTTGGCAGGTGCTTCCGGCGTCTCCGGCACGTGTTTCTGGCACATCTGACAGGTGGTTCCGGCATGCCCGAAAGGTGATTCCGGTCTGTCCGGTAGGTGGTTCCAGCCTGCACGGCATGTGGTTCTGGTACGTCTCAGAGGTGGTTGCGCATGCCCAACAGGTGATTCCGGACTGTCCGCCACATGGTTCTGGCACGTCTGAGAGGTGGTTCTGGCATGCCCGGCAGGTCATCCCAGAGAGTCCTCCAAGTGGTTCTGGCATAACACGCAGGTGATTTTGGCGTGTCTGGCAGGTTGTTCCGCCGTGCTCGGCAGGTGGTTCAGGCATGGGCGTCACGTGGTTCCAGTCTGTCCAGGACGTGTTTCCAGCTTCTCCGGCAGGTGGTTCTGGTACGTCTGAGAGGTGGTTCCGCCATGGCTGGCAGGTGATTCCGGACCGTCCCCCAGGTGGTTCTGGCATAGCCAGCAGTTGATATTGGCCTGTCCGGCAGGTGGTTCCAGCGAGTCGAGCAGGTGGCTCCGGCATGCTCGGCAGGTGCTTCCGGCGTCTCCGGCACTTGGTTCTGGTGTATCTGAGAGCTGGTTCCGGCATGTCCGGCAGATGATTCCGGAGTGTCCGCCAAGTGGTTCTGGCATACCCAGCAGGTGATATTCGCATGACCGGAAGGTGGTTCCAGCAAGCCCGGCAGGTGATTCCGAAGTGTTCCCCAACTGGTTGTGGCGTAGCCGGCAGGTGATTTTGGCGTGTCCGGCAGGTGGTTCTGGCGAGTCGAGCAGGTGGTTCCGGCGTGCTCGGCAGGTGCTTCCGGGGTCATTGGCACGTGGTTCTGGCATATCTGAGAGGTGGTTCCGGCATGCCCGGCAGGTGATTCCGGAGTGTTCGCCACGTGTTTCCGGCGTAGCCGGCAAGTGATTTTGCATGTCCAGCGGTCGTTCCGGCGGGTCGAGCCGGTGGTACCGGCGTGTCCGGCAGGTGGTTCCGGTCTGTCCGGCAGGTGGTTCTGTGGTGTCCGGCACGAGGTTCAGTCTGAGATGCTGTGCCGGCATGCCCCTCACGTGATTCCGGCTTGTCCCCGAAGTGGTTCTGGCATACCCGGCAGGTGATTTTGGCGTGTCCGTCAGGTGTTTCTGGCGAGTCGAGCAGGTGGCTCCGGCATGCTCGGCAGGTGCTTCCGGCGTCTCCGGCACTTGGTTCTGGTGTGTCTGAGAGCTGGTTCCGGCATGTCCGGCAGATGATTCCGGAGTGTCCGCCAAGTGGTTCTGGCATACCCAGCAGGGGATTTTGACGTGTCAGGGAGGTGGTACCGGTGAGTCGAGCAGGTGGTTCCGGCGTGCTCAGCAGGTGGTTCAGGCGGTTCTGGCAGGTGGTATCCGTCTGTTCGGGGTGTGGTTCCAGCATCTCATGAACACGTTTCTCTCTCGTCTGAGATGTGGTTCCAGCCGGCCCGACAGGTGTTTCCGCAGTGTCCGCCAAGCGGTTCTGGCGTAGTTGGCAGGTGATTTTGGCATGACTGGCAGGTGGTTCCAGCAAGCCTGGCAGGTGATTCCAAAGTGTTCACCAACTGGTTGTGGCGTAGCCGGCAGGTGATTTTTGTGTGATCGGCAGGTGGTTCTGGCGAGTCGAGCAGGTGGTTCCGGCGTGCTCGGCTGGTGCTTCCGGGGTCATTGGCACGGGGTTCTGGCATGTCTGAGAGGTGGTTCCTGCATGCCCGGCAAGTGATTCCGGAGTGTTCGCCAAGTGGTTCTGGCATAGTCGGCAGGTGATTTTGGCATGTCCGGCAGGTGGTTCAGGCGAGTTGAGCAGGTGGTTCCGACGAGCTTGGCAGGTGCTTCCGGCGTCTCCGGCACGTGTTTCTGGCACATCTGACAGGTGGTTCCGGCATGCCCGAAAGGTGATTCCGGTCTGTCCGGTGGGTGGTTCCAGCCTGCACGGCATGTGGTTCTGGTACGTGTCAGAGGTGGTTGCGCATGCCCAACAGGTGATTCCGGACTGTCCGCCACATGGTTCTGGCACGTCTGAGAGGTGGTTCCGGCATGCCCGGCAGGTCATCCCAGAGAGTCCTCCAAGTGGTTCTGGCATAACACGCAGGTGATTTTGGCGTGTCTGGCAGGTTGTTCCGTTGTGCTTGGCAGGTGGTTCAGGCTTGGCCGGCAGGTGGTTCCAGACTGTCCAGGACGTGTTTCCAGCTTCTCCGGCAGGTGGTTCTGCTACGTCTGAGAGGTGGTTCCGCCATGGCTGGCAGGTGATTCCGGACCGTCCCCCAGGTGGTTCTGGCATAGCCAGCAGTTGATATTGGCCTGTCCGGCAGGTGGTTCCAGCGAGTCGAACAGGTGGCTCCGGCGTGCTCGGCAGGTGGTTCCGGTCTGTCCGGTAGGTGATTCCGGCGTGTCCGGCACGTGCTTCCGGCACGTCTGAGAGGTGGTTCCGGCATGCGCGACAGGTGATTTCGGAGTGCCCGCCAGGTGGTTCTGGCGTACCCGGCAGGTGATTTTGGCGTGTCATACAGGTGTTTCTGGCGAGTCGAGCAGGTGGCTCCGGCATGCTCTGCAGGTGCTTCCAGCGTCTCCGGCACGTGGTTCTGGTGTGTCTGAGAGCTGGTTCCGGCATGTCCGGCAGATGATTCCGGAGTGTCCGCCAAGTGGTTCTGGCATACCCGGCTGGTGATTTGGGCATGTCAGGTAGGTGGTTCCGGCGAGTCGAGCAGGTGGCTCCGGCGTGCTCGGCAGGTTTTTCAGACGGGTGTGGCAGGTGTTTTCCGTCTGTTCAGGGTGTGGTTCCAGCATCTCATGCACATGGTTCTGGCACGTCTGAGTTGTGGTTCCGGCCGGCCAGACAGGTGTTTCCACAGTGTCCGCCAAGTGGTACTGGCGTAGTTGGCAGGTGATTTTGGCATGACCGGCAGGTGGTTCCAGCAAGCCCGGCAGGTGATTCCGAAGTTTTCCCCAACTGGTTATGGCGTAGCCGGCAGGTGATTTTTGCGTGTCCGGCAGGTGGTTCTGGCGAGTCGAGCAGGTGGTTCCGGCGTGCTCGGCAGGTGCTTCCGGGGTCATTGGCACGTGGTTCTGGCATATCTGAGAGGTGGTTCCGGCATGCCCGGCAGGTGTTTCCGGAGTGTTCGCCAAGTGTTTCCGGCGTAGCCGGCAGGTGATTTTGCATGTCCAGCGGTCGTTCCGGCGTGTCGAGCCGGTGGTTCCGGCGTGTCCGGCAGGTGGTTCCGGTCTGTCCGGCAGGTGGTTCTGTGGTGTCCGGCACGAGGTTCAGTCTGAGAGGCTGTGCCGGCATGCCCCTCACGTGATTCCGGCTTGTCCCCGAAGTGGTGCTGGTGTAGCGGGCAGGTGATTTTGGCGTGTCCGGCAGGTGGTTCAGGCGAGTTGAGCAGGTGGTTGCGACGTGCTCGGCAGGTGCTTCCGGCGTCTCCGGCACGTGTTTCTGGCACATCTGACTGGTGGTTCCGGCATGCCCAAAAGTTGATTCCGGTCTGTCCGGTAGGTGGTTCCGGCGTGCACGGCACGTGGTTCTGCTACGCGTCAGAGGTGGTTGCGTATGCCCAACAGGTGATTCCGGACTGTCCGCCACGTGCTTCTGGCACGTCTGAGAGGTGGTTCCAACATGCCCGGCAGGTCATTTCGGAGAGTCGTCCAAGTGGTTCTGGCGTAGCCCGCAGGTGATTTTGGCGTGTCCGGCAGGTGTTTCTGGCGATTCGAGCAGGTGGCTCCGGCATGCTCGGCAGGTGCTTCCGGCGTCTCCGGCACTTGGTTCTGGTGTGTCTGAGAGCTGGTTCCGGCATGTCCGGCAGATGATTCCGGAGTGTCCGCCAAGTGGTTCTGGCATACCCAGCAGGTGATTTTCGCATGACCGGCAGTTGGTTCCAGCAAGCCCGGCAGGTGATTCCGAAGTGTTCCCCAACTGGTTGTGGCGTAGCCGGCAGGTGATTTTTGCGTGATCGGCAGGTGGTTCTGGCGAGTCGAGCAGGTGGTTCCGGCGTGCTCGGCAGGTGCTTCCGGGGTCATTGGCACGTGGTTCTGGCATATCTGAGAGGTGGTTCCGGCATGCCCGGCAGGTGATTCCGGAGTGCTCGCCAAGTGTTTCCGGCGTAGCCGGCAGGTGATTTTGCATGTCCAGCGGTCGTTCCGGCGGGTCGAGCCGGTGGTTCCGGCGTGTCCGGCAGGTGGTTCCGGTCTGTCCGGCAGGTGGTTCTGTGGTGTCCGGCACGAGGTTCAGTCTGAGAGGCTGTGCCGGCATGCCCCTCACGTGATTCCGGCTTGTCTCCTAAGTGGTGCTGGTGTAGCGGGCAGGTGATTTTGGCGTGTCCGGCAGGTGGTTCAGGCGAGTTGATCAGGTGGTTGCGACGTGCTCGGCAGTTGCTTCCGGCGTCTCCGGCACGTGTTTCTGGCACATCTGACTGGTGGTTCCGGCATGCCCAAAAGTTGATTCCGGTCTGTCCGGTAGGTGGTTCCGGCGTGCACGGCATGTGGTTCTGGTACGTGTCAGAGGTGGTTGCGTATGCCCAACAGGTGATTCCGGACTGTCCGCCACGTGCTTCTGGCACGTCTGAGAGGTGGTTCCAACATGCCCGTCAGGTCATTTCGGAGAGTCGTCCAAGTGGTTCTGGCGTAGCCCGCAGGTGATTTTGGCGTGTCCGGCAGGTGGTTCCGCCGTGCTCGGCAGGTGGTTCAGGCATGGCCGTCACGTGGTTTCAGTCTGTCCAGGACGTGTTTCCAGCTTCTCCGGCAGGTGGTTCTGGTACGTCTGAGAGGTGGTTCCGCCATGGCTGGCAGGTGATCCCGGACTGTCCCCCAGGTGGTTCTGGCATATCCAGCAGTTGATATTGGCCTGTCCGGCAGGTGGTTCCAGCGAGTCGAACAGGTGGCTCCGGCGTGCTCGGCAGGTGGTTCCGGTCTGTCCGGTAGGAGATTCCGGCGTTTCCGCAACGTGCTTCCGGCACGTCTGAGAGGTGGTTCCGGCATGCGCGACAGGTGGTTTCGGAGTGTCCGCCAGGTGGTTCTGGCGTATCCGGCAGGTGATTTTGGCGTGTCCGGCAGGTGTTTCTGGCGAGTCGAGCAGGTGGCTCCGGCATGCTCGGCAGGTGCTTCCGGCGTCTCCGGCACTTGGTTCTGGTGTGTCTGAGAGCTGGTTCCGGCATGTCCGGCAGATGATTCCGGAGTGTCCGCCATGTGGTTCTGGCATACCCAGCAGGTGATTTTGGCGTGTCAGGGAGGTGGTACCGGTGAGTCGAGCAGATGTTTCCGGCGTGCTCAGCAGGTGGTTCAGGCGGTTCTGGCAGGTGGTATCCGTCTGTTCGGGGTGTGGTTCCAGCATCTCATGAACACATTTCTGGCACGTCTGAGATGTGGTTCCAGCCGGCCCGACAGGTGTTTCCGCAGTGTCCGCCAAGTGGTTCTGGCATAGTTGGCAGGTGATTTTGGCATGACTGGCAGGTGGTTCCAGCAAGCCTGGCAGGTGATTGCAAAGTGTTCACCATCTGGTTGTGGCGTAGCCGGCAGGTGATTTTTGCGTGATCGGCAGGTGGTTCTGGCGAGTCGAGCAGGTGGTTCCGGCGTGCTCGGCTGGTGCTTCCGGGGTCATTGGCACGGGGTTCTGGCATGTCTGAGAGGTGGTTCCTGCATGCCCGGCAAGTGATTCCGGAGTGTTCGCCAAGTGGTTCTGGCATAGTCGGCAGGTGATTTTGGCATGTCCGGCAGGTGGTTCAGGCGAGTTGAGCAGGTGGTTCCAACGTGCTTGGCAGTTGCTTCCGGCGTCTCCGGCACGTGTTTCTGGCACATCTGACAGGTGGTTCCGGCATGCCCGAAAGGTGATTCCGGTCTGTCTGGTAGGTGGTTCCAGCCTGCACGGCATGTGGTTCTGGTACGTCTCAGAGGTGGTTGCGCATGCCCAACAGGTGATTCCGGACTGTCCGCCACATGGTTCTGGCACGTCTGAGAGGTGGTTCTGGCATGCCCGGCAGGTCATCCCAGAGAGTCCTCCAAGTGGTTCTGGCATAACACGCAGGTGATTTTGGCGTGTCTGGCAGGTTGTTCCGCCGTGCTCGGCAGGTGGTTCAGGCATGGGCGTCACGTGGTTCCAGTCTGTCCAGGACGTGTTTCCAGCTTCTCCGGCAGGTGGTTCTGGTACGTCTGAGAGGTGGTTCCGCCATGGCTGGCAGGTGATTCCGGACCGTCCCCCAGGTGGTTCTGGCATAGCCAGCAGTTGATATTGGCCTGTCCGGCAGGTGGTTCCAGCGAGTCGAGCAGGTGGCTCCGGCATGCTCGGCAGGTGCTTCCGGCGTCTCCGGCACTTGGTTCTTGTGTATCTGAGAGCTGGTTCCGGCATGTCCGGCAGATGATTCCGGAGTGTCCGCCAAGTGGTTCTGGCATACCCAGCAGGTGATATTCGCATGACCGGAAGGTGGTTCCAGCAAGCCCGGCAGGTGATTCCGAAGTGTTCCCCAACTGGTTGTGGCGTAGCCGGCAGGTGATTTTGGCGTGTCCGGCAGGTGGTTCTGGCGAGTCGAGCAGGTGGTTCCGGCGTGCTCGGCAGGTGCTTCCGGGGTCATTGGCACGTGGTTCTGGCATATCTGAGAGGTGGTTCCGGCATGCCCGGCAGGTGTTTCCGGAGTGTTCGCCAAGTGTTTCCGGCGTAGCCGGCAAGTGATTTTGCATGTCCAGCGGTCGTTCCGGCGGGTCGAGCCGGTGGTACCGGCGTGTCCGGCAGGTGGTTCCGGTCTGTCCGGCAGGTGGTTCTGTGGTGTCCGGCACGAGGTTCAGTCTGAGAGGCTGTGCCGGCATGCCCCTCACGTGATTCCGGCTTGTCCCCGAAGTGGTTCTGGCATACCCGGCAGGTGATTTTGGCGTGTCCGGCAGGTGTTTCTGGCGAGTCGAGCAGGTGGCTCCGGCATGCTCGGCAGGTGCTTCCGGCGTCTCCGGCACTTGGTTCTGGTGTGTCTGAGAGCTGGTTCCGGCATGTCCGGCAGATGATTCCGGAGTGTCCGCCAAGTGGTTCTGGCATACCCAGCAGGTGATTTTGGCGTGTCAGGGAGGTGGTACCGGTGAGTCGAGCAGGTGGTTCCGGCGTGCTCAGCAGGTGGTTCAGGCGGTTCTGGCAGGTGGTATCCGTCTGTTCGGGGTGTGGTTCCAGCATCTCATGAACACGTTTCTCTCTCGTCTGAGATGTGGTTCCAGCCGGCCCGACAGGTGTTTCCGCAGTGTCCGCCAAGCGGTTCTGGCGTAGTTGGCAGGTGATTTTGGCATGACTGGCAGGTGGTTCCAGCAAGCCTGGCAGGTGATTCCAAAGTGTTCACCAACTGGTTGTGGCGTAGCCGGCAGGTGATTCTTGCGTGATCGGCAGGTGGTTCTGGCGAGTCGAGCAGGTGGTTCCGGCGTGCTCGGCTGGTGCTTCCGGGGTCATTGGCACGGGGTTCTGGCATGTCTGAGAGGTGGTTCCTGCATGCCCGGCAAGTGATTCCGGAGTGTTCGCCAAGTGGTTCTGGCATAGTCGGCAGGTGATTTTGGCATGTCCGGCAGGTGGTTCAGGCGAGTTGAGCAGGTGGTTCCTACGAGCTTGGCAGGTGCTTCCGGCGTCTCCGGCACGTGTTTCTGGCACATCTGACAGGTGGTTCCGGCATGCCCGAAAGGTGATTCCGGTCTGTCCGGTAGGTGGTTCCAGCCTGCACGGCATGTGGTTCTGGTACGTCTCAGAGGTGGTTGCGCATGCCCAACAGGTGATTCCGGACTGTCCGCCACATGGTTCTGGCACGTCTGAGAGGTGGTTCCGGCATGCCCGGCAGGTCATCCCAGAGAGTCCTCCAAGTGGTTCTGGCATAACACGCAGGTGATTTTGGCGTGTCTGGCAGGTTGTTCCGTTGTGCTTGGCAGGTGGTTCAGGCTTGGCCGGCAGGTGGTTCCAGACTGTCCAGGACGTGTTTCCAGCTTCTCCGGCAGGTGGTTCTGCTACGTCTGAGAGGTGGTTCCGCCATGGCTGGCAGGTGATTCCGGACCGTCCCCCAGGTGGTTCTGGCATAGCCAGCAGTTGATATTGGCCTGTCCGGCAGGTGGTTCCAGCGAGTCGAACAGGTGGCTCCGGCGTGCTCGGCAGGTGGTTCCGGTCTGTCCGGTAGGTGATTCCGGCGTGTCCGGCACGTGCTTCCGGCACGTCTGAGAGGTGGTTCCGGCATGCGCGACAGGTGATTTCGGAGTGTCCGCCAGGTGGTTCTGGCGTACCTGGCAGGTGATTTTGGCGTGTCATACAGGTGTTTCTGGCGAGTCGAGCAGGTGGCTCCGGCATGCTCTGCAGGTGCTTCCAGCGTCTCCGGCACGTGGTTCTGGTGTGTCTGAGAGCTGGTTCCGGCATGTCCGGCAGATGATTCCGGAGTGTCCGCCAAGTGGTTCTGGCATACCCGGCTGGTGATTTGGGCATGTCAGGTAGGTGGTTCCGGCGAGTCGAGCAGGTGGCTCCGGCGTGCTCGGCAGGTTTTTCAGACGGGTGTGGCAGGTGTTTTCCGTCTGTTCAGGGTGTGGTTCCAGCATCTCATGCACATGGTTCTGGCACGTCTGAGTTGTGGTTCCGGCCGGCCAGACAGGTGTTTCCACAGTGTCCGCCAAGTGGTACTGGCGTAGTTGGCAGGTGATTTTGGCATGACCGGCAGGTGGTTCCAGCAAGCCCGGCAGGTGATTCCGAAGTTTTCCCCAACTGGTTGTGGCGTAGCCGGCAGGTGATTTCTGCGTGTCCGGCAGGTGGTTCTGGCGAGTCGAGCAGGTGGTTCCGGCGTGCTCGGCAGGTGCTTCCGGGGTCACTGGCACGTGGTTCTGGCATATCTGAGAGGTGGTTCCGGCATGCCCGGCAGGTGATTCCGGAGTGTTCGCGAAGTGTTTCCGGCGTAGCCGGCAGGTGATTATGCATGTCCCGCGGTCGTTCCGGCGGGTCGAGCCGGTGGTTCCGGCGTGTCCGGCAGGTGGTTCCGGTCTGTCCGGCAGGTGGTTCTGTGGTGTCCGGCACGAGGTTCAGTCTGAGAGGCTGTGCCGGCATGCCCCTCACGTGATTCCGGCTTGTCCCCGAAGTGGTGCTGGTGTAGCGGGCAGGTGATTTTGGCGTGTCCGGCAGGTGGTTCAGGCGAGTTGAGCAGGTGGTTGCGACGTGCTCCGCAGGTGCTTCCGGCGTCTCCGGCACGTGTTTCTGGCACATCTGACTGGTGGTTCCGGCATGCCCAAAAGTTGATTCCGGTCTGTCCGGTAGGTGGTTCCGGCGTGCATGGCACGTGGTTCTGGTACGTGTCAGAGGTGGTTGCGTATGCCCAACAGGTGATTCCGGACTGTCCGCCACGTGCTTCTGGCACGTCTGAGAGGTGGTTCCAACATGCCCGGCAGGTCATTTCGGAGAGTCGTCCAAGTGGTTCTGGCGTAGCCCGCAGGTGATTTTGGCGTGTCCGGCATGTGGTTCTGCCGTGCTCGGCAGGTGGTTCAGGCATGGCCGTCACGTGGTTCCAGTCTGTCCAGGACGTGTTTCCAGCTTCTCCGGCAGGTGGTTCTGGTACGTCTGAGAGGTGGTTCCGCCATGGCTGGCAGGTGATCCCGGACTGTCCCCCAGGTGGTTCTGGCATAGCCAGCAGTTGATATTGGCCTGTCCGGCAGGTGGTTCCAGCGAGTCAAACAGGTGGCTCCGGCGTTCTTGGCAGGTGGTTCCGGTCTGTCCGGTAGGTGTTTCCGGCGTGTCTGGCACGTGCTTCCGGCACGTCTGAGAGGTGGTTCCGGCGTGCGCGGCAGGTGATTCCGTAGTGTCCGCCAGGTGGTTCTGGCATACCCGGCAGGTGATTTTGGCGTGTCCGGCAGGTGTTTCTGGCGAGTCGAGCAGGTGGCTCCGGCATGCTCGGCAGGTGCTTCCGGCGTCTCCGGCACTTGGTTCTGGTGTGTCTGAGAGCTGGTTCCGGCATGTCCGGCAGATGATTCCGGAGTGTCCGCCAAGTGGTTCTGGCATACCCAGCAGGTGATATTCGCATGACCGGAAGGTGGTTCCAGCAAGCCCGGCAGGTGATTCCGAAGTGTTCCCCAACTGGTTGTGGCCTAGCCGGCAGGTGATTTTGGCGTGTCCGGCAGGTGGTTCTGGCGAGTCGAGCAGGTGGTTCCGGCGTGCTCGGCAGGTGCTTCCGGGGTCATTGGCACGTGGTTCTGGCATATCTGAGAGGTGGTTCCGGCATGCCCGGCAGGTGTTTCCGGAGTGTTCGCCAAGTGTTTCCGGCGTAGCCGGCAAGTGATTTTGCATGTCCAGCGGTCGTTCCGGCGGGTCGAGCTGGTGGTACCGGCGTGTCCGGCAGGTGGTTCCGGTCTGTCCGGCAGGTGGTTCTGTGGTGTCCGGCACGAGGTTCAGTCTGAGAGGCTGTGCCGGCATGCCCCTCACGTGATTCCGGCTTGTCCCCGAAGTGGTTCTGGCATACCCGGCAGGTGATTTTGGCGTGTCCGGCAGGTGTTTCTGGCGAGTCGAGCAGGTGGCTCCGGCATGCTCGGCAGGTGCTTCCGGCGTCTCCGGCACTTGGTTCTGGTGTGTCTGAGAGCTGGTTCCGGCATGTCCGGCAGATGATTCCGGAGTGTGCGCCAAGTGGTTCTGGCATGCCCAGCAGGTGATTTTGGCGTGTCAGGGAGGTGGTACCGGTGAGTCGAGCAGGTGGTTCCGGCGTGCTCAGCAGGTGGTTCAGGCGGTTCTGGCAGGTGGTATCCGTCTGTTCGGGGTGTGGTTCCAGCATCTCATGAACACGTTTCTGGCACGTCTGAGATGTGGTTCCAGCCGGCCCGACAGGTGTTTCCGCAGTGTCCGCCAAGCGGTTCTGGCGTAGTTGGCAGGTGATTTTGGCATGACTGGCAGGTGGTTCCAGCGAGCCTGGCAGGTGATTCCAAAGTGTTCACCAACTGGTTGTGGCGTAGCCGGCAGGTGATTTTTGCGTGATCGGCAGGTGGTTCTGGCGAGTCGAGCAGGTGGTTCCGGCGTGCTCGGCTGGTGCTTCCGGGGTCATTGGCACGGGGTTCTGGCATGTCTGAGAGGTGGTTCCTGCATGCCCGGCAAGTGATTCCGGAGTGTTCGCCAAGTGGTTCTGGCATAGTCGGCAGGTGATTTTGGCATGTCCGGCAGGTGGTTCAGGCGAGTTGAGCAGGTGGTTCCAACGTGCTTGGCAGGTGCTTCCGGCGTCTCCGGCACGTGTTTCTGGCACATCTGACAGGTGCTTCCGGCATGCCCGAAAGGTGATTCCGGTCTGTCCGGTAGGTGGTTCCAGCCTGCACAGCATGTGGTTCTGGTACGTGTCAGAGGTGGTTGCGCATGCCCAACAGGTGATTCCGGACTGTCCGCCACATGGTTCTGGCACGTCTGAGAGGTGGTTCCGGCATGCCCGGCAGGTCATCCCAGAGAGTCCTCCAAGTGGTTCTGGCATAACACGCAGGTGATTTTGGCGTGTCTGGCAGGTTGTTCCGTTGTGCTTGGCAGGTGGTTCAGGCTTGGCCGGCAGGTGGTTCCAGACTGTCCAGGACGTGTTTCCAGCTTCTCCGGCAGGTGGTTCTGGTACGTCTGAGAGGTGGTTCCGCCATGGCTGGCAGGTGATTCCGGACCGTCCCCCAGGTGGTTCTGGCATAGCCAGCAGTTGATATTGGCCTGTCCGGCAGGTGGTTCCAGCGAGTCGAACAGGTGGCTCCGGCGTGCTCGGCAGGTGGTTCCGGTCTGTCCGGTAGGTGATTCCGGCGTGTCTGGCACGTGCTTCCGGCACGTCTGAGAGGTGGTTCCGGCATGCGCGACAGGTGATTTCGGAGTGTCCGCCAGGTGATTCTGGCGTACCCGGCAGGTGATTTTGGCGTGTCCGACAGGTGTTTCTGGCGAGTCGAGCAGGTGGCTCCGGCATGCTCGGCAGGTGCTTCCGGCGTCTCCGGCACGTGGTTCTGGTGTGTCTGAGAGCTGGTTCCGGCATGTCCGGCAGATGATTCCGGAGTGTCCGCCAAGTGGTTCTGGCATACCCGGCTGGTGATTTGGGCATGTCAGGTAGGTGGTTCCGGCGAGTCGAGCAGGTGGCTCCGGCGTGCTCGGCAGGTTGTTCAGACGGGTCTGGCAGGTGTTTTCCGTCTGTTCAGGGTGTGGTTCCAGCATCTCATGCACATGGTTCTGGCACGTCTGAGATGTGGTTCCGGCCGGCCCGACAGGTGTTTCCACAGTGTCCGCCAAGTGGTACTGGCGTAGTTGGCAGGTGATTTTGGCATGACCGGCAGGTGGTTCCAGCAAGCCCGGCAGGTGATTCCGAAGTTTTCCCCAACTGCTTGTGGCGTAGCCGGCAGGTGATTTTTGCGTGTCCGGCAGGTGGTTCTGGCGAGTCGAGCAGGTGGTTCTGGCGTGCTCGGCAGGTGCTTCCGGGGTCATTGGCACGTGGTTCTGGCATATCTGAGAGGTGGTTCCGGCATGCCCGGCAGGTGATTCCGGAGTGTTCGCGAAGTGTTTCCGGCGTAGCCGGCAGGTGATTTTGCATGTCCAGCGGTCGTTCTGGCGGGTCGAGCCGGTGGTTCCGGCGTGTCCGGCAGGTGGTTCCGGTCTGTCCGGCAGGTGGTTCTGTGGTGTCCGGCACGAGGTTCAGTCTGAGAGGCTGTGCCGGCATGCCCCTCACGTGATTCCGGCTTGTCCCCGAAGTGGTGCTGGTGTAGCGGGCAGGTGATTTTGGCGTGTCCGGCAGGTGGTTCAGGCGAGTTGAGCAGGTGGTTGCGACGTGCTCGGCAGGTGCTTCCGGCGTCTCCGGCACGTGTTTCTGGCACATCTGACTGGTGGTTCCGGCATGCCCAAAAGTTGATTCCGGTCTGTCCGGTAGGTGGTTCCGGCGTGCACGGCACGTTGTTCTGGTACGTGTCAGAGGTGGTTGCGTATGCCCAACAGGTGATTCCGGACTGTCCGCCACGTGCTTCTGGCACGTCTGAG
This sequence comes from Equus caballus, assembly GCF_041296265.1. Lineage (NCBI taxonomy): Eukaryota > Metazoa > Chordata > Mammalia > Perissodactyla > Equidae > Equus > Equus caballus. Next base: position 5,442,547 of record NC_091707.1, on the reverse strand, counting down.
AGGTGGTTCCAACATGCCCGGCAGGTCATTTCGGAGAGTCGTCCAAGTGGTTCTGGCGTAGCCCGCAGGTGATTTTGGCGTGTCCGGCAGGTGGTTCCGCCGTGTTCGGCAGGTGGTTCAGGCATGGCCGTCACGTGGTTCCAGTCTGTCCAGGACGTGTTTCCAGCTTCTCCGGCAGGTGGTTCTGGTACGTCTGAGAGGTGGTTCCGCCATGGCTGGCAGGTGATCCCGGACTGTCCCCCAGGTGGTTCTGGCATAGCCAGCAGTTGATATTGGCCTGTCCGGCAGGTGGTTCCAGCGAGTCGAACAGGTGGCTCCGGCGTTCTTGGCAGGTGGTTCCGGTCTGTCCGGTAGGTGTTTCCGGCGTGTCTGGCACGTGCTTCCGGCACGTCTGAGAGGTGGTTCCTGCATGCGCGGCAGGTGATTCCGTAGTGTCCGCCAGGTGGTTCTGGCATACCCGGCAGGTGATTTTGGCGTGTCCGGCAGGTGTTTCTGGCGAGTCGAGCAGGTGGCTCCGGCATGCTCGGCAGGTGCTTCCGGCGTCTCCGGCACTTGGTTCTGGTGTGTCTGAGAGCTGGTTCCGGCATGTCCGGCAGACGATTCCGGAGTGTCCGCCAAGTGGTTCTGGCATACCCAGCAGGTGATTTTGGCGTGTCAGGGAGGTGGTACCGGTGAGTCGAGCAGGTGGTTCCGGCGTGCTCAGCAGGTGGTTCAGGCGGTTCTGGCAGGTGGTATCCGTCTGTTCGGGGTGTGGTTCCAGCATCTCATGAACACGTTTCTGGCACGTCTGAGATGTGGTTCCAGCCGGCCCGACAGGTGTTTCCGCAGTGTCCGCCAAGCGGTTCTGGCGTAGTTGGCAGGTGATTTTGGCATGACTGGCAGGTGGTTCCAGCAAGCCTGGCAGGTGATTCCAAAGTGTTCACCAACTGGTTGTGGCGTAGCCGGCAGGTGATTTTTGCGTGATCGGCAGGTGGTTCTGGCGAGTCGAGCAGGTGGTTCCGGCGTGCTCGGCTGGTGCTTCCGGGGTCATTGGCACGGGGTTCTGGCATGTCTGAGAGGTGGTTCCTGCATGCCCGGCAAGTGATTCCGGAGTGTTCGCCAAGTGGTTCTGGCATAGTCGGCAGGTGATTTTGGCATGTCCGGCAGGTGGTTCAGGCGAGTTGAGCAGGTGGTTCCAACGTGCTTGGCAGGTGCTTCCGGCGTCTCCGGCACGTGTTTCTGGCACATCTGACAGGTGGTTCCGGCATGCCCGAAAGGTGATTCCGGTCTGTCCGGTAGGTGGTTCCAGCCTGCACGGCATGTGGTTCTGGTACGTCTCAGAGGTGGTTGCGCATGCCCAACAGGTGATTCCGGACTGTCCGCCACATGGTTCTGGCACGTCTGAGAGGTGGTTCCGGCATGCCCGGCAGGTCATCCCAGAGAGTCCTCCAAGTGGTTCTGGCATAACACGCAGGTGATTTTGGCGTGTCTGGCAGGTTGTTCCGTTGTGCTTGGCAGGTGGTTCAGGCTTGGCCGGCAGGTGGTTCCAGACTGTCCAGGACGTGTTTCCAGCTTCTCCGGCAGGTGGTTCTGGTACGTCTGAGAGGTGGTTCCGCCATGGCTGGCAGGTGATTCCGGACCGTCCCCCAGGTGGTTCTGGCATAGCCAGCAGTTGATATTGGCCTGTCCGGCAGGTGGTTCCAGCGAGTCGAACAGGTGGCTCCGGCGTGCTCGGCAGGTGGTTCCGGTCTGTCCGGTAGGTGATTCCGGCGTGTCCGGCACGTGCTTCCGGCACGTCTGAGAGGTGGTTCCGGCATGCGCGACAGGTGATTTCGGAGTGTCCGCCAGGTGGTTCTGGCGTACCCGGCAGGTGATTTTGGCGTGTCATACAGGTGTTTCTGGCGAGTCGAGCAGGTGGCTCCAGCATGCTCGGCAGGTGCTTCGGGCATCTCCGGCACGTGGTTCTGGTGTGTCTGAGAGCTGGTTCCGGCATGTCCGGCAGATGATTCCGGAGTGTCCGCAAAGTGGTTCTGGCATACCCGGCTGGTGATTTGGGCATGTCAGGTAGGTGGTTCCGGCGAGTCGAGCAGGTGGCTCCGGCGTGCTCGGCAGGTTGTTCAGACGGGTGTGGCAGGTGTTTTCCGTCTGTTCAGGGTGTGGTTCCAGCATCTCATGCACATGGTTCTGGCACGTCTGAGATGTGGTTCCGGCCGGCGCGACAGGTGTTTCAACAGTGTCCGCCAAGTGGTACTGGCGTAGTTGGCAGGTGATTTTGGCATGACCAGCAGGTGGTTCCAGCAAGCCCGGCAGGTGATTCCGAAGTTTTCCCCAACTGGTTTTGGCGTAGCCGGCAGGTGATTTTGGCGTGTCCGGCAGGTGGTTCTGGCGAGTCGAGCAGGTGGTTCCGGCGTGCTCGGCAGGTGCTTCCGGGGTCATTGGCACGTGGTTCTGGCATATCTGAGAGGTGGTTCCGGCATGCCCGGCAGGTGTTTCCGGAGTGTTCGCCAAGTGTTTCCGGCGTAGCCGGCAAGTGATTTTGCATGTCCAGCGGTCGTTCCGGCGGGTCGAGCCGGTGGTACCGGCGTGTCCGGCAGGTGGTTCCGGTCTGTCCGGCAGGTGGTTCTGTGGTGTCCGGCACGAGGTTCAGCTGAGAGGCTGTGCCGGCATGCCCCTCACGTGATTCCGGCTTGTCCCCGAAGTGGTTCTGGCATACCCGGCAGGTGATTTTGGCGTGTCCGGCAGGTGTTTCTGGCGAGTCGAGCAGGTGGCTCCGGCATGCTCGGCAGGTGCTTCCGGCGTCTCCGGCACTTGGTTCTGGTGTGTCTGAGAGCTGGTTCCGGCATGTCCGGCAGATGATTCCGGAGTGTCCGCCAAGTGGTTCTGGCATACCCAGCAGGTGATTTTGGCGTGTCAGGGAGGTGGTACCGGTGAGTCGAGCAGGTGGTTCCGGCGTGCTCAGCAGGTGGTTCAGGCGGTTCTGGCAGGTGGTATCCGTCTGTTCGGGGTGTGGTTCCAGCATCTCATGAACACGTTTCTCTCTCGTCTGAGATGTGGTTCCAGCCGGCCCGACAGGTGTTTCCGCAGTGTCCGCCAAGCGGTTCTGGCGTAGTTGGCAGGTGATTTTGGCATGACTGGCAGGTGGTTCCAGCAAGCCTGGCAGGTGATTCCAAAGTGTTCACCAACTGGTTGTGGCGTAGCCGGCAGGTGATTTTTGTGTGATCGGCAGGTGGTTCTGGCGAGTCGAGCAGGTGGTTCCGGCGTGCTCGGCTGGTGCTTCCGGGGTCATTGGCACGGGGTTCTGGCATGTCTGAGAGGTGGTTCCTGCATGCCCGGCAAGTGATTCCGGAGTGTTCGCCAAGTGGTTCTGGCATAGTCGGCAGGTGATTTTGGCATGTCCGGCAGGTGGTTCAGGCGAGTTGAGCAGGTGGTTCCGACGAGCTTGGCAGGTGCTTCCGGCGTCTCCGGCACGTGTTTCTGGCACATCTGACAGGTGGTTCCGGCATGCCCGAAAGGTGATTCCGGTCTGTCCGGTAGGTGGTTCCAGCCTGCACGGCATGTGGTTCTGGTACGTGTCAGAGGTGGTTGCGCATGCCCAACAGGTGATTCCGGACTGTCCGCCACATGGTTCTGGCACGTCTGAGAGGTGGTTCCGGCATGCCCGGCAGGTCATCCCAGAGAGTCCTCCAAGTGGTTCTGGCATAACACGCAGGTGATTTTGGCGTGTCTGGCAGGTTGTTCCGTTGTGCTTGGCAGGTGGTTCAGGCTTGGCCGGCAGGTGGTTCCAGACTGTCCAGGACGTGTTTCCAGCTTCTCCGGCAGGTGGTTCTGCTACGTTTGAGAGGTGGTTCCGCCATGGCTGGCAGGTGATTCCGGACCGTCCCCCAGGTGGTTCTGGCATAGCCAGCAGTTGATATTGGCCTGTCCGGCAGGTGGTTCCAGCGAGTCGAACAGGTGGCTCCGGCGTGCTCGGCAGGTGGTTCCGGTCTGTCCGGTAGGTGATTCCGGCGTGTCCGGCACGTGCTTCCGGCACGTCTGAGAGGTGGTTCCGGCATGCGCGACAGGTGATTTCGGAGTGTCCGCCAGGTGGTTCTGGCGTACCCGGCAGGTGATTTTGGCGTGTCATACAGGTGTTTCTGGCGAGTCGAGCAGGTGGCTCCGGCATGCTCTGCAGGTGCTTCCAGCGTCTCCGGCACGTGGTTCTGGTGTGTCTGAGAGCTGGTTCCGGCATGTCCGGCAGATGATTCCGGAGTGTCCGCCAAGTGGTTCTGGCATACCCGGCTGGTGATTTGGGCATGTCAGGTAGGTGGTTCCGGCGAGTCGAGCAGGTGGCTCCGGCGTGCTCGGCAGGTTTTTCAGACGGGTGTGGCAGGTGTTTTCCGTCTGTTCAGGGTGTGGTTCCAGCATCTCATGCACATGGTTCTGGCACGTCTGAGTTGTGGTTCCGGCCGGCCAGACAGGTGTTTCCACAGTGTCCGCCAAGTGGTACTGGCGTAGTTGGCAGGTGATTTTGGCATGACCGGCAGGTGGTTCCAGCAAGCCCGGCAGGTGATTCCGAAGTTTTCCCCAACTGGTTATGGCGTAGCCGGCAGGTGATTTTTGCGTGTCCGGCAGGTGGTTCTGGCGAGTCGAGCAGGTGGTTCCGGCGTGCTCGGCAGGTGCTTCCGGGGTCATTGGCACGTGGTTCTGGCATATCTGAGAGGTGGTTCCGGCATGCCCGGCAGGTGATTCCGGAGTGTTCGCCAAGTGTTTCCGGCGTAGCCGGCAGGTGATTTTGCATGTCCAGCGGTCGTTCCGGCGGGTCGAGCCGGTGGTTCCGGCGTGTGCGGCAGGTGGTTCCGGTCTGTCCGGCAGGTGGTTCTGTGGTGTCCGGCACGAGGTTCAGTCTGAGAGGCTGTGCCGGCATGCCCCTCACGTGATTCCGGCTTGTCCCCGAAGTGGTGCTGGTGTAGCGGGCAGGTGATTTTGGCGTGTCCGGCAGGTGGTTCAGGCGAGTTGAGCAGGTGGTTGCGACGTGCTCTGCAGGTGCTTCCGGCGTCTCCGGCACGTGTTTCTGGCACATCTGACTGGTGGTTCCAGCATGCCCAAAAGTTGATTCCGGTCTGTCCGGTAGGTTTTTCCGGCGTGCACGGCACGTGGTTCTGGTACGTGTCAGAGGTGGTTGCGTATGCCCAACAGGTGATTCCGGACTGTCCGCCACATGCTTCTGGCACGTCTGAGAGGTGGTTCCAACATGCCCGGCAGGTCATTTCGGAGAGTCGTCCAAGTGGTACTGGCGTAGCCCGCAGGTGATTTTGGCGTGTCCGGCAGGTGTTTCTGGCGAGTCGAGCAGGTGGCTCCGGCATGCTCGGCAGGTGCTTCCGGCGTCTCCGGCACTTGGTTCTGGTGTGTCTGAGAGCTGGTTCCGGCATGTCCGGCAGATGATTCCGGAGTGTCCGCCAAGTGGTTCTGGCATACCCAGCAGGTGATTTTCGCATGACCGGCAGTTGGTTCCAGCAAGCCCGGCAGGTGATTCCGAAGTGTTCCCCAACTGGTTGTGGCGTAGCCGGCAGGTGATTTTTGCGTGTCCGGCAGGTGGTTCTGGCGAGTCGAGCAGGTGGTTCCGGCGTGCTCGGCAGGTGCTTCCGGGGTCATTGGCACGTGGTTCTGGAATATCTGAGAGGTGGTTCCGGCATGCCCGGCAGTTGATTCCGGAGTGCTCGCCAAGTGTTTCCGGCGTAGCCGGCAGGTGATTTTGCATGTCCAGCGGTCGTTCCGGCGGGTCGAGCCGGTGGTTCCGGCGTGTCCGGCTGGTGGTTCCGGTCTGTCCGGCAGGTGGTTCTGTGGTGTCCGGCACGAGGTTCAGTCTGAGAGGCTGTGCCGGCATGCCCCTCACGTGATTCCGGCTTGTCCCCGAATTGGTGCTGGTGTAGCGGGCAGGTGATTTTGGCGTGTCCGGCAGGTGGTTCAGGCGAGTTGAGCAGGTGGTTGCGACGTGCTCGGCAGGTGCTTCCGGCGTCTCCGGCACGTGTTTCTGGCACATCTGACTGGTGGTTCCGGCATGCCCAAAAGTTGATTCCGGTCTGTCCGGTAGGTGGTTCCGGCGTGCACGGCATGTGGTTCTGGTACGTGTCAGAGGTGGTTGCGCATGCCCAACAGGTGATTCCGGACTGTCCGCCACATGGTTCTGGCACGTCTGAGAGGTGGTTCCGGCATGCCCGGCAGGTCATCCCAGAGAGTCCTCCAAGTGGTTCTGGCATAACACGCAGGTGATTTGGCGTGTCTGGCAGGTTGTTCCGTTGTGCTTGGCAGGTGGTTCAGGCTTGGCCGGCAGGTGGTTCCAGACTGTCCAGGACGTGTTTCCAGCTTCTCCGGCAGGTGGTTCTGCTACGTCTGAGAGGTGGTTCCGCCATGGCTGGCAGGTGATTCCGGACCGTCCCCCAGGTGGTTCTGGCATAGCCAGCAGTTGATATTGGTCTGTCCGGCAGGTGGTTCCAGCGAGTCGAACAGGTGGCTCCGGCGTGCTCGGCAGGTGGTTCCGGTCTGTCTGGTAGGTGATTTCGGCGTGTCCGGCACGTGCTTCAGGCACGTCTGAGAGGTGGTTCCGGCATGCGCGACAGGTGATTTCGGAGTGTCCACCAGGTGGTTCTGGCGTACCCGGCAGGTGATTTTGGCGTGTCATACAGGTGTTTCTGGCGAGTCGAGCAGGTGGCTCCGGCATGCTCTGCAGGTGCTTCCAGCGTCTCCGGCACGTGGTTCTGGTGTGTCTGAGAGCTGGTTCCGGCATGTCCGGCAGATGATTCCGGAGTGTCCGCCAAGTGGTTCTGGCATACCCGGCTGGTGATTTGGGCATGTCAGGTAGGTGGTTCCGGCGAGTCGAGCAGGTGGCTCCGGCGTGCTCGGCAGGTTTTTCAGACGGGTGTGGCAGGTGTTTTCCGTCTGTTCAGGGTGTGGTTCCAGCATCTCATGCACATGGTTCTGGCACGTCTGAGTTGTGGTTCCGGCCGGCCAGACAGGTGTTTCCACAGTGTCCGCCAAGTGGTACTGGCGTAGTTGGCAGGTGATTTTGGCATGACCGGCAGGTGGTTCCAGCAAGCCCGGCAGGTGATTCCGAAGTTTTCCCCAACTGGTTATGGCGTAGCCGGCAGGTGATTTTTGCGTGTCCGGCAGGTGGTTCTGGCGAGTCGAGCAGGTGGTTCCGGCGTGCTCGGCAGGTGCTTCCGGGGTCATTGGCACGTGGTTCTGGCATATCTGAGAGGTGGTTCCGGCATGCCCGGCAGGTGATTCCGGAGTGTTCGCCAAGTGTTTCCGGCGTAGCCGGCAGGTGATTTTGCATGTCCCGCGGTCGTTCCGGCGGGTCGAGCCGGTGGTTCCGGCGTGTCCGGCAGGTGGTTCCGGTCTGTCCGGCAGGTGGTTCTGTGGTGTCCGGCACGAGGTTCAGTCTGAGAGGCTGTGCCGGCATGCCCCTCACGTGATTCCGGCTTGTCCCCGAATTGGTGCTGGTGTAGCGGGCAGGTGATTTTGGCGTGTCCGGCAGGTGGTTCAGGCGAGTTGAGCAGGTGGCTCCGACGTGCTCGGCAGGTGCTTCCGGCGTCTCCGGCACGTGTTTCTGGCACATCTGACTGGTGGTTCCGGCATGCCCAAATGTTGATTCCGGTCTGTCCGGTAGGTGGTTCCGGCGTGCACGGCACGTGGTTCTGGTACGTCTCAGAGGTGGTTGCGTATGCCCAACAGGTGATTCCGGACTGTCCGCCACGTGCTTCTGGCACGTCTGAGAGGTGGTTCCAACATGCCCGGCAGGTCATTTCGGAGAGTCGTCCAAGTGGTTCTGGCGTAGCCCGCAGGTGATTTTGGCGTGTCCGGCAGGTGTTTCTGGCGAGTCGAGCAGGTGGCTCCGGCATGCTCGGCAGGTGCTTCCGGCGTCTCCGGCACTTGGTTCTGGTGTGTCTGAGAGCTGGTTCCGGCATGTCCGGCAGATGATTCCGGAGTGTCCGCCAAGTGGTTCTGGCATGCCCAGCAGGTGATTTTCGCATGACCGGCAGTTGGTTCCAGCAAGCCCGGCAGGTGATTCCGAAGTGTTCCCCAACTGGTTGTGGCGTAGCCGGCAGGTGATTTTTGCGTGTCCGGCAGGTGGTTCTGGCGAGTCGAGCAGGTGGTTCCGGCGTGCTCGGCAGGTGCTTCCGGGGTCATTGGCACGTGGTTCTGGCATATCTGAGAGGTGGTTCCGGCATGCCCGGCAGTTGATTCCGGAGTGCTCGCCAAGTGTTTCCGGCGTAGCCGGCAGGTGATTTTGCATGTCCAGCGGTCGTTCCGGCGGGTCGAGCCGGTGGTTCCGGCGTGTCCGGCTGGTGGTTCCGGTCTGTCCGGCAGGTGGTTCTGTGGTGTCCGGCACGAGGTTCAGTCTGAGAGGCTGTGCCGGCATGCCCCTCACGTGATTCCGGCTTGTCCCCGAATTGGTGCTGGTGTAGCGGGCAGGTGATTTTGGCGTGTCCGGCAGGTGGTTCAGGCGAGTTGAGCAGGTGGTTGCGACGTGCTCGGCAGGTGCTTCCGGCGTCTCCGGCACGTGTTTCTGGCACATCTGACTGGTGGTTCCGGCATGCCCAAAAGTTGATTCCGGTCTGTCCGGTAGGTGGTTCCGGCGTGCACGGCACGTGGTTCTGGTACGTGTCAGAGGTGGTTGCGTATGCCCAACAGGTGATTCCGGACTGTCCGCCACGTGCTTCTGGCACGTCTGAGAGGTGGTTCCAACATGCCCGGCAGGTCATTTCGGAGAGTCGTCCAAGTGGTTCTGGCGTAGCCCGCAGGTGATTTTGGCGTGTCCGGCAGGTGGTTCTGCCGTGCTTGGCAGGTGGTTCAGGCATGGCCGTCACGTGGTTTCAGTCTGTCCAGGACGTGTTTCCAGCTTCTCCGGCAGGTGGTTCTGGTACGTCTGAGAGGTGGTTCCGCCATGGCTGGCAGGTGATCCCGGACTGTCCCCCAGGTGGTTCTGGCATAGCCAGCAGTTGATATTGGCCTGTCCGGCAGGTGGTTCCAGCGAGTCGAACAGGTGGCTCCGGCGTGCTCGGCAGGTGGTTCCGGTCTGTCCGGTACGAGATTCCGGCGTTTCCGGCACGTGCTTCCGGCACGTCTGAGAGGTGGTTCCGGCATGCGCGACAGGTGGTTTCGGAGTGTCCGCCAGGTGGTTCTGGCGTATCCGGCAGGTGATTTTGGCGTGTCCGGCAGGTGTTTCTGGCGAGTCGAGCAGGTGGCTCCGGAATGCTCGGCAGGTGCTTCCGGCGTCTCCGGCACTTGGTTCTGGTGTGTCTGAGAGCTGGTTCCGGCATGTCCGGCAGATGATTCCGGAGTGTCCGCCAAGTGGTTCTGGCATACCCAGCAGGTGATTTTGGCGTGTCAGGGAGGTGGTACCGGTGAGTCAAGCAGATGTTTCCGGCGTGCTCAGCTGGTGGTTCAGGCGGTTCTGGCAGGTGGTATCCGTCTTTTCGGGGTGTGGTTCCAGCATCTCATGAACACATTTCTGGCACGTCTGAGATGTGGTTCCAGCCGGCCCGACAGGTGTTTCCGCAGTGTCCGCCAAGCGGTTCTGGCATAGTTGGCAGGTGATTTTGGCATGACTGGCAGGTGGTTCCAGCAAGCCTGGCAGGTGATTCCAAAGTGTTCACCAACTGGTTGTGGCGTAGCCGGCAGGTGATTTTTGCGTGATCGGCAGGTGGTTCTGGCGAGTCGAGCAGGTGGTTCCGGCGTGCTCGGCTGGTGCTTCCGGGGTCATTGGCACGGGGTTCTGGCATGTCTGAGAGGTGGTTCCTGCATGCCCGGCAAGTGATTCCGGAGTGTTCGCCAAGTGGTTCTGGCATAGTCGGCAGGTGATTTTGGCATGTCCGGCAGGTGGTTCAGGCGAGTTGAGCAGGTGGTTCCAACGTGCTTGGCAGGTGCTTCCGGCGTCTCCGGCACGTGTTTCTGGCACATCTGACAGATGGTTCCAGCATGCCCGAAAGGTGATTCCAGTCTGTCCGGTAGGTGGTTCCAGCCTGCACGGCATGTGGTTCTGGTACGTCTCAGAGGTGGTTGCGCATGCCCAACAGGTGATTCCAGACTGTCCGCCACATGGTTCTGGCACGTCTGAGAGGTGGTTCCGGCATGCCCGGCAGGTCATCCCAGAGAGTCCTCCAAGTGGTTCTGGCATAACACGCAGGAGATTTTGGCGTGTCTGGCAGGTTGTTCCGTTGTGCTTGGCAGGTGGTTCAGGCTTGGCCGGCAGGTGGTTCCAGACTGTCCAGGACGTGTTTCCAGCTTCTCCGGCAGGTGGTTCTGCTACGTCTGAGAGGTGGTTCCGCCATGGCTGGCAGGTGACTCCGGACCGTCCCCCAGGTGGTTCTGGCATAGCCAGCAGTTGATATTGGCCTGTCCGGCAGGTGGTTCCAGCGAGTCGAACAGGTGGCTCCGGCGTGCTCGGCAGGTGGTTCCGGTCTGTCTGGTAGGTGATTCCGGCATGTCCGGCACGTGCTTCCGGCACGTCTGAGAGGTGGTTCCGGCATGCGCGACAGGTCATTTCGTAGTGTCCGCCAGGTGGTTCTGGCGTACCCGGCAGGTGATTTTGGCGTGTCCGACAGGTGTTTCTGGCGAGTCGAGCAGGTGGCTCCGGCATGCTCGGCAGGTGCTTCCGGCGTCTCCAGCACGTGGTTCTGGTGTGTCTGAGAGCTGGTTCCGGCATGTCCGGCAGATGATTCCGGAGTGTCCGCCAAGTGGTTCTGGCATACCCGGCTGGTGATTTGGGCTGTCAGGTAGGTGGTTCCGGCGAGTCGAGCAGGTGGCTCCGGCGTGCTCGGCAGGTTGTTCAGACGGGTCTGGCAGGTGTTTTCCGTCTGTTCAGGGTGTGGTTCCAGCATCTCATGCACATGGTTCTGGCACGTCTGAGATGTGGTTCCGGCCGGCCCGACAGGTGTTTCCACAGTGTCCGCCAAGTGGTACTGGCGTAGTTGGCAGGTGATTTTGGCATGACCGGCAGGTGGTTCCAGCAAGCCCGGCAGGTGATTCCGAAGTTTTCCCCAACTGGTTGTGGCGTAGCCGGCAGGTGATTTTTGCGTGTCCGGCAGGTGGTTCTGGCGAGTCGAGCAGGTGGTTCCGGCGTGCTCGGCAGGTGCTTCCGGGGTCATTGGCACGTGGTTCTGGCATATCTGAGAGGTGGTTCCGGCATGCCCGGCAGGTGATTCTGGAGTGTTCGCGAAGTGTTTCCGGCGTAACCGGCAGGTGATTTTGCATGTCCCGCGGTCGTTCCGGCGGGTCGAGCCGGTGGTTCCGGCGTGTCCGGCAGGTGGTTCCGGTCTGTCCGGCAGGTTGTTCTGTGGTGTACGGCACGAGGTTCAGTCTGAGAGGCTGTGCCGGCATGCCCCTCACGTGATTCCGGCTTGTCCCCGAAGTGGTGCTGGTGTAGCGGGCAGGTGATTTTGGCGTGTCCGGCAGGTGGTTCAGGCGAGTTGAGCAGGTGGTTGCGACGTGCTCGGCAGGTGCTTCCGGCGTCTCCGGCACGTGTTTCTGGCACATCTGACTGGTGGTTCCGGCATGCCCAAAAGTTGATTCCGGTCTGTCCGGTAGGTGGTTCCGGCGTGCACGGCACGTGGTTCTGGTACGTGTCAGAGGTGGTTGCGTATGCCCAACAGGTGATTCCGGACTGTCCGCCACGTGCTTCTGGCACGTCTGAGAGGTGGTTCCAACATGCCCGGCAGGTCATTTCGGAGAGTCGTCCAAGTGGTTCTGGCGTAGCCCGCAGGTGATTTTGGCGTGTCCGGCAGGTGGTTCCGCCGTGCTCGGCAGGTGGTTCAGGCATGGCCGTCACGTGGTTCCAGTCTGTCCAGGACGTGTTTCCAGCTTCTCCGGCAGGTGGTTCTGGTACGTCTGAGAGGTGGTTCCGCCATGGCTGGCAGGTGATCCCGGACTGTCCCCCAGGTGGTTCTGGCATAGCCAGCAGTTGATATTGGCCTGTCCGGCAGGTGGTTCCAGCGAGTCAAACAGGTGGCTCCGGCGTTCTTGGCAGGTGGTTCCGGTCTGTCCGGTAGGTGTTTCCGGCGTGTCTGGCACGTGCTTCCGGCACGTCTGAGAGGTGGTTCCGGCATGCGCGGCAGGTGATTCCGTAGTGTCCGCCAGGTGGTTCTGGCATACCCGGCAGGTGATTTTGGCGTGTCCGGCAGGTGTTTCTGGCGAGTCGAGCAGGTGGCTCCGGCATGCTCGGCAGGTGCTTCCGGCGTCTCCGGCACTTGGTTCTGGTGTGTCTGAGAGCTGGTTCCGGCATGTCCGGCAGATGATTCCGGAGTGTCCGCCAAGTGGTTCTGGCATACCCAGCAGGTGATATTCGCATGACCGGAAGGTGGTTCCAGCGAGCCCGGCAGGTGATTCCGAAGTGTTCCCCAACTGGTTGTGGCGTAGCCGGCAGGTGATTTTGGCGTGTCCGGCAGGTGGTTCTGGCGAGTCGAGCAGGTGGTTCCGGCGTGCTCGGCAGGTGCTTCCGGGGTCATTGGCACGTGGTTCTGGCATATCTGAGAGGTGGTTCCGGCATGCCCGGCAGGTGTTTCCGGAGTGTTCGCCAAGTGTTTCCGGCGTAGCCGGCAAGTAATTTTGCATGTCCAGCGGTCGTTCCGGCGGGTCGAGCCGGTGGTACCGGCGTGTCCGGCAGGTGGTTCCGGTCTGTCCGGCAGGTGGTTCTGTGGTGTCCGGCACGAGGTTCAGTCTGAGAGGCTGTGCCGGCATGCCCCTCACGTGATTCCGGCTTGTCCCCGAAGTGGTTCTGGCATACCCGGCAGGTGATTTTGGCGTGTCCGGCAGGTGTTTCTGGCGAGTCGAGCAGGTGGCTCCGGCATGCTCGGCAGGTGCTTCCGGCGTCTCCGGCACTTGGTTCTGGTGTGTCTGAGAGCTGGTTCCGGCATGTCCGGCAGATGATTCCGGAGTGTCCGCCAAGTGGTTCTGGCATACCCAGCAGGTGATTTTGGCGTGTCAGGGAGGTGGTACCGGTGAGTCGAGCAGGTGGTTCCGGCGTGCTCAGCAGGTGGTTCAGGCGGTTCTGGCAGGTGGTATCCGTCTGTTCGGGGTGTGGTTCCAGCATCTCATGAACACGTCTCTCTCTCGTCTGAGATGTGGTTCCAGCCGGCCCGACAGGTGTTTCCGCAGTGTCCGCCAAGCGGTTCTGGCGTAGTTGGCAAGTGATTTTGGCATGACTGGCAGGTGGTTCCAGCAAGCCTGGCAGGTGATTCCAAAGTGTTCACCAACTGGTTGTGGCGTAGCCGGCGGGTGATTTTTGTGTGATCGGCAGGTGGTTCTGGCGAGTCGAGCAGGTGGTTCCGGCGTGCTCGGCTGGTGCTTCCGGGGTCATTGGCACGGGGTTCTGGCATGTCTGAGAGGTGGTTCCTGCATGCCCGGCAAGTGATTCCGGAGTGTTCGCCAAGTGGTTCTGGCATAGTCGGCAGGTGATTTTGGCATGTCCGGCAGGTGGTTCAGGCGAGTTGAGCAGGTGGTTCCAACGTGCTTGGCAGGTGCTTCCGGCGTCTCCGGCACGTGTTTCTGGCACATCTGACAGGTGGTTCCGGCATGCCCGAAAGGTGATTCCGGTCTGTCCGGTAGGTGGTTCCAGCCTGCACGGCATGTGGTTCTGGTACGTGTCAGAGGTGGTTGCGCATGCCCAACAGGTGATTCCGGACTGTCCGCCACATGGTTCTGGCACGTCTGAGAGGTGGTTCAGGCATGCCCGGCAGGTCATCCCAGAGAGTCCTCCAAGTGGTTCTGGCATAACACGCAGGTGATTTGGCGTGTCTGGCAGGTTGTTCCGTTGTGCTTGGCAGGTGGTTCAGGCTTGGCCGGCAGGTGGTTCCAGACTGTCCAGGACGTGTTTCCAGCTTCTCCGGCAGGTGGTTCTGCTACGTCTGAGAGGTGGTTCCGCCATGGCTGGCAGGTGATTCCGGACCGTCCCCCAGGTGGTTCTGGCATAGCCAGCAGTTGATATTGGTCTGTCCGGCAGGTGGTTCCAGCGAGTCGAACAGGTGGCTCCGGCGTGCTCGGCAGGTGCTTCCGGCGTCTCCGGCACGTGGTTCTGTTGTGTCTGAGAGGTGGTTCCGGCATGTCCGGCAGATGATTCCGGAGTGTCCGCCAAGTGGTTCTGGCATACCCGGCTGGTGATTTGGGCATGTCAGGTAGGTGGTTCCGGCGAGTCGAGCAGGTGGCTCCGGCGTGCTCGGCAGGTTGTTCAGACGGGTCTGGCAGGTGTTTTCCGTCTGTTCAGGGTGTGGTTCCAGCATCTCATGCACATGGTTCTGGCACGTCTGAGATGTGGTTCCGGCCGGCCCGACAGGTGTTTCCACAGTGTCCGCCAAGTGGTACTGGCGTAGTTGGCAGGTGATTTTGGCATGACCGGCAGGTGGTTCCAGCAAGCCCGGCAGGTGATTCCGAAGTTTTCCCCAACAGGTTGTGGCGTAGCCGGCAGGTGATTTTTGCGTGTCCGGCAGGTGGTTCTGGCGAGTCGAGCAGGTGGTTCCGGCGTGCTCGGCAGGTGCTTCCGGGGTCATTGGCACGTGGTTCTGGCATATCTGAGAGGTGGTTCCGGCATGCCCGGCAGGTGATTCCGGAGTGTTCGCGAAGTGTTTCCGGCGTAGCCGGCAGGTGATTTTGCATGTCCAGCGGTCGTTCCGGCGGGTCGAGCCGGTGGTACCGGCGTGTCCGGCAGGTGGTTCCGGTCTGTCCGGCAGGTGGTTCTGTGGTGTCCGGCACGAGGTTCAGTCTGAGAGGCTGTGCCGGCATGACCCTCACGTGATTCCGGCTTGTCCCCGAAGTGGTGCTGGTGTAGCGGGCAGGTGATTTTGGCGTGTCCGGCAGGTGGTTCTGGCGAGTCGAGCAGGTGGTTCCGGCGTGCTCGGCAGGTGCTTCCGGGGTCATTGGCACGTGGTTCTGGCATATCTGAGAGGTGGTTCCGGCATGCCCGGCAGGTGATTCCGGAGTGCTCGCCAAGTGTTTCCGGCGTAGCCGGCAGGTGATTTTGCATGTCCAGCGGTCGTTCCGGAGGGTCGAGCCGGTGGTTCCGGCGTGTCCGGCAGGTGGTTCCGGTCTGTCCGGCAGGTGGTTCTGTGGTGTCCGGCACGAGGTTCAGTCTGAGAGGCTGTGCCGGCATGCCCCTCACGTGATTCCGGCTTGTCCCCGAAGTGGTTCTGGCATACCCGGCAGGTGATTTTGGCGTGTCCGGCAGGTGTTTCTGGCGAGTCGAGCAGGTGGCTCCGGCATGCTTGGCAGGTGCTTCCGGCGTATCCGGCACTTGGTTCTGGTGTGTCTGAGAGCTGGTTCCGGCATGTCTGGCAGATGATTCCGGAGTGTGCACCAAGTGGTTCTGGCATACCCAGCAGGTGATTTTGGCGTGTCAGGGAGGTGGTACCGGTGAGTCGAGCATTTGGTTCTGGCGTGCTCAGCAGGTGGTTCAGGCGGTTCTGGCAGGTGGTATCCGTCTGTTCGGGGTGTGGTTCCAGCATCTCATGAACACGTTTCTGGCACGTCTGAGATGTGGTTCCAGCCGGCCCGACAGGTGTTTCCGCAGTGTCCGCCAAGCGGTTCTGGCGTAGTTGGCAGGTGATTTTGGCATGACTGGCAGGTGGTTCCAGCAAGCCTGGCAGGTGATTCCAAAGTGTTCACCAACTGGTTGTGGCGTAGCCGGCAGGTGATTTTTGCGTGATCGGCAGGTGGTTCTGGCGAGTCGAGCAGGTGGTTCCGGCGTGCTCGGCTGGTGCTTCCGGGGTCATTGGCACGGGGTTCTGGCATGTCTGAGAGGTGGTTCTTGCATGCCCGGCAAGTGATTCCGGAGTGTTCGCCAAGTGGTTCTGGCATAGTCGGCAGGTGATTTTGGCATGTCCGGCAGGTGGTTCAGGCGAGTTGAGCAGTTGGTTCCGACGTGCTTGGCAGGTGCTTCCGGCGTCTCCGGCACGTGTTTCTGGCACATCTGACAGGTGGTTCCGGCATGCCCGAAAGGTGATTCCGGTCTGTCCGGTAGGTGGTTCCAGCCTGCACGGCATGTGGTTCTGGTACGTCTCAGAGGTGGTTGCGCATGCCCAACAGGTGATTCCGGACTGTCCGCCACATGGTTCTGGCACGTCTGAGAGGTGGTTCCGGCATGCCCGGCAGGTCATCCCAGAGAGTCCTCCAAGTGGTTCTGGCATAACACGCAGGTGATTTGGCGTGTCTGGCAGGTTGTTCCGTTGTGCTTGGCAGGTGGTTCAGGCTTGGCCGGCAGGTGGTTCCAGACTGTCCAGGACGTGTTTCCAGCTTCTCCGGCAGGTGGTTCTGCTACGTCTGAGAGGTGGTTCCGCCATGGCTGGCAGGTGATTCCGGACCGTCCCCCAGGTGGTTCTGGCATAGCCAGCAGTTGATATTGGCCTGTCCGGCAGGTGGTTCCAGCGAGTCGAACAGGTGGCTCCGGCGTGCTCGGCAGGTGGTTCCGGTCTGTCTGGTAGGTGATTTCGGCGTGTCCGGCACGTGCTTCAGGCACGTCTGAGAGGTGGTTCCGGCATGCGCGACAGGTGATTTCGGAGTGTCCGCCAGGTGGTTCTGGCGTACCCGGCAGGTGATTTTGGCGTGTCCGACAGGTGTTTCTGACGAGTCGAGCAGGTGGCTCCAGCATGCTCGGCAGGTGCTTCCGGCGTCTCCGGCACGTGGTTCTGTTGTGTCTGAGAGGTGGTTCCGGCATGTCCGGCAGATGATTCCGGAGTGTCCGCCAAGTGGTTCTGGCATACCCGGCTGGTGATTTGGGCATGTAAGGTAGGTGGTTCCGGCGAGTCGAGCAGGTGGCTCCGGCGTGCTCGGCAGGTTGTTCAGACGGGTCTGGCAGGTGTTTTCCGTCTGTTCAGGGTGTGGTTCCAGCATCTCATGCACATGGTTCTGGCACGTCTGAGATGCGGTTCCGGCCGGCCCGACAGGTGTTTCCACAGTGTCCGCCAAGTGGTACTGGCGTAGTCGGCAGGTGATTTTGGCATGACCGGCAGGTGGTTCCAGCAAGCCCGGCAGGTGATTCTGAAGTTTTCCCCAACTGGTTGTGGCGTAGCCGGCAGGTGATTTTTGCGTGTCCGGCAGGTGGTTCTGGCGAGTCGAGCAGGTGGTTCCGGCGTGCTCGGCAGGTGCTTCCGGGGTCATTGGCACGTGGTTCTGGCATATCTGAGAGGTGGTTCCGGCATGCCCGGCAGGTGATTCCGGAGTGTTCGCCAAGTGTTTCCGGCATAGCCGGCAGGTGATTTTGCATGTCCAGCGGTCGTTCCGGCGGGTCGAGCCGGTGGTTCCGGCGTGTCCGGCAGGTGGTTCCGGTCTGTCCGGCAGGTGGTTCTGTGGTGTCCGGCACGAGGTTCAGTCTGAGAGGCTGTGCCGGCATGCCCCTCACGTGATTCCGGCTTGTCCCCGAAGTGGTGCTGGTGTAGCGGGCAGGTGATTTTGGCGTGTCCGGCAGGTGGTTCAGGCGAGTTGAGCAGGTGGTTGCGACGTGCTCGGCAGGTGCTTCCGGCGTCTCCGGCACGTGTTTCTGGCACATCTGACTGGTGGTTCCGGCATGCCCAAAAGTTGATTCCGGTCTGTCCGGTAGGTGGTTCCGGCGTGCACGGCACGTGGTTCTGGTACGTGTCAGAGGTGGTTGCGTATGCCCAACAGGTGATTCCGGACTGTCCGCCACGTGCTTCTGGCACGTCTGAGAGGTGGTTCCAACGTGCCCGGCAGGTCATTTCGGAGAGTCGTCCAAGTGGTTCTGGCGTAGCCCGCAGGTGATTTTGGCGTGCTCGGCAGGTGGTTCAGGCATGGCCGTCACGTGGTTCCAGTCTGTCCAGGACGTGTTTCCAGCTTCTCCGGCAGGTGGTTCTGGTACGTCTGAGAGGTGGTTCCGCCATGGCTGGCAGGTGATCCCGGACTGTCGCCCAGGTGGTTCTGGCATAGCCAGCAGTTGATATTGGCCTGTCCGGCAGGTGGTTCCAGCGAGTCAAACAGGTGGCTCCGGCGTTCTTGGCAGGTGGTTCCGGTCTGTCCGGTAGGTGTTTCCGGCGTGTCTGGCACGTGCTTCCGGCACGTCTGAGAGGTGGTTCCGGTATGCGCGGCAGGTGATTCCGTAGTGTCCGACAGGTGGTTCTGGCATACCCGGCAGGTGATTTTGGCGTGTCCGGCAGGTGTTTCTGGCGAGTCGAGCAGGTGGCTCCGGCATGCTCGGCAGGTGCTTCCGGCGTCTCCGGCACTTGGTTCTGGTGTGTCTGAGAGCTGGTTCCGGCATGTCCGGCAGATGATTCCGGAGTGTCCGCCAAGTGGTTCTGGCATACCCAGCAGGTGATATTCGCATGACCGGAAGGTGGTTCCAGCGAGCCCGGCAGGTGATTCCGAAGTGTTCCCCAACTGGTTGTGGCGTAGCCGGCAGGTGATTTTGGCGTGTCCGGCAGGTGGTTCTGGCGAGTCGAGCAGGTGGTTCCGGCGTGCTCGGCAGGTGCTTCCGGGGTCATTGGCACGTGGTTCTGGCATATCTGAGAGGTGGTTCCGGCATGCCCGGCAGGTGTTTCCGGAGTGTTCGCCAAGTGTTTCCGGCGTAGCCGGCAGGTGATTTTGCATGTCCAGCGGTCGTTCCGGCGGGTCGAGCCGGTGGTTCCGGCGTGTCCGGCAGGTGGTTCCGGTCTGTCCGGCAGGTGGTTCTGTGGTGTCCGGCACGAGGTTCAGTCTGAGAGGCTGTGCCGGCATGACCCTCACGTGATTCCGGCTTGTCCGCGAAGTGGTGCTGGTGTAGCGGGCAGGTGATTTTTGCGTGTCCGGCAGGTGGTTCTGGCGAGTCGAGCAGGTGGTTCCGGCGTGCTCGGCAGGTGCTTCCGGGGTCATTGGCACGTGGTTCTGGCATATCTGAGAGGTGGTTCCGGCATGCCCGGCAGGTGATTCCGGAGTGCTCGCCAAGTGTTTCCGGCGTAGCCGGCAGGTGATTTTGCATGTCCAGCGGTCGTTCCGGAGGGTCGAGCCGGTGGTTCCGGCGTGTCCGGCAGGTGGTTCCGGTCTGTCCGGCAGGTGGTTCTGTGGTGTCCGGCACGAGGTTCAGTCTGAGAGGCTGTGCCGGCATGCCCCTCACGTGATTCCGGCTTGTCCCCGAAGTGGTTCTGGCATACCCGGCAGGTGATTTTGGCGTGTCCGGCAGGTGTTTCTGGCGAGTCGAGCAGGTGGCTCCGGCATGCTCGGCAGGTGCTTCCGGCGTCTCCGGCACTTGGTTCTGGTGTGTCTGAGAGCTGGTTCCGGCATGTCCGGCAGATGATTCCGGAGTGTCCGCCAAGTGGTTCTGGCATACCCGGCTGGTGATTTGGGCATGTCAGGTAGGTGGTTCCGGCGAGTCGAGCAGGTGGCTCCGGCGTGCTCGGCAGGTTGTTCAGACTGGTCTGGCAGGTGTTTTCCGTCTGTTCAGGGTGTGGTTCCAGCATCTCATGCACATGGTTCTGGCACGTCTGAGATGTGGTTCCGGCCGGCCCGACAGGTGTTTCCACAGTGTCCGCCAAGTGGTACTGGCGTAGTCGGCAGGTGATTTTGGCATGACCGGCAGGTGGTTCCAGCAAGCCCGGCAGGCGATTCTGAAGTTTTCCCCAACTGGTTGTGGCGTAGCCGGCAGGTGATTTTTGCGTGTCCGGCAGGTGGTTCTGGCGAGTCGAGCAGGTGGTTCCGGCGTGCTCGGCAGGTGCTTCCGGGGTCATTGGCACGTGGTTCTGGCATATCTGAGAGGTGGTTCCGGCATGCCCGGCAGGTGATTCCGGAGTGTTCGCCAAGTGTTTCCGGCATAGCCGGCAGGTGATTTTGCATGTCCAGCGGTCGTTCCGGCGGGTCGAGCCGGTGGTTCCGGCGTGTCCGGCAGGTGGTTCCGGTCTGTCCGGCAGGTGGTTCTGTGGTGTCCGGCACGAGGTTCAGTCTGAGAGGCTGTGCCGGCATGCCCCTCACGTGATTCCGGCTTGTCCCCGAAGTGGTGCTGGTGTAGCGGGCAGGTGATTTTGGCGTGTCCGGCAGGTGGTTCAGGCGAGTTGAGCAGGTGGTTGCGACGTGCTCGGCAGGTGCTTCCGGCGTCTCCGGCACGTGTTTCTGGCACATCTGACTGGTGGTTCCGGCATGCCCAAAAGTTGATTCCGGTCTGTCCGGTAGGTGGTTCCGGCGTGCACGGCACGTGGTTCTGGTACGTGTCAGAGGTGGTTGCGTATGCCAAACAGGTGATTCCGGACTGTCCGCCACGTGCTTCTGGCACGTCTGAGAGGTGGTTCCAACGTGCCCGGCAGGTCATTTCGGAGAGTCGTCCAAGTGGTTCTGGCGTAGCCCGCAGGTGATTTTGGCGTGTCCGGCAGGTGGTTCCGCCGTGCTCGGCAGGTGGTTCAGGCATGGCCGTCACGTGGTTCCAGTCTGTCCAGGACGTGTTTCCAGCTTCTCCGGCAGGTGGTTCTGGTACGTCTGAGAGGTGGTTCCGCCATGGCTGGCAGGTGATCCCGGACTGTCGCCCAGGTGGTTCTGGCATAGCCAGCAGTTGATATTGGCCTGTCCGGCAGGTGGTTCCAGCGAGTCAAACAGGTGGCTCCGGCGTTCTTGGCAGGTGGTTCCGGTCTGTCCGGTAGGTGTTTCCGGCGTGTCTGGCACGTGCTTCCGGCACGTCTGAGAGGTGGTTCCGGTATGCGCGGCAGGTGATTCCGTAGTGTCCGACAGGTGGTTCTGGCATACCCGGCAGGTGATTTTGGCGTGTCCGGCAGGTGTTTCTGGCGAGTCGAGCAGGTGGCTCCGGCATGCTCGGCAGGTGCTTCCGGCGTCTCCGGCACTTGGTTCTGGTGTGTCTGAGAGCTGGTTCCGGCATGTCCGGCAGATGATTCCGGAGTGTCCGCCAAGTGGTTCTGGCATACCCAGCAGGTGATATTCGCATGACCGGAAGGTGGTTCCAGCGAGCCCGGCAGGTGATTCCGAAGTGTTCCCCAACTGGTTGTGGCGTAGCCGGCAGGTGATTTTGGCGTGTCCGGCAGGTGGTTCTGGCGAGTCGAGCAGGTGGTTCCGGCGTGCTCGGCAGGTGCTTCCGGGGTCATTGGCACGTGGTTCTGGCATATCTGAGAGGTGGTTCCGGCATGCCCGGCAGGTGTTTCCGGAGTGTTCGCCAAGTGTTTCCGGCGTAGCCGGCAGGTGATTTTGCATGTCCAGCGGTCGTTCCGGCGGGTCGAGCCGGTGGTTCCGGCGTGTCCGGCAGGTGGTTCCGGTCTGTCCGGCAGGTGGTTCTGTGGTGTCCGGCACGAGGTTCAGTCTGAGAGGCTGTGCCGGCATGCCCCTCACGTGATTCCGGCTTGTCCGCGAAGTGGTGCTGGTGTAGCGGGCAGGTGATTTTTGCGTGTCCGGCAGGTGGTTCTGGCGAGTCGAGCAGGTGGTTCCGGCGTGCTCGGCAGGTGCTTCCGGGGTCATTGGCACGTGGTTCTGGCATATCTGAGAGGTGGTTCCGGCATGCCCGGCAGGTGATTCCGGAGTGCTCGCCAAGTGTTTCCGGCGTAGCCGGCAGGTGATTTTGCATGTCCAGCGGTCGTTCCGGAGGGTCGAGCCGGTGGTTCCGGCGTGTCCGGCAGGTGGTTCCGGTCTGTCCGGCAGGTGGTTCTGTGGTGTCCGGCACGAGGTTCAGTCTGAGAGGCTGTGCCGGCATGCCCCTCACGTGATTCCGGCTTGTCCCCGAAGTGGTTCTGGCATACCCGGCAGGTGATTTTGGCGTGTCCGGCAGGTGTTTCTGGCGAGTCGAGCAGGTGGCTCCGGCATGCTCGGCAGGTGCTTCCGGCGTCTCCGGCACTTGGTTCTGGTGTGTCTGAGAGCTGGTTCCGGCATGTCCGGCAGATGATTCCGGAGTGTCCGCCAAGTGGTTCTGGCATACCCGGCTGGTGATTTGGGCATGTCAGGTAGGTGGTTCCGGCGAGTCGAGCAGGTGGCTCCGGCGTGCTCGGCAGGTTGTTCAGACTGGTCTGGCAGGTGTTTTCCGTCTGTTCAGGGTGTGGTTCCAGCATCTCATGCACATGGTTCTGGCACGTCTGAGATGTGGTTCCGGCCGGCCCGACAGGTGTTTCCACAGTGTCCCCCAAGTGGTACTGGCGTAGTCGGCAGGTGATTTTGGCATGACCGGCAGGTGGTTCCAGCAAGCCCGGAAGGCGATTCTGAAGTTTTCCCCAACTGGTTGTGGCGTAGCCGGCAGGTGATTTTTGCGTGTCCGGCAGGTGGTTCTGGCGAGTCGAGCAGGTGGTTCCGGCGTGCTCGGCAGGTGCTTCCGGGGTCATTGGCACGTGGTTCTGGCATATCTGAGAGGTGGTTCCGGCATGCCCGGCAGGTGATTCCGGAGTGTTCGCCAAGTGTTTCCGGCATAGCCGGCAGGTGATTTTGCATGTCCAGCGGTCGTTCCGGCGGGTCGAGCCGGTGGTTCCGGCGTGTCCGGCAGGTGGTTCCGGTCTGTCCGGCAGGTGGTTCTGTGGTGTCCGGCACGAGGTTCAGTCTGAGAGGCTGTGCCGGCATGCCCCTCACGTGATTCCGGCTTGTCCCCGAAGTGGTGCTGGTGTAGCGGGTGATTTTGGCGTGTCCGGCAGGTGGTTCAGGCGAGTTGAGCAGGTGGTTGCGACGTGCTCGGCAGGTGCTTCCGGCGTCTCCGGCACGTGTTTCTGGCACATCTGACTGGTGGTTCCGGCATGCCCAAAAGTTGATTCCGGTCTGTCCGGTAGGTGGTTCCGGCGTGCACGGCACGTGGTTCTGGTACGTGTCAGAGGTGGTTGCGTATGCCCAACAGGTGATTCCGGACTGTCCGCCACGTGCTTCTGGCACGTCTGAGAGGTGGTTCCAACGTGCCCGGCAGGTCATTTCGGAGAGTCGTCCAAGTGGTTCTGGCGTAGCCCGCAGGTGATTTTGGCGTGCTCGGCAGGTGGTTCAGGCATGGCCGTCACGTGGTTCCAGTCTGTCCAGGACGTGTTTCCAGCTTCTCCGGCAGGTGGTTCTGGTACGTCTGAGAGGTGGTTCCGCCATGGCTGGCAGGTGATCCCGGACTGTCGCCCAGGTGGTTCTGGCATAGCCAGCAGTTGATATTGGCCTGTCCGGCAGGTGGTTCCAGCGAGTCAAACAGGTGGCTCCGGCGTTCTTGGCAGGTGGTTCCGGTCTGTCCGGTAGGTGTTTCCGGCGTGTCTGGCACGTGCTTCCGGCACGTCTGAGAGGTGGTTCCGGTATGCGCGGCAGGTGATTCCGTAGTGTCCGACAGGTGGTTCTGGCATACCCGGCAGGTGATTTTGGCGTGTCCGGCAGGTGTTTCTGGCGAGTCGAGCAGGTGGCTCCGGTATGCTCGGCAGGTGCTTCCGGCGTCTCCGGCACTTGGTTCTGGTGTGTCTGAGAGCTGGTTCCGGCATGTCCGGCAGATGATTCCGGAGTGTCCGCCAAGTGGTTCTGGCATACCCAGCAGGTGATATTCGCATGACCGGAAGGTGGTTCCAGCGAGCCCGGCAGGTGATTCCGAAGTGTTCCCCAACTGGTTGTGGCGTAGCCGGCAGGTGATTTTGGCGTGTCCGGCAGGTGGTTCTGGCGAGTCGAGCAGGTGGTTCCGGCGTGCTCGGCAGGTGCTTCCGGGGTCATTGGCACGTGGTTCTGGCATATCTGAGAGGTGGTTCCGGCATGCCCGGCAGGTGTTTCCGGAGTGTTCGCCAAGTGTTTCCGGCGTAGCCGGCAGGTGATTTTGCATGTCCAGCGGTCGTTCCGGCGGGTCGAGCCGGTGGTTCCGGCGTGTCCGGCAGGTGGTTCCGGTCTGTCCGGCAGGTGGTTCTGTGGTGTCCGGCACGAGGTTCAGTCTGAGAGGCTGTGCCGGCATGCCCCTCACGTGATTCCGGCTTGTCCGCGAAGTGGTGCTGGTGTAGCGGGCAGGTGATTTTTGCGTGTCCGGCAGGTGGTTCTGGCGAGTCGAGCAGGTGGTTCCGGCGTGCTCGGCAGGTGCTTCCGGGGTCATTGGCACGTGGTTCTGGCATATCTGAGAGGTGGTTCCGGCATGCCTGGCAGGTGATTCCGGAGTGCTCGCCAAGTGTTTCCGGCGTAGCCGGCAGGTGATTTTGCATGTCCAGCGGTCGTTCCGGAGGGTCGAGCCGGTGGTTCCGGCGTGTCCGGCAGGTGGTTCCGGTCTGTCCGGCAGGTGGTTCTGTGGTGTCCGGCACGAGGTTCAGTCTGAGAGGCTGTGCCGGCATGCCCCTCACGTGATTCCGGCTTGTCCCCGAAGTGGTTCTGGCATACCCGGCAGGTGATTTTGGCGTGTCCGGCAGGTGTTTCTGGCGAGTCGAGCAGGTGGCTCCGGCATGCTCGGCAGGTGCTTCCGGCGTCTCCAGCACTTGGTTCTGGTGTGTCTGAGAGCTGGTTCCGGCATGTCCGGCAGATGATTCCGGAGTGTCCGCCAAGTGGTTCTGGCATACCCAGCAGGTGATTTTGGCGTGTTAGGGATTTGTTACCCGTGAGTAGAGCAGGTGGTTCCGGCGTGCTCAGCAGGTGGTTCAGGCGGTTCTGGCAGGTGGTATCCGTCTGTTCGCTGTGTGGTTCCAGCATCTCATGAACACGTTTCTGGCACGTCTGAGATGTGGTTCCGGCCGGCCCGACAGGTGTTTCCACAGTGTCCGCCAAGTGGTACTGGCGTAGTTGGCAGGTGATTTTGGCATGACCGGCAGGTGGTTCCAGCAAGCCCGGCAGGTGATTCCGAAGTGTTCCCCAACTGGTTGTGGCGTAGCCGGCAGGTGATTTTTGCGTGTCCGGCAGGTGGTTCTGGCGAGTCGAGCAGGTGGTTCCGGCGTGCTCGGCAGGTGCTTCCGGGGTCATTGGCACGTGGTTCTGGCATATCTGAGAGGTGGTTCCGGCATGCCCGGCAGGTGATTCCGGAGTGTTCGCCAAGTGTTTCCGGCGTAGCCGGCAGGTGATTTTGCATGTCCCGCGGTCGTTCCGGCGGGTCGAGCCGGTGGTTCCGGCGTGTCCGGCAGGTGGTTCCGGTCTGTCCGGCAGGTGGTTCTGGGGTGTCCGGCACGAGGTTCAGTCTGAGAGGCTGTGCCGGCATGCCCCTCACGTGATTCCGGCTTGTCCCCGAAGTGGTGCTGGTGTAGCGGGCAGGTGATTTTGGCGTGTCCGGCAGGTGGTTCAGGCGAGTTGAGCAGGTGGTTGCGACGTGCTCGGCAGGTGCTTCCGGCGTCTCCGGCACGTGTTTCTGGCACATCTGACTGGTGGTTCCGGCATGCCCAAAAGTGGATTCCGGTCTGTCCGGTAGGTGGTTCCGGCGTGCACGGCACGTGGTTCTGGTACGTGTCAGAGGTGGTTGCGTATGCCCAACAGGTGATTCCGGACTGTCCGCCACGTGCTTCTGGCACGTCTGAGAGGTGGTTCCAACGTGCCCGGCAGGTCATTTCGGAGAGTCGTCCAAGTGGTTCTGGCGTAGCCCGCGGGTGATTTTGGCGTGTCCGGCAGGTGGTTCCGCCGTGCTCGGCAGGTGGTTCAGGCATGGCCGTCACGTGGTTCCAGTCCGTCCAGGACGTGTTTCCAGCTTCTCCGGCAGGTGGTTCTGGTACGTCTGAGAGGTGTTTCCGCCATGGCTGGCAGGTGATCCCGGACTGTCCCCCAGGTGGTTCTGGCATAGCCAGCAGTTGATATTGGCCTGTCCGGCAGGTGGTTCCAGCGAGTCGAACAGGTGGCTCCGGCGTTCTTGGCAGGTGGTTCCGGTCTGTCCGGTAGGTGTTTCCGGCGTGTCTGGCACGTGCTTCCGGCACGTCTGAGAGGTGGTTCCTGCATGCGCGGCAGGTGATTCCGTAGTGTCCGCCAGGTGGTTCTGGCATACCCGGCAGGTGATTTTGGCGTGTCCGGCAGGTGTTTCTGGCGAGTCGAGCAGGTGGCTCCGGCATGCTCGGCAGGTGCTTCCGGCGTCTCCGGCACTTGGTTCTGGTGTGTCTGAGAGCTGGTTCCGGCATGTCCGGCAGATGATTCCGGAGTGTCCGCCAAGTGGTTCTGGCATACCCAGCAGGTGATTTTGGCGTGTCAGGGAGGTGGTACCGGTGAGTCGAGCAGGTGGTTCCGGCGTGCTCAGCAGGTGGTTCAGGCGGTTCTGGCAGGTGGTATCCGTCTGTTCGGGGTGTGGTTCCAGCATCTCATGAACACGTTTCTGGCACGTCTGAGATGTGGTTCCAGCCGGCCCGACAGGTGTTTCCGCAGTGTCCGCCAAGCGGTTCTGGCGTAGTTGGCAGGTGATTTTGGCATGACTGGCAGGTGGTTCCAGCAAGCCTGGCAGGTGATTCCAAAGTGTTCACCAACTGGTTGTGGCGTAGCCGGCAGGTGATTTTTGCGTGATCGGCAGGTGGTTCTGGCGAGTCGAGCAGGTGGTTCCGGCGTGCTCGGCTGGTGCTTCCGGGGTCATTGGCACGGGGTTCTGGCATGTCTGAGAGGTGGTTCCTGCATGCCCGGCAAGTGATTCCGGAGTGTTCACCAAGTGGTTCTGGCATAGTCGGCAGGTGATTTTGGCATGTCCGGCAGGTGGTTCAGGCGAGTTGAGCAGGTGGTTCCAACGTGCTTGGCAGGTGCTTCCGGCGTCTCCGGCACGTGTTTCTGGCACATCTGACAGGTGGTTCCGGCATGCCCGAAAGGTGATTCCGGTCTGTCCGGTAGGTGGTTCCAGCCTGCACGGCATGTGGTTCTGGTACGTCTCAGAGGTGGTTGCGCATGCCCAACAGGTGATTCCGGACTGTCCGCCACATGGTTCTGGCACGTCTGAGAGGTGGTTCCGGCATGCCCGGCAGGTCATCCCAGAGAGTCCTCCAAGTGGTTCTGGCATAACACGCAGGTGATTTTGGCGTGTCTGGCAGGTTGTTCCGTTGTGCTTGGCAGGTGGTTCAGGCTTGGCCGGCAGGTGGTTCCAGACTGTCCAGGACGTGTTTCCAGCTTCTCCGGCAGGTGGTTCTGGTACGTCTGAGAGGTGGTTCCGCCATGGCTGGCAGGTGATTCCGGACCGTCCCCCAGGTGGTTCTGGCATAGCCAGCAGTTGATATTGGCCTGTCCGGCAGGTGGTTCCAGCGAGTCGAACAGGTGGCTCCGGCGTGCTCGGCAGGTGGTTCCGGTCTGTCCGGTAGGTGATTCCGGCGTGTCCGGCACGTGCTTCCGGCACGTCTGAGAGGTGGTTCCGGCATGCGCGACAGGTGATTTCGGAGTGTCCGCCAGGTGGTTCTGGCGTACCCGGCAGGTGATTTTGGCATGTCCGACAGGTGTTTCTGGCGAGTCGAGCAGGTGGCTCCGGCATGCTTGGCAGGTGCTTCCGGCGTCTCCGGCACGTGGTTCTGTTGTGTCTGAGAGCTGGTTCCGGCATGTCCGGCAGATGATTCCGGAGTGTCCGCCAAGTGGTTCTGGCATACCCGGCTGGTGATTTGGGCATGTCAGGTAGGTGGTTCCGGCGAGTCGAGCAGGTGGCTCCGGCGTGCTTGGCAGGTTGTTCAGACGGGTCTGGCAGGTGTTTTCCGTCTGTTCAGGGTGTGGTTCCAGCATCTCATGCACATGGTTCTGGCACGTCTGAGATGTGGTTCCGGCCGGCCCGACAGGTGTTTCCACAGTGTCCGCCAAGTGGTACTGGCGTAGTTGGCAGGTGATTTTGGCATGACCGGCAGGTGGTTCCAGCAAGCCCGGCAGGTGATTCCGCAGTTTTCCCCAACTGGTTGTGGCGTAGCCGGCAGGTGATTTTTGCGTGTCCGGCAGGTGGTTCTGGCGAGTCGAGCAGGTGGTTCCGGCGTTCTCGGCAGGTGGTTCCGGTCTGTCTGTTAGGTGATTCCTGCGTGTCCGGCACGTGCTTCCGGCACGTCTGAGAGGTGGTTCCGGCATGCGCGACAGGTGGTTTCGGAGTGTCCACCAGGTGGTTCTGGCGTACTCGGCAGGTGATTTTGGCGTGTCCGACATGTGTTTCTGGCGAGTCGAGCAGGTGGCTCCGGCATGCTCGGCAGGTAATTCCGGAGTGTTCGCCAAGTGTTTCCGGCATAGCCGGCAGGTGATTTTGCATGTCCAGCGGTCGTTCCGGCGGGTCGAGCCGGTGGTTCCGGCGTGTCCGGCAGGTGGTTCCGGTCTGTCCGGCAGGTGGTTCTGTTGTGTCCGGCACGAGGTTCAGTCTGAGAGGCTGTGCCGGCATGCCCCTCACGTGATTCCGGCTTGTCCCCGAAGTGGTGCTGGTGTAGCGGGCAGGTGATTTTGGCGTGTCCGGCAGGTGGTTCAGGCGAGTTGATCAGGTGGTTGCGACGTGCTCCGCAGGTGCTTCCGGCGTCTCCGGCACGTGTTTCTGGCACATCTGACTGGTGGTCCGGAATGCCCAAAAGTGGATTCCGGTCTGTCCGGTAGGTGGTTCCGGCGTGCACGGCACGTGGTTCTGGTACGTGTCAGAGGTGGTTGCGTATGCCCAACAGGTGATTCCGGACTGTCCGCCACGTGCTTCTGGCACGTCTGAGAGGTGGTTCCAACATGCCCGGCAGGTCATTTCGGAGAGTCGTCCAAGTGGTTCTGGCGTAGCCCGCAGGTGATTTTGGCGTGTCCGGCAGGTGGTTCCGCCGTGCTCGGCAGGTGGTTCAGGCATGGCCGTCACGTGGTTCCAGTCTGTCCAGGACGTGTTTCCAGCTTCTCCGGCAGGTGGTTCTGGTACGTCTGAGAGGTGGTTCCGCCATGGCTGGCAGGTGATCCCGGACTGTCCCCCAGGTGGTTCTGGCATAGCCAGCAGTTGATATTGGCCTGTCCGGCAGGTGGTTCCAGCGAGTCAAACAGGTGGCTCCGGCGTCCTTTGCAGGTGGTTCCGGTCTGTCCGGTAGGTGTTTCCGGCGTGTCTGGCACGTGCTTCCGGCACGTCTGAGAGGTGGTTCCGGCATGCGCGGCAGGTGATTCCGTAGTGTCCGCCAGGTGGTTCTGGCATACCCGGCAGGTGATTTTGGCGTGTCCGGCAGGTGTTTCTGGCGAGTCGAGCAGGTGGCTCCGGCATGCTCGCCAGGTGCTTCCGGCGTCTCCGGCACTTGGTTCTGGTGTGTCTGAGAGCTGGTTCCGGCATGTCCGGCAGATGATTCCGGAGTGTCCGCCAAGTGGTTCTGGCATACCCAGCAGGTGATATTCGCATGACCGGCAGGTGGTTCCAGCAAGCCCGGCAGGTGATTCCGAAGTGTTCCCCAACTGGTTGTGGCCTAGCCGGCAGGTGATTTTTGCGTGTCCGGCAGGTGGTTCTGGCGAGTCGAGCAGGTGGTTCCGGCGTGCTCGGCAGGTGCTTCCGGAGTCATTGGCACGTGGTTCTGGCATATCTGAGAGGTGGTTCCGGCATGCCCGGCAGGTGATTCCGGAGTGCTCGCCAAGTGTTTCCGGCGTAGCCAGCAGGTGATTTTGCATGTCCAGCGGTCGTTCCGGAGGGTCGAGCCGGTGGTTCCGGCGTGTCCGGCAGGTGGTTCCGGTCTGTCCGGCAGGTGGTTCTGTGGTGTCCGGCACGAGGTTCAGTCTGAGAGGCTGTGCCGGCATGCCCCTCACGTGATTCCGGCTTGTCCCCGAAGTGGTTCTGGCATACCCGGCAGGTGATTTTGGCGTGTCCGGCAGGTGTTTCTGGCGAGTCGAGCAGGTGGCTCCGGCATGCTCGGCAGGTGCTTCCGGCGTCTCCGGCACTTGGTTCTGGTGTGTCTGAGAGCTGGTTCCGGCATGTCCGGCAGATGATTCCGGAGTGTGCGCCAAGTGGTTCTGGCATGCCCAGCAGGTGATTTTGGCGTGTCAGGGAGGTGGTACCGGTGAGTCGAGCAGGTGGTTCCGGCGTGCTCAGCAGGTGGTTCAGGCGGTTCTGGCAGGTGGTATCCGTCTGCTCGGGGTGTGGTTCCAGCATCTCATGAACACGTTTCTGGCACGTCTGAGATGTGGTTCCGGCCGGCCCGACAGGTGTTTCCGCAGTGTCCGCCAAGCGGTTCTGGCGTAGTTGGCAGGTGATTTTGGCATGACTGGCAGGTGGTTCCAGCGAGCCTGGCAGGTGATTCCAAAGTGTTCACCAACTGGTTGTGGCGTAGCCGGCAGGTGATTTTTGCGTGATCGGCAGGTGGTTCTGGCGAGTCGAGCAGGTGGTTCCGGCGTGCTCGGCTGGTGCTTCCGGGGTCATTGGCACGGGGTTCTGGCATGTCTGAGAGGTGGTTCCTGCATGCCCGGCAAGTGATTCCGGAGTGTTCGCCAAGTGGTTCTGGCATAGTCGGCAGGTGATTTTGGCATGTCCGGCAGGTGGTTCAGGCGAGTTGAGCAGGTGGTTCCAACGTGCTTGGCAGGTGCTTCCGGCGTCTCCGGCACGTGTTTCTGGCACATCTGACAGGTGGTTCCGGCATGCCCGAAAGGTGATTCCGGTCTGTCCGGTAGGTGGTTCCAGCCTGCACAGCATGTGGTTCTGGTACGTGTCAGAGGTGGTTGCGCATGCCCAACAGGTGATTCCGGACTGTCCGCCACATGGTTCTGGCACGTCTGAGAGGTGGTTCCGGCATGCCCAGCAGGTCATCCCAGAGAGTCCTCCAAGTGGTTCTGGCATAACACGCAGGTGATTTTGGCGTGTCTGGCAGGTTGTTCCGTTGTGCTTGGCAGGTGGTTCAGGCTTGGCCGGCAGGTGGTTCCAGACTGTCCAGGACGTGTTTCCAGCTTCTCCGGCAGGTGGTTCTGCTACGTCTGAGAGGTGGTTCCGCCATGGCTGGCAGGTGATTCCGGACCGTCCCCCAGGTGGTTCTGGCATAGCCAGCAGTTGATATTGGCCTGTCCGGCAGGTGGTTCCAGCGAGTCGAACAGGTGGCTCCGGCGTGCTCGGCAGGTGGTTCCGGTCTGTCCGGTAGGTGATTCCGGCGTGTCCGGCACGTGCTTCTGGCACGTCTGAGAGGTGGTTCCGGCATGCGCGACAGGTGATTTCGGAGTGTCCGCCAGGTGATTCTGGCGTACCCGGCAGGTGATTTTGGCGTGTCCGACAGGTGTTTCTGGCGAGTCGAGCAGGTGGCTCCGGCATGCTCGGCAGGTGCTTCCGGCGTCTCCGGCACGTGGTTCTGGTGTGTCTGAGAGCTGGTTCCGGCATGTCCGGCAGATGATTCCGGAGTGTCCGCCAAGTGGTTCTGGCATACCCGGCTGGTGATTTGGGCATGTCAGGTAGGTGGTTCCGGCGAGTCGAGCAGGTGGCTCCGGCGTGCTCGGCAGGTTGTTCAGACGGGTGTGGCAGGTGTTTTCCGTCTGTTCAGGGTGTGGTTCCAGCATCTCATGCACATGGTTCTGGCACGTCTGAGATGTGGTTCCGGCCGGCCCGACAGGTGTTTCCACAGTGTCCGCCAAGTGGTACTGGCGTAGTTGGCAGGTGATTTTGGCATGACCGGCAGGTGGTTCCAGCAAGCCCGGCAGGTGATTCCGAAGTTTTCCCCAACTGGTTGTGGCGTAGCCGGCAGGTGATTTTTGCGTGTCCGGCAGGTGGTTCTGGCGAGTCGAGCAGGTGGTTCCGGCGTGCTCGGCAGGTGCTTCCGGGGTCACTGGCACGTGGTTCTGGCATATCTGAGAGGTGGTTCCGGCATGCCCGGCAGGTGTTTCCGGAGTGTTCGCCAAGTGTTTCCGGCGTAGCCGGCAGGTGATTTTGCATGTCCCGCGGTCGTTCCGGCGGGTCGAGCCGGTGGTTCCGGCGTGTCCGGCAGGTGGTTCCGGTCTGTCCGGCAGGTGGTTCTGTGGTGTCCGGCACGAGGTTCAGTCTGAGAGGCTGTGCCGGCATGCCCCTCACGTGATTCCGGCTTGTCCCCGAAGTGGTGCTGGTGTAGCGGGCAGGTGATTTTGGCGTGTCCGGCAGGTGGTTCAGGCGAGTTGAGCAGGTGGTTGCGACGTGCTCGGCAGGTGCTTCCGGCGTCTCCGGCACGTGTTTCTGGCACATCTGACTGGTGGTTCCGGCATGCCCAAAAGTTGATTCCGGTCTGTCCGGTAGGTGGTTCCGGCGTGCACGGCACGTGGTTCTGGTACGTGTCTGAGGTGGTTGCGTATGCCCAACAGGTGATTCCGGACTGTCCGCCACGTGCTTCTGGCACGTCTGAGAGGTGGTTCCAACATGCCCGGCAGGTCATTTCGGAGAGTCGTCCAAGTGGTTCTGGCGTAGCCCGCAGGTGATTTTGGCGTGTCCGGCAGGTGGTTCCGCCGTGCTCGGCAGGTGGTTCAGGCATGGCCGTCACGTGGTTCCAGTCTGTCCAGGACGTGTTTCCAGCTTCTCCGGCAGGTGGTTCTGCTACGTCTGAGAGGTGGTTCCGCCATGGCTGGCAGGTGATCCCGGACTGTCCCCCAGGTGGTTCTGGCATAGCCAGCAGTTGATATTGGCCTGTCCGGCAGGTGGTTCCAGCGAGTCGAACAGGTGGCTCCGGCGTTCTTGGCAGGTGGTTCCGGTCTGTCCGGTAGGTGTTTCCGGCGTGTCTGGCACGTGCTTCCGGCACGTCTGAGAGGTGGTTCCTGCATGCGCGGCAGGTGATTCCGTAGTGTCCGCCAGGTGGTTCTGGCATACCCGGCAGGTGATTTTGGCGTGTCCGGCAGGTGTTTCTGGCGAGTCGAGCAGGTGGCTCCGGCATGCTCGGCAGGTGCTTCCGGCGTCTCCGGCACTTGGTTCTGGTGTGTCTGAGAGCTGGTTCCGGCATGTCCGGCAGATGATTCCGGAGTGTCCGCCAAGTGGTTCTGGCATACCCAGCAGGTGATTTTGGCGTGTCAGGGAGGTGGTACCGGTGAGTCGAGCAGGTGGTTCCGGCGTGCTCAGCAGGTGGTTCAGGCGGTTCTGGCAGGTGGTATCCGTCTGTTCGGGGTGTGGTTCCAGCATCTCATGAACACGTTTCTGGCACGTCTGAGATGTGGTTCCAGCCGGCCCGACAGGTGTTTCCGCAGTGTCCGCCAAGCGGTTCTGGCGTAGTTGGCAGGTGATTTTGGCATGACTGGCAGGTGGTTCCAGCGAGCCTGGCAGGTGATTCCAAAGTGTTCACCAACTGGTTGTGGCGTAGCCGGCAGGTGATTTTTGCGTGATCGGCAGGTGGTTCTGGCGAGTCGAGCAGGTGGTTCCGGCGTGCTCGGCTGGTGCTTCCGGGGTCATTGGCACGGGGTTCTGGCATGTCTGAGAGGTGGTTCCTGCATGCCCGGCAAGTGATTCCGGAGTGTTCGCCAAGTGGTTCTGGCATAGTCGGCAGGTGATTTTGGCATGTCCGGCAGGTGGTTCAGGCGAGTTGAGCAGGTGGTTCCAACGTGCTTGG
This sequence comes from Equus caballus, assembly GCF_041296265.1. Classification (NCBI taxonomy): domain Eukaryota; kingdom Metazoa; phylum Chordata; class Mammalia; order Perissodactyla; family Equidae; genus Equus; species Equus caballus. Next base: position 5,409,356 of record NC_091707.1, on the reverse strand, counting down.
CAGGTGCTTCCGGCGTCTCCGGCACGTGTTTCTGGCACATCTGACAGGTGGTTCCGGCATGCCCGAAAGGTGATTCCGGTCTGTCCGGTAGGTGGTTCCAGCCTGCACGGCATGTGGTTCTGGTACGTCTCAGAGGTGGTTGCGCATGCCCAACAGGTGATTCCGGACTGTCCGCCACATGGTTCTGGCACGTCTGAGAGGTGGTTCCGGCATGCCCGGCAGGTCATCCCAGAGAGTCCTCCAAGTGGTTCTGGCATAACACGCAGGTGATTTTGGCGTGTCTGGCAGGTTGTTCCGTTGTGCTTGGCAGGTGGTTCAGGCTTGGCCGGCAGGTGGTTCCAGACTGTCCAGGACGTGTTTCCAGCTTCTCCGGCAGGTGGTTCTGCTACGTCTGAGAGGTGGTTCCGCCATGGCTGGCAGGTGATTCCGGACCGTCCCCCAGGTGGTTCTGGCATAGCCAGCAGTTGATATTGGCCTGTCCGGCAGGTGGTTCCAGCGAGTCGAACAGGTGGCTCCGGCGTGCTCGGCAGGTGGTTCCGGTCTGTCCGGTAGGTGATTCCGGCGTGTCCGGCACGTGCTTCCGGCACGTCTGAGAGGTGGTTCCGGCATGCGCGACAGGTGATTTCGGAGTGTCCGCCAGGTGGTTCTGGCGTACCCGGCAGGTGATTTTGGCGTGTCATACAGGTGTTTCTGGCGAGTCGAGCAGGTGGCTCCAGCATGCTCGGCAGGTGCTTCGGGCATCTCCGGCACGTGGTTCTGGTGTGTCTGAGAGCTGGTTCCGGCATGTCCGGCAGATGATTCCGGAGTGTCCGCCAAGTGGTTCTGGCATACCCGGCTGGTGATTTGGGCATGTCAGGTAGGTGGTTCCGGCGAGTCGAGCAGGTGGCTCCGGCGTGCTCGGCAGGTTGTTCAGACGGGTGTGGCAGGTGTTTTCCGTCTGTTCAGGGTGTGGTTCCAGCATCTCATGCACATGGTTCTGGCACGTCTGAGATGTGGTTCCGGCCGGCGCGACAGGTGTTTCAACAGTGTCCGCCAAGTGGTACTGGCGTAGTTGGCAGGTGATTTTGGCATGACCGGCAGGTGGTTCCAGCAAGCCCGGCAGGTGATTCCGAAGTTTTCCCCAACTGGTTGTGGCGTAGCCGGCAGGTGATTTCTGCGTGTCCGGCAGGTGGTTCTGGCGAGTCGAGCAGGTGGTTCCGGCGTGCTCGGCAGGTGCTTCCGGGGTCACTGGCACGTGGTTCTGGCATATCTGAGAGGTGGTTCCGGCATGCCCGGCAGGTGATTCCGGAGTGTTCGTGAAGTGTTTCCGGCGTAGCCGGCAGGTGATTTTGCATGTCCCGCGGTCGTTCCGGCGGGTCGAGCCGGTGGTTCCGGCGTGTCCAGCAGGTGGTTCCGGTCTGTCCGGCAGGTGGTTCTGTGGTGTCCAGCACGAGGTTCAGTCTGAGAGGCTGTGCCGGCATGCCCCTCACGTGATTCCGGCTTGTCCCCGAAGTGGTGCTGGTGTAGCGGGCAGGTGATTTTGGCGTGTCCGGCAGGTGGTTCAGGCGAGTTGAGCAGGTGGTTGCGACGTGCTCGGCAGGTGCTTCCGGCGTCTCCGGCACGTGTTTCTGGCACATCTGACTGGTGGTTCCGGCATGCCCAAAAGTTGATTCCGGTCTGTCCGGTAGGTGGTTCCGGCGTGCACGGCACGTGGTTCTGGTACGTGTCAGAGGTGGTTGCGTATGCCCAACAGGTGATTCCGGACTGTCCGCCACGTGCTTCTGGCATGTCTGAGAGGTGGTTCCAACATGCCCGGCAGGTCATTTCGGAGAGTCGTCCAAGTGGTTCTGGCGTAGCCCGCAGGTGATTTTGGCGTGTCCGGCAGGTGTTTCTGGCGAGTCGAGCAGGTGGCTCCGGCATGCTCGGCAGGTGCTTCCGGCGTCTCCGGCACTTGGTTCTGGTGTGTCTGAGAGCTGGTTCTGGCATGTCCGGCAGATGATTCCGGAGTGTCCGCCAAGTGGTTCTGGCATACCCAGCAGGTGATATTCGCATGAACGGAAGGTGGTTCCAGCAAGCCCGGCAGGTGATTCCGAAGTGTTCCCCAACTGGTTGTGGCGTAGCCGGCAGGTGATTTTGGCGTGTCCGGCAGGTGGTTCTGGCGAGTCGAGCAGGTGGTTCCGGCGTGCTCGGCAGGTGCTTCCGGGGTCATTGGCACGTGGTTCTGGCATATCTGAGAGGTGGTTCCGGCATGCCCGGCAGGTGTTTCCGGAGTGTTCGCCAAGTGTTTCCGGCATAGCCGGCAAGTGATTTTGCATGTCCAGCGGTCGTTCCGACGGGTCGAGCCGGTGGTACCGGCGTGTCCGGCAGGTGGTTCCGGTCTGTCCGGCAGGTGGTTCTGTGGTGTCCGGCACGAGGTTCAGTCTGAGAGGCTGTGCCGGCATGCCCCTCACGTGATCCCAGCTTGTCCCCGAAGTGGTTCTGGCATACCCGGCAGGTGATTTTGGCGTGTCCGGCAGGTGTTTCTGGCGAGTCGAGCAGGTGGCTCCGGCATGCTCGGCAGGTGCTTCCGGCGTCTCCGGCACTTGGTTCTGGTGTGTCTGAGAGCTGGTTCCGGCATGTCCGGCAGATGATTCCGGAGTGTGCGCCAAGTGGTTCTGGCATGCCCAGCAGGTGATTTTGGCGTGTCAGGGAGGTGGTACCGGTGAGTCGAGCAGGTGGTTCCGGCGTGCTCAGCAGGTGGTTCAGGCGGTTCTGGCAGGTGGTATCCGTCTGTTCGGGGTTTGGTTCCAGCATCTCATGAACACGTTTCTGGCACGTCTGAGATGTGGTTCCAGCCGGCCCGACAGGTGTTTCCGCAGTGTCCGCCAAGCGGTTCTGGCGTAGTTGGCAGGTGATTTTGGCATGACTGGCAGGTGGTTCCAGCGAGCCTGGCAGGTGATTCCAAAGTGTTCACCAACTGGTTGTGGCGTAGCCGGCAGGTGATTTTTGCGTGATCGGCAGGTGGTTCTGGCGAGTCGAGCAGGTGGTTCCGGCGTGCTCGGCTGGTGCTTCCGGGGTCATTGGCACGGGGTTCTGGCATGTCTGAGAGGTGGTTCCTGCATGCCCGGCAAGTGATTCCGGAGTGTTCGCCAAGTGGTTCTGGCATAGTCGGCAGGTGATTTTGGCATGTCCGGCAGGTGGTTCAGGCGAGTTGAGCAGGTGGTTCCAACGTGCTTGGCAGGTGCTTCCGGCGTCTCCGGCACGTGTTTCTGGCACATCTGACAGGTGGTTCCGGCATGCCCGAAAGGTGATTCCGGTCTGTCCGGTAGGTGGTTCCAGCCTGCACAGCATGTGGTTCTGGTACGTGTCAGAGGTGGTTGCGCATGCCCAACAGGTGATTCCGGACTGTCCGCCACATGGTTCTGGCACGTCTGAGAGGTGGTTCCGGCATGCCCGGCAGGTCATCCCAGAGAGTCCTCCAAGTGGTTCTGGCATAACACGCAGGTGATTTTGGCGTGTCTGGCAGGTTGTTCCGTTGTGCTTGGCAGGTGGTTCAGGCTTGGCCGGCAGGTGGTTCCAGACTGTCCAGGACGTGTTTCCAGCTTCTCCGGCAGGTGGTTCTGCTACGTCTGAGAGGTGGTTCCGCCATGGCTGGCAGGTGATTCCGGACCGTCCCCCAGGTGGTTCTGGCATAGCCAGCAGTTGATATTGGCCTGTCCGGCAGGTGGTTCCAGCGAGTCGAACAGGTGGCTCCGGCGTGCTCGGCAGGTGGTTCCGGTCTGTCCGGTAGGTGATTCCGGCGTGTCCGGCACGTGCTTCCTGCACGTCTGAGAGGTGGTTCCGGCATTCGCGACAGGTGATTTCGGAGTGTCCGCCAGGTGATTCTGGCGTACCCGGCAGGTGATTTTGGCGTGTCCGACAGGTGTTTCTGGCGAGTCGAGCAGGTGGCTCCGGCATGCTCGGCAGGTGCTTCCGGCGTCTCCGGCACGTGGTTCTGGTGTGTCTGAGAGCTGGTTCCGGCATGTCCGGCAGATGATTCCGGAGTGTCCGCCAAGTGGTTCTGGCATACCCGGCTGGTGATTTGGGCATGTCAGGTAGGTGGTTCCGGCGAGTCGAGCAGGTGGCTCCGGCGTGCTCGGCAGGTTGTTCAGACGGGTGTGGCAGGTGTTTTCCGTCTGTTCAGGGTGTGGTTCCAGCATCTCATGCACATGGTTCTGGCACGTCTGAGATGTGGTTCCGGCCGGCCCGACAGGTGTTTCCACAGTGTCCGCCAAGTGGTACTGGCGTAGTTGGCAGGTGATTTTGGCATGACCGGCAGGTGGTTCCAGCAAGCCCGGCAGGTGATTCCGAAGTTTTCCCCAACTGGTTGTGGCGTAGCCGGCAGGTGATTTTTGCGTGTCCGGCAGGTGGTTCTGGCGAGTCGAGCAGGTGGTTCCGGCGTGCTCGGCAGGTGCTTCCGGGGTCATTGGCACGTGGTTCTGGCATATCTGAGAGGTGGTTCAGGCATGCCCGGCAGGTGATTCTGGAGTGTTCGCGAAGTGTTTCCGGCGTAGCCGGCAGGTGATTTTGCATGTCCAGCGGTCGTTCTGGCGGGTCGAGCCGGTGGTTCCGGCGTGTCCGGCAGGTGGTTCCGGTCTGTCCGGCAGGTGGTTCTGTGGTGTCCGGCACGAGGTTCAGTCTGAGAGGCTGTGCCGGCATGCCCCTCACGTGATTCCGGCTTGTCCCCGAAGTGGTGCTGGTGTAGCGGGCAGGTGATTTTGGCGTGTCCGGCAGGTGGTTCAGGCGAGTTGAGCAGGTGGTTGCGACGTGCTCGGCAGGTGCTTCCGGCGTCTCCGGCACGTGTTTCTGGCACATCTGACTGGTGGTTCCGGCATGCCCAAAAGTTGATTCCGGTCTGTCCGGTAGGTGGTTCCGGCGTGCACGGCACGTTGTTCTGGTACGTGTCAGAGGTGGTTGCATATGCCCAACAGGTGATTCCGGACTGTCCGCCACGTGCTTCTGGCACGTCTGAGAGGTGGTTCCAACATGCCCGGCAGGTCATTTCGGAGAGTCGTCCAAGTGGTTCTGGCGTAGCCCGCAGGTGATTTTGGCGTGTCCGGCAGGTGGTTCCGCCGTGTCCGGCAGGTGGTTCAGGCATGGCCGTCACGTGGTTCCAGTCTGTCCAGGACGTGTTTCCAGCTTCTCCGGCAGGTGGTTCTGGTACGTCTGAGAGGTGGTTCCGCCATGGCTGGCAGGTGATCCCGGACTGTCCCCCAGGTGGTTCTGGCATAGCCAGCAGTTGATATTGGCCTGTCCGGCAGGTGGTTCCAGCGAGTCGAACAGGTGGCTCCGGCGTTCTTGGCAGGTGGTTCCGGTCTGTCCGGTAGGTGTTTCCGGCGTGTCTGGCACGTGCTTCCGGCACGTCTGAGAGGTGGTTCCTGCATGCGCGGCAGGTGATTCCGTAGTGTCCGCCAGGTGGTTCTGGCATACCCGGCAGGTGATTTTGGCGTGTCCGGCAGGTGTTTCTGGCGAGTCGAGCAGGTGGCTCCGGCATGCTCGGCAGGTGCTTCCGGCGTCTCCGGCACTTGGTTCTGGTGTGTCTGAGAGCTGGTTCCGGCATGTCCGGCAGATGATTCCGGAGTGTCCGCCAAGTGGTTCTGGCATACCCAGCAGGTGATTTTGGCGTGTCAGGGAGGTGGTACCGGTGAGTCGAGCAGGTGGTTCCGGCGTGCTCAGCAGGTGGTTCAGGCGGTTCTGGCAGGTGGTATCCGTCTGTTCGGGGTGTGGTTCCAGCATCTCATGAACACGTTTCTGGCACGTCTGAGATGTGGTTCCAGCCGGCCCGACAGGTGTTTCCGCAGTGTCCGCCAAGCGGTTCTGGCGTAGTTGGCAGGTGATTTTGGCATGACTGGCAGGTGGTTCCAGCAAGCCTGGCAGGTGATTCCAAAGTGTTCACCAACTGGTTGTGGCGTAGCCGGCAGGTGATTTTTGCGTGATCGGCAGGTGGTTCTGGCGAGTCGAGCAGGTGGTTCCGGCGTGCTCGGCTGGTGCTTCCGGGGTCATTGGCACGGGGTTCTGGCATGTCTGAGAGGTGGTTCCTGCATGCCCGGCAAGTGATTCCGGAGTGTTCGCCAAGTGGTTCTGGCATAGTCGGCAGGTGATTTTGGCATGTCCGGCAGGTGGTTCAGGCGAGTTGAGCAGGTGGTTCCAACGTGCTTGGCAGGTGCTTCCGGCGTCTCCGGCACGTGTTTCTGGCACATCTGACAGGTGGTTCCGGCATGCCCGAAAGGTGATTCCGGTCTGTCCGGTAGGTGGTTCCAGCCTGCACGGCATGTGGTTCTGGTACGTCTCAGAGGTGGTTGCGCATGCCCAACAGGTGATTCCGGACTGTCCGCCACATGGTTCTGGCACGTCTGAGAGGTGGTTCCGGCATGCCCGGCAGGTCATCCCAGAGAGTCCTCCAAGTGGTTCTGGCATAACACGCAGGTGATTTTGGCGTGTCTGGCAGGTTGTTCCGTTGTGCTTGGCAGGTGGTTCAGGCTTGGCCGGCAGGTGGTTCCAGACTGTCCAGGACGTGTTTCCAGCTTCTCCGGCAGGTGGTTCTGGTACATCTGAGAGGTGGTTCCGCCATGGCTGGCAGGTGATTCCGGACCGTCCCCCAGGTGGTTCTGGCATAGCCAGCAGTTGATATTGGCCTGTCCGGCAGGTGGTTCCAGCGAGTCGAACAGGTGGCTCCGGCGTGCTCGGCAGGTGGTTCCGGTCTGTCCGGTAGGTGATTCCGGCGTGTCCGGCACGTGCTTCCGGCACGTCTGAGAGGTGGTTCCGGCATGCGCGACAGGTGATTTCGGAGTGTCCGCCAGGTGGTTCTGGCGTACCCGGCAGGTGATTTTGGCGTGTCATACAGGTGTTTCTGGCGAGTCGAGCAGGTGGCTCCAGCATGCTCGGCAGGTGCTTCGGGCATCTCCGGCACGTGGTTCTGGTGTGTCTGAGAGCTGGTTCCGGCATGTCCGGCAGATGATTCCGGAGTGTCCGCCAAGTGGTTCTGGCATACCCGGCTGGTGATTTGGGCATGTCAGGTAGGTGGTTCCGGCGAGTCGAGCAGGTGGCTCCGGCGTGCTCGGCAGGTTGTTCAGACGGGTGTGGCAGGTGTTTTCCGTCTGTTCAGGGTGTGGTTCCAGCATCTCATGCACATGGTTCTGGCACGTCTGAGATGTGGTTCCGGCCGGCGCGACAGGTGTTTCAACAGTGTCCGCCAAGTGGTACTGGCGTAGTTGGCAGGTGATTTTGGCATGACCAGCAGGTGGTTCCAGCAAGCCCGGCAGGTGATTCCGAAGTTTTCCCCAACTGGTTGTGGCGTAGCCGGCAGGTGATTTCTGCGTGTCCGGCAGGTGGTTCTGGCGAGTCGAGCAGGTGGTTCCGGCGTGCTCGGCAGGTGCTTCCGGGGTCACTGGCACGTGGTTCTGGCATATCTGAGAGGTGGTTCCGGCATGCCCGGCAGGTGATTCCGGAGTGTTCGCGAAGTGTTTCCGGCGTAGCCGGCAGGTGATTTTGCATGTCCCGCGGTCGTTCCGGCGGGTCGAGCCGGTGGTTCCGCCGTGTCCGGCAGGTGGTTCCGGTCTGTCCGGCAGGTGGTTCTGTGGTGTCCGGCACGAGGTTCAGTCTGAGAGGCTGTGCCGGCATGCCCCTCACGTGATTCCGGCTTGTCCCCGAAGTGGTGCTGGTGTAGCGGGCAGGTGATTTTGGCGTGTCCGGCAGGTGGTTCAGGCGAGTTGAGCAGGTGGTTGCGACGTGCTCGGCAGGTGCTTCCGGCGTCTCCGGCACGTGTTTCTGGCACATCTGACTGGTGGTTCCGGCATGCCCAAAAGTTGATTCCGGTCTGTCCGGTAGGTGGTTCCGGCGTGCACGGCACGTGGTTCTGGTACGTGTCAGAGGTGGTTGCGTATGCCCAACAGGTGATTCCGGACTGTCCGCCACGTGCTTCTGGCACGTCTGAGAGGTGGTTCCAACATGCCCGGCAGGTCATTTCGGAGAGTCGTCCAAGTGGTTCTGGCGTAGCCCGCAGGTGATTTTGGCATGTCCGGCAGGTGGTTCCGCCGTGCTCGGCAGGTGGTTCAGGCATGGCCGTCACGTGGTTCCAGTCTGTCCAGGACGTGTTTCCAGCTTCTCCGGCAGGTGGTTCTGGTACGTCTGAGAGGTGGTTCCGCCATGGCTGGCAGGTGATCCCGGACTGTCCCCCAGGTGGTTCTGGCATAGCCAGCAGTTGATATTGGCCTGTCCGGCAGGTGGTTCCAGCGAGTCAAACAGGTGGCTCCGGCGTTCTTGGCAGGTGGTTCCGGTCTGTCCGGTAGGTGTTTCCGGCGTGTCTGGCACGTGCTTCCGGCACGTCTGAGAGGTGGTTCCGGCGTGCGCGGCAGGTGATTCCGTAGTGTCCGCCAGGTGGTTCTGGCATACCCGGCAGGTGATTTTGGCGTGTCCGGCAGGTGTTTCTGGCGAGTCGAGCAGGTGGCTCCGGCATGCTCGGCAGGTGCTTCCGGCGTCTCCGGCACTTGGTTCTGGTGTGTCTGAGAGCTGGTTCTGGCATGTCCGGCAGATGATTCCGGAGTGTCCGCCAAGTGGTTCTGGCATACCCAGCAGGTGATATTCGCATGAACGGAAGGTGGTTCCAGCAAGCCCGGCAGGTGATTCCGAAGTGTTCCCCAACTGGTTGTGGCGTAGCCGGCAGGTGATTTTGGCGTGTCCGGCAGGTGGTTCTGGCGAGTCGAGCAGGTGGTTCCGGCGTGCTCGGCTGGTGCTTCCAGGGTCACTGGCACGTGGTTCTGGCATATCTGAGAGGTGGTTCCGGCATGCCCGGCAGGTGATTCCGGAGTGTTCGTGAAGTGTTTCCGGCGTAGCCGGCAGGTGATTTTGCATGTCCCGCGGTCGTTCCGGCGGGTCGAGCCGGTGGTTCCGGCGTGTCCGGCAGGTGGTTCCGGTCTGTCCGGCAGGTGGTTCTGTGGTGTCCGGCACGAGGTTCAGTCTGAGAGGCTGTGCCGGCATGCCCCTCACGTGATTCCGGCTTGTCCCCGAAGTGGTGCTGGTGTAGCGGGCAGGTGATTTTGGCGTGTCCGGCAGGTGGTTCAGGCGAGTTGAGCAGGTGGTTGCGACGTGCTCAGCAGGTGCTTCCGGCGTCTCCGGCACGTGTTTCTGGCACATCTGACTGGTGGTTCCGGCATGCCCAAAAGTTGATTCCGGTCTGTCCGGTAGGTGGTTCCGGCGTGCACGGCACGTGGTTCTGGTACGTGTCAGAGGTGGTTGCGTATGCCCAACAGGTGATTCCGGACTGTCCGCCACGTGCTTCTGGCATGTCTGAGAGGTGGTTCCAACATGCCCGGCAGGTCATTTCGGAGAGTCGTCCAAGTGGTTCTGGCGTAGCCCGCAGGTGATTTTGGCGTGTCCGGCAGGTGGTTCCGCCGTGCTCGGCAGGTGGTTCAGGCATGGCCGTCACGTGGTTCCAGTCTGTCCAGGACGTGTTTCCAGCTTCTCCGGCAGGTGGTTCTGGTACGTCTGAGAGGTGGTTCCGCCATGGCTGGCAGGTGATCCCGGACTGTCCCCCAGGTGGTTCTGGCATAGCCAGCAGTTGATATTGGCCTGTCCGGCAGGTGGTTCCAGCGAGTCAAACAGGTGGCTCCGGCGTTCTTGGCAGGTGGTTCCGGTCTGTCCGGTAGGTGTTTCCGGCGTGTCTGGCACGTGCTTCCGGCACGTCTGAGAGGTGGTTCCGGCGTGCGCGGCAGGTGATTCCGTAGTGTCCGCCAGGTGGTTCTGGCATACCCGGCAGGTGATTTTGGCGTGTCCGGCAGGTGTTTCTGGCGAGTCGAGCAGGTGGCTCCGGCATGCTCGGCAGGTGCTTCCGGCGTCTCCGGCACTTGGTTCTGGTGTGTCTGAGAGCTGGTTCCGGCATGTCCGGCAGATGATTCCGGAGTGTCCGCCAAGTGGTTCTGGCATACCCAGCAGGTGATATTCGCATGAACGGAAGGTGGTTCCAGCAAGCCCGGCAGGTGATTCCGAAGTGTTCCCCAACTGGTTGTGGCGTAGCCGGCAGGTGATTTTGGCGTGTCCGGCAGGTGGTTCTGGCGAGTCGAGCAGGTGGTTCCGGCGTGCTCGGCAGGTGCTTCCGGGGTCATTGGCACGTGGTTCTGGCATATCTGAGAGGTGGTTCTGGCATGCCCGGCAGGTGTTTCCGGAGTGTTCGCCAAGTGTTTCCGGCATAGCCGGCAAGTGATTTTGCATGTCCAGCGGTCGTTCCGGCGGGTCGAGCCGGTGGTACCGGCGTGTCCGGCAGGTGGTTCCGGTCTGTCCGGCAGGTGGTTCTGTGGTGTCCGGCACGAGGTTCAGTCTGAGAGGCTGTGCCGGCATGCCCCTCACGTGATCCCGGCTTGTCCCCGAAGTGGTTCTGGCATACCCGGCAGGTGATTTTGGCGTGTCCGGCAGGTGTTTCTGGCGAGTCGAGCAGGTGGCTCCGGCATGCTCGGCAGGTGCTTCCGGCGTCTCCGGCACTTGGTTCTGGTGTGTCTGAGAGCTGGTTCCGGCATGTCCGGCAGATGATTCCGGAGTGTGCGCCAAGTGGTTCTGGCATGCCCAGCAGGTGATTTTGGCGTGTCAGGGAGGTGGTACCGGTGAGTCGAGCAGGTGGTTCCGGCGTGCTCAGCAGGTGGTTCAGGCGGTTCTGGCAGGTGGTATCCGTCTGTTCGGGGTGTGGTTCCAGCATCTCATGAACACGTTTCTGGCACGTCTGAGATGTGGTTCCAGCCGGCCCGACAGGTGTTTCCGCAGTGTCCGCCAAGCGGTTCTGGCGTAGTTGGCAGGTGATTTTGGCATGACTGGCAGGTGGTTCCAGCGAGCCTGGCAGGTGATTCCAAAGTGTTCACCAACTGGTTGTGGCGTAGCCGGCAGGTGATTTTTGCGTGATCGGCAGGTGGTTCTGGCGAGTCGAGCAGGTGGTTCCGGCGTGCTCGGCTGGTGCTTCCGGGGTCATTGGCACGGGGTTCTGGCATGTCTGAGAGGTGGTTCCTGCATGCCCGGCAAGTGATTCCGGAGTGTTCGCCAAGTGGTTCTGGCATAGTCGGCAGGTGATTTTGGCATGTCCGGCAGGTGGTTCAGGCGAGTTGAGCAGGTGGTTCCAACGTGCTTGGCAGGTGCTTCCGGCGTCTCCGGCACGTGTTTCTGGCACATCTGACAGGTGGTTCCGGCATGCCCGAAAGGTGATTCCGGTCTGTCCGGTAGGTGGTTCCAGCCTGCACAGCATGTGGTTCTGGTACGTGTCAGAGGTGGTTGCGCATGCCCAACAGGTGATTCCGGACTGTCCGCCACATGGTTCTGGCACGTCTGAGAGGTGGTTCCGGCATGCCCGGCAGGTCATCCCAGAGAGTCCTCCAAGTGGTTCTGGCATAACACGCAGGTGATTTTGGCGTGTCTGGCAGGTTGTTCCGTTGTGCTTGGCAGGTGGTTCAGGCTTGGCCGGCAGGTGGTTCCAGACTGTCCAGGACGTGTTTCCAGCTTCTCCGGCAGGTGGTTCTGCTACGTCTGAGAGGTGGTTCCGCCATGGCTGGCAGGTGATTCCGGACCGTCCCCCAGGTGGTTCTGGCATAGCCAGCAGTTGATATTGGCCTGTCCGGCAGGTGGTTCCAGCGAGTCGAACAGGTGGCTCCGGCGTGCTTGGCAGGTGGTTCCGGTCTGTCCGGTAGGTGATTCCGGCGTGTCCGGCACGTGCTTCCGGCACGTCTGAGAGGTGGTTCCGGCATTCGCGACAGGTGATTTCGGAGTGTCCGCCAGGTGATTCTGGCGTACCCGGCAGGTGATTTTGGCGTGTCCGACAGGTGTTTCTGGCGAGTCGAGCAGGTGGCTCCGGCATGCTCGGCAGGTGCTTCCGGCGTCTCCGGCACGTGGTTCTGGTGTGTCTGAGAGCTGGTTCCGGCATGTCCGGCAGATGATTCCGGAGTGTCCGCCAAGTGGTTCTGGCATACCCGGCTGGTGATTTGGGCATGTCAGGTAGGTGGTTCCGGCGAGTCGAGCAGGTGGCTCCGGCGTGCTCGGCAGGTTGTTCAGACGGGTCTGGCAGGTGTTTTCCGTCTGTTCAGGGTGTGGTTCCAGCATCTCATGCACATGGTTCTGGCACGTCTGAGATGTGGTTCCGGCCGGCGCGACAGGTGTTTCAACAGTGTCCGCCAAGTGGTACTGGTGTAGTTGGCAGGTGATTTTGGCATGACCGGCAGGTGGTTCCAGCAAGCCCGGCAGGTGATTCCGAAGTTTTCCCCAACTGGTTGTGGCGTAGCCGGCAGGTGATTTTTGCGTGTCCGGCAGGTGGTTCTGGCGAGTCGAGCAGGTGGTTCCGGCGTGCTCGGCAGGTGCTTCCGGGGTCATTGGCACGTGGTTCTGGCATATCTGAGAGGTGGTTCCGGCATGCCCGGCAGGTGATTCTGGAGTGTTCGCGAAGTGTTTCCGGCGTAGCCGGCAGGTGATTTTCCATGTCCAGCGGTCGTTCCGGCGGGTCGAGCCGGTGGTTCCGGCGTGTCCAGCAGGTGGTTCCGGTCTGTCCGGCAGGTGGTTCTGTGGTGTCCGGCACGAGGTTCAGTCTGAGAGGCTGTGCCGGCATGCCCCTCACGTGATTCCGGCTTGTCCCCGAAGTGGTGCTGGTGTAGCGGGCAGGTGATTTTGGCGTGTCCGGCAGGTGGTTCAGGCGAGTTGAGCAGGTGGTTGCGACGTGCTCGGCAGGTGCTTCCGGCGTCTCCGGCACGTGTTTCTGGCACATCTGACTGGTGGTTCCGGCATGCCCAAAAGTTGATTCCGGTCTGTCCGGTAGGTGGTTCCGGCGTGCACGGCACGTTGTTCTGGTACGTGTCAGAGGTGGTTGCGTATGCCCAACAGGTGATTCCGGACTGTCCGCCACGTGCTTCTGGCACGTCTGAGAGGTGGTTCCAACATGCCCGGCAGGTCATTTCGGAGAGTCGTCCAAGTGGTTCTGGCGTAGCCCGCAGGTGATTTTGGCGTGTCCGGCAGGTGGTTCCGCCGTGTCCGGCAGGTGGTTCAGGCATGGCCGTCACGTGGTTCCAGTCTGTCCAGGACGTGTTTCCAGCTTCTCCGGCAGGTGGTTCTGGTACGTCTGAGAGGTGGTTCCGCCATGGCTGGCAGGTGATCCCGGACTGTCCCCCAGGTGGTTCTGGCATAGCCAGCAGTTGATATTGGCCTGTCCGGCAGGTGGTTCCAGCGAGTCGAACAGGTGGCTCCGGCGTTCTTGGCAGGTGGTTCCGGTCTGTCCGGTAGGTGTTTCCGGCGTGTCTGGCACGTGCTTCCGGCACGTCTGAGAGGTGGTTCCTGCATGCGCGGCAGGTGATTCCGTAGTGTCCGCCAGGTGGTTCTGGCATACCCGGCAGGTGATTTTGGCGTGTCCGGCAGGTGTTTCTGGCGAGTCGAGCAGGTGGCTCCGGCATGCTCGGCAGGTGCTTCCGGCGTCTCCGGCACTTGGTTCTGGTGTGTCTGAGAGCTGGTTCCGGCATGTCCGGCAGATGATTCCGGAGTGTCCGCCAAGTGGTTCTGGCATACCCAGCAGGTGATTTTGGCGTGTCAGGGAGGTGGTACCGGTGAGTCGAGCAGGTGGTTCCGGCGTGCTCAGCAGGTGGTTCAGGCGGTTCTGGCAGGTGGTATCCGTCTGTTCGGGGTGTGGTTCCAGCATCTCATGAACACGTTTCTGGCACGTCTGAGATGTGGTTCCAGCCGGCCCGACAGGTGTTTCCGCAGTGTCCGCCAAGCGGTTCTGGCGTAGTTGGCAGGTGATTTTGGCATGACTGGCAGGTGGTTCCAGCAAGCCTGGCAGGTGATTCCAAAGTGTTCACCAACTGGTTGTGGCGTAGCCGGCAGGTGATTTTTGCGTGATCGGCAGGTGGTTCTGGCGAGTCGAGCAGGTGGTTCCGGCGTGCTCGGCTGGTGCTTCCGGGGTCATTGGCACGGGGTTCTGGCATGTCTGAGAGGTGGTTCCTGCATGCCCGGCAAGTGATTCCGGAGTGTTCGCCAAGTGGTTCTGGCATAGTCGGCAGGTGATTTTGGCATGTCCGGCAGGTGGTTCAGGCGAGTTGAGCAGGTGGTTCCAACGTGCTTGGCAGGTGCTTCCGGCGTCTCCGGCACGTGTTTCTGGCACATCTGACAGGTGGTTCCGGCATGCCCGAAAGGTGATTCCGGTCTGTCCGGTAGGTGGTTCCAGCCTGCACGGCATGTGGTTCTGGTACGTCTCAGAGGTGGTTGCGCATGCCCAACAGGTGATTCCGGACTGTCCGCCACATGGTTCTGGCACGTCTGAGAGGTGGTTCCGGCATGCCCGGCAGGTCATCCCAGAGAGTCCTCCAAGTGGTTCTGGCATAACACGCAGGTGATTTTGGCGTGTCTGGCAGGTTGTTCCGTTGTGCTTGGCAGGTGGTTCAGGCTTGGCCGGCAGGTGGTTCCAGACTGTCCAGGACGTGTTTCCAGCTTCTCCGGCAGGTGGTTCTGGTACGTCTGAGAGGTGGTTCCGCCATGGCTGGCAGGTGATTCCGGACCGTCCCCCAGGTGGTTCTGGCATAGCCAGCAGTTGATATTGGCCTGTCCGGCAGGTGGTTCCAGCGAGTCGAACAGGTGGCTCCGGCGTGCTCGGCAGGTGGTTCCGGTCTGTCCGGTAGGTGATTCCGGCGTGTCCGGCACGTGCTTCCGGCACGTCTGAGAGGTGGTTCCGGCATGCGCGACAGGTGATTTCGGAGTGTCCGCCAGGTGGTTCTGGCGTACCCGGCAGGTGATTTTGGCGTGTCATACAGGTGTTTCTGGCGAGTCGAGCAGGTGGCTCCAGCATGCTCGGCAGGTGCTTCGGGCATCTCCGGCACGTGGTTCTGGTGTGTCTGAGAGCTGGTTCCGGCATGTCCGGCAGATGATTCCGGAGTGTCCGCCAAGTGGTTCTGGCATACCCGGCTGGTGATTTGGGCATGTCAGGTAGGTGGTTCCGGCGAGTCGAGCAGGTGGCTCCGGCGTGCTCGGCAGGTTGTTCAGACGGGTGTGGCAGGTGTTTTCCGTCTGTTCAGGGTGTGGTTCCAGCATCTCATGCACATGGTTCTGGCACGTCTGAGATGTGGTTCCGGCCGGCGCGACAGGTGTTTCAACAGTGTCCGCCAAGTGGTACTGGCGTAGTTGGCAGGTGATTTTGGCATGACCGGCAGGTGGTTCCAGCAAGCCCGGCAGGTGATTCCGAAGTTTTCCCCAACTGGTTGTGGCGTAGCCGGCAGGTGATTTCTGCGTGTCCGGCAGGTGGTTCTGGCGAGTCGAGCAGGTGGTTCCGGCGTGCTCGGCAGGTGCTTCCGGGGTCACTGGCACGTGGTTCTGGCATATCTGAGAGGTGGTTCCGGCATGCCCGGCAGGTGATTCCGGAGTGTTCGCGAAGTGTTTCCGGCGTAGCCGGCAGGTGATTTTGCATGTCCCGCGGTCGTTCCGGCGGGTCGAGCCGGTGGTTCCGGCGTGTCCGGCAGGTGGTTCCGGTCTGTCCGGCAGGTGGTTCTGTGGTGTCCGGCACGAGGTTCAGTCTGAGAGGCTGTGCCGGCATGCCCCTCACGTGATTCCGGCTTGTCCCCGAAGTGGTGCTGGTGTAGCGGGCAGGTGATTTTGCCGTGTCCGGCAGGTGGTTCAGGCGAGTTGAGCAGGTGGTTGCGACGTGCTCGGCAGGTGCTTCCGGCGTCTCCGGCACGTGTTTCTGGCACATCTGACTGGTGGTTCCGGCATGCCCAAAAGTTGATTCCGGTCTGTCCGGTAGGTGGTTCCGGCGTGCACGGCACGTGGTTCTGGTACGTGTCAGAGGTGGTTGCGTATGCCCAACAGGTGATTCCGGACTGTCCGCCACGTGCTTCTGGCACGTCTGAGAGGTGGTTCCAACATGCCCGGCAGGTCATTTCGGAGAGTCGTCCAAGTGGTTCTGGCGTAGCCCGCAGGTGATTTTGGCGTGTCCGGCAGGTGGTTCCGCCGTGCTCGGCAGGTGGTTCAGGCATGGCCGTCACGTGGTTCCAGTCTGTCCAGGACGTGTTTCCAGCTTCTCCGGCAGGTGGTTCTGGTACGTCTGAGAGGTGGTTCCGCCATGGCTGGCAGGTGATCCCGGACTGTCCCCCAGGTGGTTCTGGCATAGCCAGCAGTTGATATTGGCCTGTCCGGCAGGTGGTTCCAGCGAGTCAAACAGGTGGCTCCGGCGTTCTTGGCAGGTGGTTCCGGTCTGTCCGGTAGGTGTTTCCGGCGTGTCTGGCACGTGCTTCCGGCACGTCTGAGAGGTGGTTCCGGCGTGCGCGGCAGGTGATTCCGTAGTGTCCGCCAGGTGGTTCTGGCATACCCGGCAGGTGATTTTGGCGTGTCCGGCAGGTGTTTCTGGCGAGTCGAGCAGGTGGCTCCGGCATGCTCGGCAGGTGCTTCCGGCGTCTCCGGCACTTGGTTCTGGTGTGTCTGAGAGCTGGTTCTGGCATGTCCGGCAGATGATTCCGGAGTGTCCGCCAAGTGGTTCTGGCATACCCAGCAGGTGATATTCGCATGAACGGAAGGTGGTTCCAGCAAGCCCGGCAGGTGATTCCGAAGTGTTCCCCAACTGGTTGTGGCGTAGCCGGCAGGTGATTTTGGCGTGTCCGGCAGGTGGTTCTGGCGAGTCGAGCAGGTGGTTCCGGCGTGCTCGGCAGGTGCTTCCGGGGTCATTGGCACGTGGTTCTGGCATATCTGAGAGGTGGTTCCGGCATGCCCGGCAGGTGTTTCCGGAGTGTTCGCCAAGTGTTTCCGGCGTAGCCGGCAAGTGATTTTGCATGTCCAGCGGTCGTTCCGGCGGGTCGAGCCGGTGGTACCGGCGTGTCCGGCAGGTGGTTCCGGTCTGTCCGGCAGGTGGTTCTGTGGTGTCCGGCACGAGGTTCAGTCTGAGAGGCTGTGCCGGCATGCCCCTCACGTGATTCCGGCTTGTCCCCGAAGTGGTTCTGGCATACCCGGCAGGTGATTTTGGCGTGTCCGGCAGGTGGTTCAGGCGAGTTGAGCAGGTGGTTGCGACGTGCTCGGCAGGTGCTTCCGGCGTCTCCGGCACGTGTTTCTGGCACATCTGACTGGTGGTTCCGGCATGCCCAAAAGTTGATTCCGGTCTGTCCGGTAGGTGGTTCCGGCGTGCACGGCACGTTGTTCTGGTACGTGTCAGAGGTGGTTGCATATGCCCAACAGGTGATTCCGGACTGTCCGCCACGTGCTTCTGGCACGTCTGAGAGGTGGTTCCAACATGCCCGGCAGGTCATTTCGGAGAGTCGTCCAAGTGGTTCTGGCGTAGCCCGCAGGTGATTTTGGCGTGTCCGGCAGGTGGTTCCGCCGTGTCCGGCAGGTGGTTCAGGCATGGCCGTCACGTGGTTCCAGTCTGTCCAGGACGTGTTTCCAGCTTCTCCGGCAGGTGGTTCTGGTACGTCTGAGAGGTGGTTCCGCCATGGCTGGCAGGTGATCCCGGACTGTCCCCCAGGTGGTTCTGGCATAGCCAGCAGTTGATATTGGCCTGTCCGGCAGGTGGTTCCAGCGAGTCGAACAGGTGGCTCCGGCGTTCTTGGCAGGTGGTTCCGGTCTGTCCGGTAGGTGTTTCCGGCGTGTCTGGCACGTGCTTCCGGCACGTCTGAGAGGTGGTTCCTGCATGCGCGGCAGGTGATTCCGTAGTGTCCGCCAGGTGGTTCTGGCATACCCGGCAGGTGATTTTGGCGTGTCCGGCAGGTGTTTCTGGCGAGTCGAGCAGGTGGCTCCGGCATGCTCGGCAGGTGCTTCCGGCGTCTCCGGCACTTGGTTCTGGTGTGTCTGAGAGCTGGTTCCGGCATGTCCGGCAGATGATTCCGGAGTGTCCGCCAAGTGGTTCTGGCATACCCAGCAGGTGATTTTGGCGTGTCAGGGAGGTGGTACCGGTGAGTCGAGCAGGTGGTTCCGGCGTGCTCAGCAGGTGGTTCAGGCGGTTCTGGCAGGTGGTATCCGTCTGTTCGGGGTGTGGTTCCAGCATCTCATGAACACGTTTCTGGCACGTCTGAGATGTGGTTCCAGCCGGCCCGACAGGTGTTTCCGCAGTGTCCGCCAAGCGGTTCTGGCGTAGTTGGCAGGTGATTTTGGCATGACTGGCAGGTGGTTCCAGCAAGCCTGGCAGGTGATTCCAAAGTGTTCACCAACTGGTTGTGGCGTAGCCGGCAGGTGATTTTTGCGTGATCGGCAGGTGGTTCTGGCGAGTCGAGCAGGTGGTTCCGGCGTGCTCGGCTGGTGCTTCCGGGGTCATTGGCACGGGGTTCTGGCATGTCTGAGAGGTGGTTCCTGCATGCCCGGCAAGTGATTCCGGAGTGTTCGCCAAGTGGTTCTGGCATAGTCGGCAGGTGATTTTGGCATGTCCGGCAGGTGGTTCAGGCGAGTTGAGCAGGTGGTTCCAACGTGCTTGGCAGGTGCTTCCGGCGTCTCCGGCACGTGTTTCTGGCACATCTGACAGGTGGTTCCGGCATGCCCGAAAGGTGATTCCGGTCTGTCCGGTAGGTGGTTCCAGCCTGCACGGCATGTGGTTCTGGTACGTCTCAGAGGTGGTTGCGCATGCCCAACAGGTGATTCCGGACTGTCCGCCACATGGTTCTGGCACGTCTGAGAGGTGGTTCCGGCATGCCCGGCAGGTCATCCCAGAGAGTCCTCCAAGTGGTTCTGGCATAACACGCAGGTGATTTTGGCGTGTCTGGCAGGTTGTTCCGTTGTGCTTGGCAGGTGGTTCAGGCTTGGCCGGCAGGTGGTTCCAGACTGTCCAGGACGTGTTTCCAGCTTCTCCGGCAGGTGGTTCTGGTACATCTGAGAGGTGGTTCCGCCATGGCTGGCAGGTGATTCCGGACCGTCCCCCAGGTGGTTCTGGCATAGCCAGCAGTTGATATTGGCCTGTCCGGCAGGTGGTTCCAGCGAGTCGAACAGGTGGCTCCGGCGTGCTCGGCAGGTGGTTCCGGTCTGTCCGGTAGGTGATTCCGGCGTGTCCGGCACGTGCTTCCGGCACGTCTGAGAGGTGGTTCCGGCATGCGCGACAGGTGATTTCGGAGTGTCCGCCAGGTGGTTCTGGCGTACCCGGCAGGTGATTTTGGCGTGTCATACAGGTGTTTCTGGCGAGTCGAGCAGGTGGCTCCAGCATGCTCGGCAGGTGCTTCGGGCATCTCCGGCACGTGGTTCTGGTGTGTCTGAGAGCTGGTTCCGGCATGTCCGGCAGATGATTCCGGAGTGTCCGCCAAGTGGTTCTGGCATACCCGGCTGGTGATTTGGGCATGTCAGGTAGGTGGTTCCGGCGAGTCGAGCAGGTGGCTCCGGCGTGCTCGGCAGGTTGTTCAGACGGGTCTGGCAGGTGTTTTCCGTCTGTTCAGGGTGTGGTTCCAGCATCTCATGCACATGGTTCTGGCACGTCTGAGATGTGGTTCCGGCCGGCGCGACAGGTGTTTCAACAGTGTCCGCCAAGTGGTACTGGCGTAGTTGGCAGGTGATTTTGGCATGACCAGCAGGTGGTTCCAGCAAGCCCGGCAGGTGATTCCGAAGTTTTCCCCAACTGGTTGTGGCGTAGCCGGCAGGTGATTTCTGCGTGTCCGGCAGGTGGTTCTGGCGAGTCGAGCAGGTGGTTCCGGCGTGCTCGGCAGGTGCTTCCGGGGTCACTGGCACGTGGTTCTGGCATATCTGAGAGGTGGTTCCGGCATGCCCGGCAGGTGATTCCGGAGTGTTCGCGAAGTGTTTCCGGCGTAGCCGGCAGGTGATTTTGCATGTCCCGCGGTCGTTCCGGCGGGTCGAGCCGGTGGTTCCGCCGTGTCCGGCAGGTGGTTCCGGTCTGTCCGGCAGGTGGTTCTGTGGTGTCCGGCACGAGGTTCAGTCTGAGAGGCTGTGCCGGCATGCCCCTCACGTGATTCCGGCTTGTCCCCGAAGTGGTGCTGGTGTAGCGGGCAGGTGATTTTGGCGTGTCCGGCAGGTGGTTCAGGCGAGTTGAGCAGGTGGTTGCGACGTGCTCGGCAGGTGCTTCCGGCGTCTCCGGCACGTGTTTCTGGCACATCTGACTGGTGGTTCCGGCATGCCCAAAAGTTGATTCCGGTCTGTCCGGTAGGTGGTTCCGGCGTGCACGGCACGTGGTTCTGGTACGTGTCAGAGGTGGTTGCGTATGCCCAACAGGTGATTCCGGACTGTCCGCCACGTGCTTCTGGCACGTCTGAGAGGTGGTTCCAACATGCCCGGCAGGTCATTTCGGAGAGTCGTCCAAGTGGTTCTGGCGTAGCCCGCAGGTGATTTTGGCATGTCCGGCAGGTGGTTCCGCCGTGCTCGGCAGGTGGTTCAGGCATGGCCGTCACGTGGTTCCAGTCTGTCCAGGACGTGTTTCCAGCTTCTCCGGCAGGTGGTTCTGGTACGTCTGAGAGGTGGTTCCGCCATGGCTGGCAGGTGATCCCGGACTGTCCCCCAGGTGGTTCTGGCATAGCCAGCAGTTGATATTGGCCTGTCCGGCAGGTGGTTCCAGCGAGTCAAACAGGTGGCTCCGGCGTTCTTGGCAGGTGGTTCCGGTCTGTCCGGTAGGTGTTTCCGGCGTGTCTGGCACGTGCTTCCGGCACGTCTGAGAGGTGGTTCCGGCGTGCGGGGCAGGTGATTCCGTAGTGTCCGCCAGGTGGTTCTGGCATACCCGGCAGGTGATTTTGGCGTGTCCGGCAGGTGTTTCTGGCGAGTCGAGCAGGTGGCTCCGGCATGCTCGGCAGGTGCTTCCGGCGTCTCCGGCACTTGGTTCTGGTGTGTCTGAGAGCTGGTTCTGGCATGTCCGGCAGATGATTCCGGAGTGTCCGCCAAGTGGTTCTGGCATACCCAGCAGGTGATATTCGCATGAACGGAAGGTGGTTCCAGCAAGCCCGGCAGGTGATTCCGAAGTGTTCCCCAACTGGTTGTGGCGTAGCCGGCAGGTGATTTTGGCGTGTCCGGCAGGTGGTTCTGGCGAGTCGAGCAGGTGGTTCCGGCGTGCTCGGCTGGTGCTTCCAGGGTCACTGGCACGTGGTTCTGGCATATCTGAGAGGTGGTTCCGGCATGCCCGGCAGGTGATTCCGGAGTGTTCGTGAAGTGTTTCCGGCGTAGCCGGCAGGTGATTTTGCATGTCCCGCGGTCGTTCCGGCGGGTCGAGCCGGTGGTTCCGGCGTGTCCGGCAGGTGGTTCCGGTCTGTCCGGCAGGTGGTTCTGTGGTGTCCGGCACGAGGTTCAGTCTGAGAGGCTGTGCCGGCATGCCCCTCACGTGATTCCGGCTTGTCCCCGAAGTGGTGCTGGTGTAGCGGGCAGGTGATTTTGGCGTGTCCGGCAGGTGGTTCAGGCGAGTTGAGCAGGTGGTTGCGACGTGCTCAGCAGGTGCTTCCGGCGTCTCCGGCACGTGTTTCTGGCACATCTGACTGGTGGTTCCGGCATGCCCAAAAGTTGATTCCGGTCTGTCCGGTAGGTGGTTCCGGCGTGCACGGCACGTGGTTCTGGTACGTGTCAGAGGTGGTTGCGTATGCCCAACAGGTGATTCCGGACTGTCCGCCACGTGCTTCTGGCATGTCTGAGAGGTGGTTCCAACATGCCCGGCAGGTCATTTCGGAGAGTCGTCCAAGTGGTTCTGGCGTAGCCCGCAGGTGATTTTGGCGTGTCCGGCAGGTGGTTCCGCCGTGCTCGGCAGGTGGTTCAGGCATGGCCGTCACGTGGTTCCAGTCTGTCCAGGACGTGTTTCCAGCTTCTCCGGCAGGTGGTTCTGGTACGTCTGAGAGGTGGTTCCGCCATGGCTGGCAGGTGATCCCGGACTGTCCCCCAGGTGGTTCTGGCATAGCCAGCAGTTGATATTGGCCTGTCCGGCAGGTGGTTCCAGCGAGTCAAACAGGTGGCTCCGGCGTTCTTGGCAGGTGGTTCCGGTCTGTCCGGTAGGTGTTTCCGGCGTGTCTGGCACGTGCTTCCGGCACGTCTGAGAGGTGGTTCCGGCGTGCGCGGCAGGTGATTCCGTAGTGTCCGCCAGGTGGTTCTGGCATACCCGGCAGGTGATTTTGGCGTGTCCGGCAGGTGTTTCTGGCGAGTCGAGCAGGTGGCTCCGGCATGCTCGGCAGGTGCTTCCGGCGTCTCCGGCACTTGGTTCTGGTGTGTCTGAGAGCTGGTTCTGGCATGTCCGGCAGATGATTCCGGAGTGTCCGCCAAGTGGTTCTGGCATACCCAGCAGGTGATATTCGCATGAACGGAAGGTGGTTCCAGCAAGCCCGGCAGGTGATTCCGAAGTGTTCCCCAACTGGTTGTGGCGTAGCCGGCAGGTGATTTTGGCGTGTCCGGCAGGTGGTTCTGGCGAGTCGAGCAGGTGGTTCCGGCGTGCTCGGCAGGTGCTTCCGGGGTCATTGGCACGTGGTTCTGGCATATCTGAGAGGTGGTTCTGGCATGCCCGGCAGGTGTTTCCGGAGTGTTCGCCAAGTGTTTCCGGCATAGCCGGCAAGTGATTTTGCATGTCCAGCGGTCGTTCCGGCGGGTCGAGCCGGTGGTACCGGCGTGTCCGGCAGGTGGTTCCGGTCTGTCCGGCAGGTGGTTCTGTGGTGTCCGGCACGAGGTTCAGTCTGAGAGGCTGTGCCGGCATGCCCCTCACGTGATCCCGGCTTGTCCCCGAAGTGGTTCTGGCATACCCGGCAGGTGATTTTGGCGTGTCCGGCAGGTGTTTCTGGCGAGTCGAGCAGGTGGCTCCGGCATGCTCGGCAGGTGCTTCCGGCGTCTCCGGCACTTGGTTCTGGTGTGTCTGAGAGCTGGTTCCGGCATGTCCGGCAGATGATTCCGGAGTGTGCGCCAAGTGGTTCTGGCATGCCCAGCAGGTGATTTTGGCGTGTCAGGGAGGTGGTACCGGTGAGTCGAGCAGGTGGTTCCGGCGTGCTCAGCAGGTGGTTCAGGCGGTTCTGGCAGGTGGTATCCGTCTGTTCGGGGTGTGGTTCCAGCATCTCATGAACACGTTTCTGGCACGTCTGAGATGTGGTTCCAGCCGGCCCGACAGGTGTTTCCGCAGTGTCCGCCAAGCGGTTCTGGCGTAGTTGGCAGGTGATTTTGGCATGACTGGCAGGTGGTTCCAGCGAGCCTGGCAGGTGATTCCAAAGTGTTCACCAACTGGTTGTGGCGTAGCCGGCAGGTGATTTTTGCGTGATCGGCAGGTGGTTCTGGCGAGTCGAGCAGGTGGTTCCGGCGTGCTCGGCTGGTGCTTCCGGGGTCATTGGCACGGGGTTCTGGCATGTCTGAGAGGTGGTTCCTGCATGCCCGGCAAGTGATTCCGGAGTGTTCGCCAAGTGGTTCTGGCATAGTCGGCAGGTGATTTTGGCATGTCCGGCAGGTGGTTCAGGCGAGTTGAGCAGGTGGTTCCAACGTGCTTGGCAGGTGCTTCCGGCGTCTCCGGCACGTGTTTCTGGCACATCTGACAGGTGGTTCCGGCATGCCCGAAAGGTGATTCCGGTCTGTCCGGTAGGTGGTTCCAGCCTGCACGGCATGTGGTTCTGGTACGTCTCAGAGGTGGTTGCGCATGCCCAACAGGTGATTCCGGACTGTCCGCCACATGGTTCTGGCACGTCTGAGAGGTGGTTCCGGCATGCCCGGCAGGTCATCCCAGAGAGTCCTCCAAGTGGTTCTGGCATAACACGCAGGTGATTTTGGCGTGTCTGGCAGGTTGTTCCGTTGTGCTTGGCAGGTGGTTCAGGCTTGGCCGGCAGGTGGTTCCAGACTGTCCAGGACGTGTTTCCAGCTTCTCCGGCAGGTGGTTCTGGTACGTCTGAGAGGTGGTTCCGCCATGGCTGGCAGGTGATTCCGGACCGTCCCCCAGGTGGTTCTGGCATAGCCAGCAGTTGATATTGGCCTGTCCGGCAGGTGGTTCCAGCGAGTCGAACAGGTGGCTCCGGCGTGCTCGGCAGGTGGTTCCGGTCTGTCCGGTAGGTGATTCCGGCGTGTCCGGCACGTGCTTCCGGCACGTCTGAGAGGTGGTTCCGGCATGCGCGACAGGTGATTTCGGAGTGTCCGCCAGGTGGTTCTGGCGTACCCGGCAGGTGATTTTGGCGTGTCATACAGGTGTTTCTGGCGAGTCGAGCAGGTGGCTCCAGCATGCTCGGCAGGTGCTTCGGGCATCTCCGGCACGTGGTTCTGGTGTGTCTGAGAGCTGGTTCCGGCATGTCCGGCAGATGATTCCGGAGTGTCCGCCAAGTGGTTCTGGCATACCCGGCTGGTGATTTGGGCATGTCAGGTAGGTGGTTCCGGCGAGTCGAGCAGGTGGCTCCGGCGTGCTCGGCAGGTTGTTCAGACGGGTGTGGCAGGTGTTTTCCGTCTGTTCAGGGTGTGGTTCCAGCATCTCATGCACATGGTTCTGGCACGTCTGAGATGTGGTTCCGGCCGGCGCGACAGGTGTTTCAACAGTGTCCGCCAAGTGGTACTGGCGTAGTTGGCAGGTGATTTTGGCATGACCGGCAGGTGGTTCCAGCAAGCCCGGCAGGTGATTCCGAAGTTTTCCCCAACTGGTTGTGGCGTAGCCGGCAGGTGATTTCTGCGTGTCCGGCAGGTGGTTCTGGCGAGTCGAGCAGGTGGTTCCGGCGTGCTCGGCAGGTGCTTCCGGGGTCACTGGCACGTGGTTCTGGCATATCTGAGAGGTGGTTCCGGCATGCCCGGCAGGTGATTCCGGAGTGTTCGCGAAGTGTTTCCGGCGTAGCCGGCAGGTGATTTTGCATGTCCCGCGGTCGTTCCGGCGGGTCGAGCCGGTGGTTCCGGCGTGTCCGGCAGGTGGTTCCGGTCTGTCCGGCAGGTGGTTCTGTGGTGTCCGGCACGAGGTTCAGTCTGAGAGGCTGTGCCGGCATGCCCCTCACGTGATTCCGGCTTGTCCCCGAAGTGGTGCTGGTGTAGCGGGCAGGTGATTTTGCCGTGTCCGGCAGGTGGTTCAGGCGAGTTGAGCAGGTGGTTGCGACGTGCTCGGCAGGTGCTTCCGGCGTCTCCGGCACGTGTTTCTGGCACATCTGACTGGTGGTTCCGGCATGCCCAAAAGTTGATTCCGGTCTGTCCGGTAGGTGGTTCCGGCGTGCACGGCACGTGGTTCTGGTACGTGTCAGAGGTGGTTGCGTATGCCCAACAGGTGATTCCGGACTGTCCGCCACGTGCTTCTGGCACGTCTGAGAGGTGGTTCCAACATGCCCGGCAGGTCATTTCGGAGAGTCGTCCAAGTGGTTCTGGCGTAGCCCGCAGGTGATTTTGGCGTGTCCGGCAGGTGGTTCCGCCGTGCTCGGCAGGTGGTTCAGGCATGGCCGTCACGTGGTTCCAGTCTGTCCAGGACGTGTTTCCAGCTTCTCCGGCAGGTGGTTCTGGTACGTCTGAGAGGTGGTTCCGCCATGGCTGGCAGGTGATCCCGGACTGTCCCCCAGGTGGTTCTGGCATAGCCAGCAGTTGCTATTGGCCTGTCCGGCAGGTGGTTCCAGCGAGTCAAACAGGTGGCTCCGGCGTTCTTGGCAGGTGGTTCCGGTCTGTCCGGTAGGTGTTTCCGGCGTGTCTGGCACGTGCTTCCGGCACGTCTGAGAGGTGGTTCCGGCGTGCGCGGCAGGTGATTCCGTAGTGTCCGCCAGGTGGTTCTGGCATACCCGGCAGGTGATTTTGGCGTGTCCGGCAGGTGTTTCTGGCGAGTCGAGCAGGTGGCTCCGGCATGCTCGGCAGGTGCTTCCGGCGTCTCCGGCACTTGGTTCTGGTGTGTCTGAGAGCTGGTTCTGGCATGTCCGGCAGATGATTCCGGAGTGTCCGCCAAGTGGTTCTGGCATACCCAGCAGGTGATATTCGCATGAACGGAAGGTGGTTCCAGCAAGCCCGGCAGGTGATTCCGAAGTGTTCCCCAACTGGTTGTGGCGTAGCCGGCAGGTGATTTTGGCGTGTCCGGCAGGTGGTTCTGGCGAGTCGAGCAGGTGGTTCCGGCGTGCTCGGCAGGTGCTTCCGGGGTCATTGGCACGTGGTTCTGGCATATCTGAGAGGTGGTTCCGGCATGCCCGGCAGGTGTTTCCGGAGTGTTCGCCAAGTGTTTCCGGCGTAGCCGGCAAGTGATTTTGCATGTCCAGCGGTCGTTCCGGCGGGTCGAGCCGGTGGTACCGGCGTGTCCGGCAGGTGGTTCCGGTCTGTCCGGCAGGTGGTTCTGTGGTGTCCGGCACGAGGTTCAGTCTGAGAGGCTGTGCCGGCATGCCCCTCACGTGATTCCGGCTTGTCCCCGAAGTGGTTCTGGCATACCCGGCAGGTGATTTTGGCGTGTCCGGCAGGTGTTTCTGGCGAGTCGAGCAGGTGGCTCCGGCATGCTCGGCAGGTGCTTCCGGCGTCTCCGGCACTTGGTTCTGGTGTGTCTGAGAGCTGGTTCCGGCATGTCCGGCAGATGATTCCGGAGTGTGCGCCAAGTGGTTCTGGCATGCCCAGCAGGTGATTTTGGCGTGTCAGGGAGGTGGTACCGGTGAGTCGAGCAGGTGGTTCCGGCGTGCTCAGCAGGTGGTTCAGGCGGTTCTGGCAGGTGGTATCCGTCTGTTCGGGGTGTGGTTCCAGCATCTCATGAACACGTTTCTGGCACGTCTGAGATGTGGTTCCAGCCGGCCCGACAGGTGTTTCCGCAGTGTCCGCCAAGCGGTTCTGGCGTAGTTGGCAGGTGATTTTGGCATGACTGGCAGGTGGTTCCAGCGAGCCTGGCAGGTGATTCCAAAGTGTTCACCAACTGGTTGTGGCGTAGCCGGCAGGTGATTTTTGCGTGATCGGCAGGTGGTTCTGGCGAGTCGAGCAGGTGGTTCCGGCGTGCTCGGCTGGTGCTTCCGGGGTCATTGGCACGGGGTTCTGGCATGTCTGAGAGGTGGTTCCTGCATGCCCGGCAAGTGATTCCGGAGTGTTCGCCAAGTGGTTCTGGCATAGTCGGCAGGTGATTTTGGCATGTCCGGCAGGTGGTTCAGGCGAGTTGAGCAGGTGGTTCCAACGTGCTTGGCAGGTGCTTCCGGCGTCTCCGGCACGTGTTTCTGGCACATCTGACAGGTGGTTCCGGCATGCCCGAAAGGTGATTCCGGTCTGTCCGGTAGGTGGTTCCAGCCTGCACAGCATGTGGTTCTGGTACGTGTCAGAGGTGGTTGCGCATGCCCAACAGGTGATTCCGGACTGTCCGCCACATGGTTCTGGCACGTCTGAGAGGTGGTTCCGGCATGCCCGGCAGGTCATCCCAGAGAGTCCTCCAAGTGGTTCTGGCATAACACGCAGGTGATTTTGGCGTGTCTGGCAGGTTGTTCCGTTGTGCTTGGCAGGTGGTTCAGGCTTGGCCGGCAGGTGGTTCCAGACTGTCCAGGACGTGTTTCCAGCTTCTCCGGCAGGTGGTTCTGCTACGTCTGAGAGGTGGTTCCGCCATGGCTGGCAGGTGATTCCGGACCGTCCCCCAGGTGGTTCTGGCATAGCCAGCAGTTGATATTGGCCTGTCCGGCAGGTGGTTCCAGCGAGTCGAACAGGTGGCTCCGGCGTGCTCGGCAGGTGGTTCCGGTCTGTCCGGTAGGTGATTCCGGCGTGTCCGGCACGTGCTTCCGGCACGTCTGAGAGGTGGTTCCGGCATGCGCGACAGGTGATTTCGGAGTGTCCGCCAGGTGATTCTGGCGTACCCGGCAGGTGATTTTGGCGTGTCCGACAGGTGTTTCTGGCGAGTCGAGCAGGTGGCTCCGGCATGCTCGGCAGGTGCTTCCGGCGTCTCCGGCACGTGGTTCTGGTGTGTCTGAGAGCTGGTTCCGGCATGTCCGGCAGATGATTCCGGAGTGTCCGCCAAGTGGTTCTGGCATACCCGGCTGGTGATTTGGGCATGTCAGGTAGGTGGTTCCGGCGAGTCGAGCAGGTGGCTCCGGCGTGCTCGGCAGGTTGTTCAGACGGGTGTGGCAGGTGTTTTCCGTCTGTTCAGGGTGTGGTTCCAGCATCTCATGCACATGGTTCTGGCACGTCTGAGATGTGGTTCCGGCCGGCGCGACAGGTGTTTCAACAGTGTCCGCCAAGTGGTACTGGCGTAGTTGGCAGGTGATTTTGGCATGACCGGCAGGTGGTTCCAGCAAGCCCGGCAGGTGATTCCGAAGTTTTCCCCAACTGGTTGTGGCGTAGCCGGCAGGTGATTTCTGCGTGTCCGGCAGGTGGTTCTGGCGAGTCGAGCAGGTGGTTCCGGCGTGCTCGGCAGGTGCTTCCGGGGTCATTGGCACGTGGTTCTGGCATATCTGAGAGGTGGTTCCGGCATGCCCGGCAGGTGATTCCGGAGTGTTCGCGAAGTGTTTCCGGCGTAGCCGGCAGGTGATTTTGCATGTCCCGCGGTCGTTCCGGCGGGTCGAGCCGGTGGTTCCGGCGTGTCCGGCAGGTGGTTCCGGTCTGTCCGGCAGTTGGTTCTGTGGTGTCCGGCACGAGGTTCAGTCTGAGAGGCTGTGCCGGCATGCCCCTCACGTGATTCCGGCTTGTCCCCGAAGTGGTGCTGGTGTAGCGGGCAGGTGATTTTGGCGTGTCCGGCAGGTGGTTCAGGCGAGTTGAGCAGGTGGTTGCGACGTGCTCGGCAGGTGCTTCCGGCGTCTCCGGCACGTGTTTCTGGCACATCTGACTGGTGGTTCCGGCATGCCCAAAAGTTGATTCCGGTCTGTCCGGTAGGTGGTTCCGGCGTGCACGGCACGTTGTTCTGGTACGTGTCAGAGGTGGTTGCGTATGCCCAACAGGTGATTCCGGACTGTCCGCCACGTGCTTCTGGCACGTCTGAGAGGTGGTTCCAACATGCCCGGCAGGTCATTTCGGAGAGTCGTCCAAGTGGTTCTGGCGTAGCCCGCAGGTGATTTTGGCGTGTCCGGCAGGTGGTTCCGCCGTGTTCGGCAGGTGGTTCAGGCATGGCCGTCACGTGGTTCCAGTCTGTCCAGGACGTGTTTCCAGCTTCTCCGGCAGGTGGTTCTGGTACGTCTGAGAGGTGGTTCCGCCATGGCTGGCAGGTGATCCCGGACTGTCCCCCAGGTGGTTCTGGCATAGCCAGCAGTTGATATTGGCCTGTCCGGCAGGTGGTTCCAGCGAGTCGAACAGGTGGCTCCGGCGTTCTTGGCAGGTGGTTCCGGTCTGTCCGGTAGGTGTTTCCGGCGTGTCTGGCACGTGCTTCCGGCACGTCTGAGAGGTGGTTCCTGCATGCGCGGCAGGTGATTCCGTAGTGTCCGCCAGGTGGTTCTGGCATACCCGGCAGGTGATTTTGGCGTGTCCGGCAGGTGTTTCTGGCGAGTCGAGCAGGTGGCTCCGGCATGCTCGGCAGGTGCTTCCGGCGTCTCCGGCACTTGGTTCTGGTGTGTCTGAGAGCTGGTTCCGGCATGTCCGGCAGATGATTCCGGAGTGTCCGCCAAGTGGTTCTGGCATACCCAGCAGGTGATTTTGGCGTGTCAGGGAGGTGGTACCGGTGAGTCGAGCAGGTGGTTCCGGCGTGCTCAGCAGGTGGTTCAGGCGGTTCTGGCAGGTGGTATCCGTCTGTTCGGGGTGTGGTTCCAGCATCTCATGAACACGTTTCTGGCACGTCTGAGATGTGGTTCCAGCCGGCCCGACAGGTGTTTCCGCAGTGTCCGCCAAGCGGTTCTGGCGTAGTTGGCAGGTGATTTTGGCATGACTGGCAGGTGGTTCCAGCAAGCCTGGCAGGTGATTCCAAAGTGTTCACCAACTGGTTGTGGCGTAGCCGGCAGGTGATTTTTGCGTGATCGGCAGGTGGTTCTGGCGAGTCGAGCAGGTGGTTCCGGCGTGCTCGGCTGGTGCTTCCGGGGTCATTGGCACGGGGTTCTGGCATGTCTGAGAGGTGGTTCCTGCATGCCCGGCAAGTGATTCCGGAGTGTTTGCCAAGTGGTTCTGGCATAGTCGGCAGGTGATTTTGGCATGTCCGGCAGGTGGTTCAGGCGAGTTGAGCAGGTGGTTCCAACGTGCTTGGCAGGTGCTTCCGGCGTCTCCGGCACGTGTTTCTGGCACATCTGACAGGTGGTTCCGGCATGCCCGAAAGGTGATTCCGGTCTGTCCGGTAGGTGGTTCCAGCCTGCACGGCATGTGGTTCTGGTACGTCTCAGAGGTGGTTGCGCATGCCCAACAGGTGATTCCGGACTGTCCGCCACATGGTTCTGGCACGTCTGAGAGGTGGTTCCGGCATGCCCGGCAGGTCATCCCAGAGAGTCCTCCAAGTGGTTCTGGCATAACACGCAGGTGATTTTGGCGTGTCTGGCAGGTTGTTCCGTTGTGCTTGGCAGGTGGTTCAGGCTTGGCCGGCAGGTGGTTCCAGACTGTCCAGGACGTGTTTCCAGCTTCTCCGGCAGGTGGTTCTGGTACGTCTGAGAGGTGGTTCCGCCATGGCTGGCAGGTGATTCCGGACCGTCCCCCAGGTGGTTCTGGCATAGCCAGCAGTTGATATTGGCCTGTCCGGCAGGTGGTTCCAGCGAGTCGAACAGGTGGCTCCGGCGTGCTCGGCAGGTGGTTCCGGTCTGTCCGGTAGGTGATTCCGGCGTGTCCGGCACGTGCTTCCGGCACGTCTGAGAGGTGGTTCCGGCATGCGCGACAGGTGATTTCGGAGTGTCCGCCAGGTGGTTCTGGCGTACCCGGCAGGTGATTTTGGCGTGTCATACAGGTGTTTCTGGCGAGTCGAGCAGGTGGCTCCAGCATGCTCGGCAGGTGCTTCGGGCATCTCCGGCACGTGGTTCTGGTGTGTCTGAGAGCTGGTTCCGGCATGTCCGGCAGATGATTCCGGAGTGTCCGCCAAGTGGTTCTGGCATACCCGGCTGGTGATTTGGGCATGTCAGGTAGGTGGTTCCGGCGAGTCGAGCAGGTGGCTCCGGCGTGCTCGGCAGGTTGTTCAGACGGGTGTGGCAGGTGTTTTCCGTCTGTTCAGGGTGTGGTTCCAGCATCTCATGCACATGGTTCTGGCACGTCTGAGATGTGGTTCCGGCCGGCGCGACAGGTGTTTCAACAGTGTCCGCCAAGTGGTACTGGCGTAGTTGGCAGGTGATTTTGGCATGACCAGCAGGTGGTTCCAGCAAGCCCGGCAGGTGATTCCGAAGTTTTCCCCAACTGGTTGTGGCGTAGCCGGCAGGTGATTTCTGCGTGTCCGGCAGGTGGTTCTGGCGAGTCGAGCAGGTGGTTCCGGCGTGCTCGGCAGGTGCTTCCGGGGTCACTGGCACGTGGTTCTGGCATATCTGAGAGGTGGTTCCGGCATGCCCGGCAGGTGATTCCGGAGTGTTCGCGAAGTGTTTCCGGCGTAGCCGGCAGGTGATTTTGCATGTCCCGCAGTCGTTCCGGCGGGTCGAGCCGCTGGTTCCGGCGTGTCCGGCAGGTGGTTCCGGTCTGTCCGGCAGGTGGTTCTGTGGTGTCCGGCACGAGGTTCAGTCTGAGAGGCTGTGCCGGCATGCCCCTCACGTGATTCCGGCTTGTCCCCGAAGTGGTGCTGGTGTAGCGGGCAGGTGATTTTGGCGTGTCCGGCAGGTGGTTCAGGCGAGTTGATCAGGTGGTTGCGACGTGCTCGGCAGGTGCTTCCGGCGTCTCCGGCACGTGTTTCTGGCACATCTGACTGGTGGTTCCGGCATGCCCAAAAGTTGATTCCGGTCTGTCTGGTAGGTGGTTCCGGCGTGCACGGCACGTGGTTCTGGTACGTGTCAGAGGTGGTTGCGTATGCCCAACAGGTGATTCCGGACTGTCCGCCACGTGCTTCTGGCACGTCTGAGAGGTGGTTCCAACATGCCCGGCAGGTCATTTCGGAGAGTCGTCCAAGTGGTTCTGGCGTAGCCCGCAGGTGATTTTGGCGTGTCCGGCAGGTGGTTCCGCCGTGCTCGGCAGGTGGTTCAGGCATGGCCGTCACGTGGTTCCAGTCTGTCCAGGACGTGTTTCCAGCTTCTCCGGCAGGTGGTTCTGGTACGTCTGAGAGGTGGTTCCGCCATGGCTGGCAGGTGATCCCGGACTGTCCCCCAGGTGGTTCTGGCATAGCCAGCAGTTGCTATTGGCCTGTCCGGCAGGTGGTTCCAGCGAGTCAAACAGGTGGCTCCGGCGTTCTTGGCAGGTGGTTCCGGTCTGTCCGGTAGGTGTTTCCGGCGTGTCTGGCACGTGCTTCCGGCACGTCTGAGAGGTGGTTCCGGCGTGCGCGGCAGGTGATTCCGTAGTGTCCGCCAGGTGGTTCTGGCATACCCGGCAGGTGATTTTGGCGTGTCCGGCAGGTGTTTCTGGCGAGTCGAGCAGGTGGCTCCGGCATGCTCGGCAGGTGCTTCCGGCGTCTCCGGCACTTGGTTCTGGTGTGTCTGAGAGCTGGTTCTGGCATGTCCGGCAGATGATTCCGGAGTGTCCGCCAAGTGGTTCTGGCATACCCAGCAGGTGATATTCGCATGAACGGAAGGTGGTTCCAGCAAGCCCGGCAGGTGATTCCGAAGTGTTCCCCAACTGGTTGTGGCGTAGCCGGCAGGTGATTTTGGCGTGTCCGGCAGGTGGTTCTGGCGAGTCGAGCAGGTGGTTCCGGCGTGCTCGGCTGGTGCTTCCAGGGTCACTGGCACGTGGTTCTGGCATATCTGAGAGGTGGTTCCGGCATGCCCGGCAGGTGATTCCGGAGTGTTCGTGAAGTGTTTCCGGCGTAGCCGGCAGGTGATTTTGCATGTCCCGCGGTCGTTCCGGCGGGTCGAGCCGGTGGTTCCGGCGTGTCCGGCAGGTGGTTCCGGTCTGTCCGGCAGGTGGTTCTGTGGTGTCCGGCACGAGGTTCAGTCTGAGAGGCTGTGCCGGCATGCCCCTCACGTGATTCCGGCTTGTCCCCGAAGTGGTGCTGGTGTAGCGGGCAGGTGATTTTGGCGTGTCCGGCAGGTGGTTCAGGCGAGTTGAGCAGGTGGTTGCGACGTGCTCGGCAGGTGCTTCCGGCGTCTCCGGCACGTGTTTCTGGCACATCTGACTGGTGGTTCCGGCATGCCCAAAAGTTGATTCCGGTCTGTCCGGTAGGTGGTTCCGGCGTGCACGGCACGTGGTTCTGGTACGTGTCAGAGGTGGTTGCGTATGCCCAACAGGTGATTCCGGACTGTCCGCCACGTGCTTCTGGCATGTCTGAGAGGTGGTTCCAACATGCCCGGCAGGTCATTTCGGAGAGTCGTCCAAGTGGTTCTGGCGTAGCCCGCAGGTGATTTTGGCGTGTCCGGCAGGTGGTTCCGCCGTGCTCGGCAGGTGGTTCAGGCATGGCCGTCACGTGGTTCCAGTCTGTCCAGGACGTGTTTCCAGCTTCTCCGGCAGGTGGTTCTGGTACGTCTGAGAGGTGGTTCCGCCATGGCTGGCAGGTGATCCCGGACTGTCCCCCAGGTGGTTCTGGCATAGCCAGCAGTTGATATTGGCCTGTCCGGCAGGTGGTTCCAGCGAGTCAAACAGGTGGCTCTGGCGTTCTTGGCAGGTGGTTCCGGTCTGTCCGGTAGGTGTTTCCGGCGTGTCTGGCACGTGCTTCCGGCACGTCTGAGAGGTGGTTCCGGCGTGCGCGGCAGGTGATTCCGTAGTGTCCGCCAGGTGGTTCTGGCATACCCGGCAGGTGATTTTGGCGTGTCCGGCAGGTGTTTCTGGCGAGTCGAGCAGGTGGCTCCGGCATGCTCGGCAGGTGCTTCCGGCGTCTCCGGCACGTGGTTCTGGTGTGTCTGAGAGCTGGTTCCGGCATGTCCGGCAGATGATTCCGGAGTGTCCGCCAAGTGGTTCTGGCATACCCGGCTGGTGATTTGGGCATGTCAGGTAGGTGGTTCCGGCGAGTCGAGCAGGTGGCTCCGGCGTGCTCGGCAGGTTGTTCAGACGGGTCTGGCAGGTGTTTTCCGTCTGTTCAGGGTGTGGTTCCAGCATCTCATGCACATGGTTCTGGCACGTCTGAGATGTGGTTCCGGCCGGCCCGACAGGTGTTTCCGCAGTGTCCGCCAAGCGGTTCTGGCATAGTTGGCAGGTGATTTTGGCATGACTGGCAGGTGGTTCCAGCGAGCCTGGCAGGTGATTCCAAAGTGTTCACCAACTGGTTGTGGCGTAGCCGGCAGGTGATTTTTGCGTGATCGGCAGGTGGTTCTGGCGAGTCGAGCAGGTGGTTCCGGCGTGCTCGGCTGGTGCTTCCGGGGTCATTGGCACGGGGTTCTGGCATGTCTGAGAGGTGGTTCCTGCATGCCCGGCAAGTGATTCCGGAGTGTTCGCCAAGTGGTTCTGGCATAGTCGGCAGGTGATTTTGGCATGTCCGGCAGGTGGTTCAGGCGAGTTGAGCAGGTGGTTCCAACGTGCTTGGCAGGTGCTTCCGGCGTCTCCGGCACGTGTTTCTGGCACATCTGACAGGTGGTTCCGGCATGCCCGAAAGGTGATTCCGGTCTGTCCGGTAGGTGGTTCCAGCCTGCACGGCATGTGGTTCTGGTACGTCTCAGAGGTGGTTGCGCATGCCCAACAGGTGATTCCGGACTGTCCGCCACATGGTTCTGGCACGTCTGAGAGGTGGTTCCGGCATGCCAGGCAGGTCATCCCAGAGAGTCCTCCAAGTGGTTCTGGCATAACACGCAGGTGATTTTGGCGTGTCTGGCAGGTTGTTCCGTTGTGCTTGGCAGGTGGTTCAGGCTTGGCCGGCAGGTGGTTCCAGACTGTCCAGGACGTGTTTCCAGCTTCTCCGGCAGGTGGTTCTGCTACGTCTGAGAGGTGGTTCCGCCATGGCTGGCAGGTGATTCCGGACCGTCCCCCAGGTGGTTCTGGCATAGCCAGCAGTTGATATTGGCCTGTCCGGCAGGTGGTTCCAGCGAGTCGAACAGGTGGCTCCGGCGTGCTCGGCAGGTGGTTCCGGTCTGTCCGGTAGGTGATTCCGGCGTGTCCGGCACGTGCTTCCGGCACGTCTGAGAGGTGGTTCCGGCATGCGCGACAGGTGATTTCGGAGTGTCCGCCAGGTGATTCTGGCGTACCCGGCAGGTGATTTTGGCGTGTCCGACAGGTGTTTCTGGCGAGTCGAGCAGGTGGCTCCGGCATGCTCGGCAGGTGCTTCCGGCGTCTCCGGCACGTGGTTCTGGTGTGTCTGAGAGCTGGTTCCGGCATGTCCGGCAGATGATTCCGGAGTGTCCGCCAAGTGGTTCTGGCATACCCGGCTGGTGATTTGGGCATGTCAGGTAGGTGGTTCCGGCGAGTCGAGCAGGTGGCTCCGGCGTGCTCGGCAGGTTGTTCAGACGGGTGTGGCAGGTGTTTTCCGTCTGTTCAGGGTGTGGTTCCAGCATCTCATGCACATGGTTCTGGCACGTCTGAGATGTGGTTCCGGCCGGCGCGACAGGTGTTTCAACAGTGTCCGCCAAGTGGTACTGGCGTAGTTGGCAGGTGATTTTGGCATGACCGGCAGGTGGTTCCAGCAAGCCCGGCAGGTGATTCCGAAGTTTTCCCCAACTGGTTGTGGCGTAGCCGGCAGGTGATTTCTGCGTGTCCGGCAGGTGGTTCTGGCGAGTCGAGCAGGTGGTTCCGGCGTGCTCGGCAGGTGCTTCCGGGGTCACTGGCACGTGGTTCTGGCATATCTGAGAGGTGGTTCCGGCATGCCCGGCAGGTGATTCCGGAGTGTTCGCGAAGTGTTTCCGGCGTAGCCGGCAGGTGATTTTGCATGTCCCGCGGTCGTTCCGGCGGGTCGAGCCGGTGGTTCCGGCGTGTCCGGCAGGTGGTTCCGGTCTGTCCGGCAGGTGGTTCTGTGGTGTCCGGCACGAGGTTCAGTCTGAGAGGCTGTGCCGGCATGCCCCTCACGTGATTCCGGCTTGTCCCCGAAGTGGTGCTGGTGTAGCGGGCAGGTGATTTTGGCGTGTCCGGCAGGTGGTTCAGGCGAGTTGAGCAGGTGGTTGCGACGTGCTCGGCAGGTGCTTCCGGCGTCTCCGGCACGTGTTTCTGGCACATCTGACTGGTGGTTCCGGCATGCCCAAAAGTTGATTCCGGTCTGTCCGGTAGGTGGTTCCGGCGTGCACGGCACGTGGTTCTGGTACGTGTCAGAGGTGGTTGCGTATGCCCAACAGGTGATTCCGGACTGTCCGCCACGTGCTTCTGGCACGTCTGAGAGGTGGTTCCAACATGCCCGGCAGGTCATTTCGGAGAGTCGTCCAAGTGGTTCTGGCGTAGCCCGCAGGTGATTTTGGCGTGTCCGGCAGGTGGTTCCGCCGTGCTCGGCAGGTGGTTCAGGCATGGCCGTCACGTGGTTCCAGTCTGTCCAGGACGTGTTTCCAGCTTCTCCGGCAGGTGGTTCTG
Source organism: Equus caballus (assembly GCF_041296265.1). NCBI lineage: Eukaryota > Metazoa > Chordata > Mammalia > Perissodactyla > Equidae > Equus > Equus caballus. The sequence goes on along the minus strand of NC_091707.1, from coordinate 5,373,194 downwards.
GTACGTCTGAGAGGTGGTTCCGCCATGGCTGGCAGGTGATCCCGGACTGTCCCCCAGGTGGTTCTGGCATAGCCAGCAGTTGATATTGGCCTGTCCGGCAGGTGGTTCCAGCGAGTCGAACAGGTGGCTCCGGCGTTCTTGGCAGGTGGTTCCGGTCTGTCCGGTAGGTGTTTCCGGCGTGTCTGGCACGTGCTTCCGGCACGTCTGAGAGGTGGTTCCGGCGTGCGCGGCAGGTGATTCCGTAGTGTCCGCCAGGTGGTTCTGGCATACCCGGCAGGTGATTTTGGCGTGTCCGGCAGGTGTTTCTGGCGAGTCGAGCAGGTGGCTCCGGCATGCTCGGCAGGTGCTTCCGGCGTCTCCGGCACTTGGTTCTGGTGTGTCTGAGAGCTGGTTCCGGCATGTCCGGCAGATGATTCCGGAGTGTCCGCCAAGTGGTTCTGGCATACCCAGCAGGTGATATTCGCATGAACGGAAGGTGGTTCCAGCAAGCCCGGCAGGTGATTCCGAAGTGTTCCCCAACTGGTTGTGGCGTAGCCGGCAGGTGATTTTGGCGTGTCCGGCAGGTGGTTCTGGCGAGTCGAGCAGGTGGTTCCGGCGTGCTCGGCAGGTGCTTCCGGGGTCATTGGCACGTGGTTCTGGCATATCTGAGAGGTGGTTCCGGCATGCCCGGCAGGTGTTTCCGGAGTGTTCGCCAAGTGTTTCCGGCGTAGCCGGCAAGTGATTTTGCATGTCCAGCGGTCGTTCCGGCGGGTCGAGCCGGTGGTACCGGCGTGTCCGGCAGGTGGTTCCGGTCTGTCCGGCAGGTGGTTCTGTGGTGTCCGGCACGAGGTTCAGTCTGAGAGGCTGTGCCGGCATGCCCCTCACGTGATTCCGGCTTGTCCCCGAAGTGGTGCTGGTGTAGCGGGCAGGTGATTTTGGCGTGTCCGGCAGGTGGTTCAGGCGAGTTGAGCAGGTGGTTGCGACGTGCTCGGCAGGTGCTTCCGGCGTCTCCGGCACGTGTTTCTGGCACATCTGACTGGTGGTTCCGGCATGCCCAAAAGTTGATTCCGGTCTGTCCGGTAGGTGGTTCCGGCGTGCACGGCACGTTGTTCTGGTACGTGTCAGAGGTGGTTGCGTATGCCCAACAGGTGATTCCGGACTGTCCGCCACGTGCTTCTGGCACGTCTGAGAGGTGGTTCCAACATGCCCGGCAGGTCATTTCGGAGAGTCGTCCAAGTGGTTCTGGCGTAGCCCGCAGGTGATTTTGGCGTGTCCGGCAGGTGGTTCCGCCGTGTTCGGCAGGTGGTTCAGGCATGGCCGTCACGTGGTTCCAGTCTGTCCAGGACGTGTTTCCAGCTTCTCCGGCAGGTGGTTCTGGTACGTCTGAGAGGTGGTTCCGCCATGGCTGGCAGGTGATCCCGGACTGTCCCCCAGGTGGTTCTGGCATAGCCAGCAGTTGATATTGGCCTGTCCGGCAGGTGGTTCCAGCGAGTCGAACAGGTGGCTCCGGCGTTCTTGGCAGGTGGTTCCGGTCTGTCCGGTAGGTGTTTCCGGCGTGTCTGGCACGTGCTTCCGGCACGTCTGAGAGGTGGTTCCTGCATGCGCGGCAGGTGATTCCGTAGTGTCCGCCAGGTGGTTCTGGCATACCCGGCAGGTGATTTTGGCGTGTCCGGCAGGTGTTTCTGGCGAGTCGAGCAGGTGGCTCCGGCATGCTCGGCAGGTGCTTCCGGCGTCTCCGGCACTTGGTTCTGGTGTGTCTGAGAGCTGGTTCCGGCATGTCCGGCAGATGATTCCGGAGTGTCCGCCAAGTGGTTCTGGCATACCCAGCAGGTGATTTTGGCGTGTCAGGGAGGTGGTACCGGTGAGTCGAGCAGGTGGTTCCGGCGTGCTCAGCAGGTGGTTCAGGCGGTTCTGGCAGGTGGTATCCGTCTGTTCGGGGTGTGGTTCCAGCATCTCATGAACACGTTTCTGGCACGTCTGAGATGTGGTTCCAGCCGGCCCGACAGGTGTTTCCGCAGTGTCCGCCAAGCGGTTCTGGCGTAGTTGGCAGGTGATTTTGGCATGACTGGCAGGTGGTTCCAGCAAGCCTGGCAGGTGATTCCAAAGTGTTCACCAACTGGTTGTGGCGTAGCCGGCAGGTGATTTTTGCGTGATCGGCAGGTGGTTCTGGCGAGTCGAGCAGGTGGTTCCGGCGTGCTCGGCTGGTGCTTCCGGGGTCATTGGCACGGGGTTCTGGCATGTCTGAGAGGTGGTTCCTGCATGCCCGGCAAGTGATTCCGGAGTGTTCGCCAAGTGGTTCTGGCATAGTCGGCAGGTGATTTTGGCATGTCCGGCAGGTGGTTCAGGCGAGTTGAGCAGGTGGTTCCAACGTGCTTGGCAGGTGCTTCCGGCGTCTCCGGCACGTGTTTCTGGCACATCTGACAGGTGGTTCCGGCATGCCCGAAAGGTGATTCCGGTCTGTCCGGTAGGTGGTTCCAGCCTGCACGGCATGTGGTTCTGGTACGTCTCAGAGGTGGTTGCGCATGCCCAACAGGTGATTCCGGACTGTCCGCCACATGGTTCTGGCACGTCTGAGAGGTGGTTCCGGCATGCCCGGCAGGTCATCCCAGAGAGTCCTCCAAGTGGTTCTGGCATAACACGCAGGTGATTTTGGCGTGTCTGGCAGGTTGTTCCGTTGTGCTTGGCAGGTGGTTCAGGCTTGGCCGGCAGGTGGTTCCAGACTGTCCAGGACGTGTTTCCAGCTTCTCCGGCAGGTGGTTCTGGTACGTCTGAGAGGTGGTTCCGCCATGGCTGGCAGGTGATTCCGGACCGTCCCCCAGGTGGTTCTGGCATAGCCAGCAGTTGATATTGGCCTGTCCGGCAGGTGGTTCCAGCGAGTCGAACAGGTGGCTCCGGCGTGCTCGGCAGGTGGTTCCGGTCTGTCCGGTAGGTGATTCCGGCGTGTCCGGCACGTGCTTCCGGCACGTCTGAGAGGTGGTTCCGGCATGCGCGACAGGTGATTTCGGAGTGTCCGCCAGGTGGTTCTGGCGTACCCGGCAGGTGATTTTGGCGTGTCATACAGGTGTTTCTGGCGAGTCGAGCAGGTGGCTCCAGCATGCTCGGCAGGTGCTTCGGGCATCTCCGGCACGTGGTTCTGGTGTGTCTGAGAGCTGGTTCCGGCATGTCCGGCAGATGATTCCGGAGTGTCCGCCAAGTGGTTCTGGCATACCCGGCTGGTGATTTGGGCATGTCAGGTAGGTGGTTCCGGCGAGTCGAGCAGGTGGCTCCGGCGTGCTCGGCAGGTTGTTCAGACGGGTGTGGCAGGTGTTTTCCGTCTGTTCAGGGTGTGGTTCCAGCATCTCATGCACATGGTTCTGGCACGTCTGAGATGTGGTTCCGGCCGGCGCGACAGGTGTTTCAACAGTGTCCGCCAAGTGGTACTGGCGTAGTTGGCAGGTGATTTTGGCATGACCGGCAGGTGGTTCCAGCAAGCCCGGCAGGTGATTCCGAAGTTTTCCCCAACTGGTTGTGGCGTAGCCGGCAGGTGATTTCTGCGTGTCCGGCAGGTGGTTCTGGCGAGTCGAGCAGGTGGTTCCGGCGTGCTCGGCAGGTGCTTCCGGGGTCACTGGCACGTGGTTCTGGCATATCTGAGAGGTGGTTCCGGCATGCCCGGCAGGTGATTCCGGAGTGTTCGCGAAGTGTTTCCGGCGTAGCCGGCAGGTGATTTTGCATGTCCCGCGGTCGTTCCGGCGGGTCGAGCCAGTGGTTCCGGCGTGTCCGGCAGGTGGTTCCGGTCTGTCCGGCAGGTGGTTCTGTGGTGTCCGGCACGAGGTTCAGTCTGAGAGGCTGTGCCGGCATGCCCCTCACGTGATTCCGGCTTGTCCCCGAAGTGGTGCTGGTGTAGCGGGCAGGTGATTTTGCCGTGTCCGGCAGGTGGTTCAGGCGAGTTGAGCAGGTGGTTGCGACGTGCTCGGCAGGTGCTTCCGGCGTCTCCGGCACGTGTTTCTGGCACATCTGACTGGTGGTTCCGGCATGCCCAAAAGTTGATTCCGGTCTGTCCGGTAGGTGGTTCCGGCGTGCACGGCACGTGGTTCTGGTACGTGTCAGAGGTGGTTGCGTATGCCCAACAGGTGATTCCGGACTGTCCGCCACGTGCTTCTGGCACGTCTGAGAGGTGGTTCCAACATGCCCGGCAGGTCATTTCGGAGAGTCGTCCAAGTGGTTCTGGCGTAGCCCGCAGGTGATTTTGGCGTGTCCGGCAGGTGGTTCCGCCGTGCTCGGCAGGTGGTTCAGGCATGGCCGTCACGTGGTTCCAGTCTGTCCAGGACGTGTTTCCAGCTTCTCCGGCAGGTGGTTCTGGTACGTCTGAGAGGTGGTTCCGCCATGGCTGGCAGGTGATCCCGGACTGTCCCCCAGGTGGTTCTGGCATAGCCAGCAGTTGATATTGGCCTGTCCGGCAGGTGGTTCCAGCGAGTCAAACAGGTGGCTCCGGCGTTCTTGGCAGGTGGTTCCGGTCTGTCCGGTAGGTGTTTCCGGCGTGTCTGGCACGTGCTTCCGGCACGTCTGAGAGGTGGTTCCGGCATGCGCGGCAGGTGATTCCGTAGTGTCCGCCAGGTGGTTCTGGCATACCCGGCAGGTGATTTTGGCGTGTCCGGCAGGTGTTACTGGCGAGTCGAGCAGGTGGCTCCGGCATGCTCGGCAGGTGCTTCCGGCGTCTCCGGCACTTGGTTCTGGTGTGTCTGAGAGCTGGTTCCGGCATGTCCGGCAGATGATTCCGGAGTGTCCGCCAAGTGGTTCTGGCATACCCAGCAGGTGATATTCGCATGACCGGAAGGTGGTTCCAGCAAGCCCGGCAGGTGATTCCGAAGTGTTCCCCAACTGGTTTTGGCGTAGCCGGCAGGTGATTTTGGCGTGTCCGGCAGGTGGTTCTGGCGAGTCGAGCAGGTGGTTCCGGCGTGCTCGGCAGGTGCTTCCGGGGTCATTGGCACGTGGTTCTGGCATATCTGAGAGGTGGTTCCGGCATGCCCGGCAGGTGTTTCCGGAGTGTTCGCCAAGTGTTTCCGGCGTAGCCGGCAAGTGATTTTGCATGTCCAGCGGTCGTTCCGGCGGGTCGAGCCGGTGGTACCGGCGTGTCCGGCAGGTGGTTCCGGTCTGTCCGGCAGGTGGTTCTGTGGTGTCCGGCACGAGGTTCAGTTGAGAGGCTGTGCCGGCATGCCCCTCACGTGATTCCGGCTTGTCCCCGAAGTGGTTCTGGCATACCCGGCAGGTGATTTTGGCGTGTCCGGCAGGTGTTTCTGGCGAGTCGAGCAGGTGGCTCCGGCATGCTCGGCAGGTGCTTCCGGCGTCTCCGGCACTTGGTTCTGGTGTGTCTGAGAGCTGGTTCCGGCATGTCCGGCAGATGATTCCGGAGTGTCCGCCAAGTGGTTCTGGCATACCCAGCAGGTGATTTTGGCGTGTCAGGGAGGTGGTACCGGTGAGTCGAGCAGGTGGTTCCGGCGTGCTCAGCAGGTGGTTCAGGCGGTTCTGGCAGGTGGTATCCGTCTGTTCGGGGTGTGGTTCCAGCATCTCATGAACACGTTTCTCTCTCGTCTGAGATGTGGTTCCAGCCGGCCCGACAGGTGTTTCCGCAGTGTCCGCCAAGCGGTTCTGGCGTAGTTGGCAGGTGATTTTGGCATGACTGGCAGGTGGTTCCAGCAAGCCTGGCAGGTGATTCCAAAGTGTTCACCAACTGGTTGTGGCGTAGCCGGCAGGTGATTTTTGCGTGATCGGCAGGTGGTTCTGGCGAGTCGAGCAGGTGGTTCCGGCGTGCTCGGCTGGTGCTTCCGGGGTCATTGGCACGGGGTTCTGGCATGTCTGAGAGGTGGTTCCTGCATGCCCGGCAAGTGATTCCGGAGTGTTCGCCAAGTGGTTCTGGCATAGTCGGCAGGTGATTTTGGCATGTCCGGCAGGTGGTTCAGGCGAGTTGAGCAGGTGGTTCCGACGTGCTTGGCAGGTGCTTCCGGCGTCTCCGGCACGTGTTTCTGGCACATCTGACAGGTGGTTCCGGCATGCCCGAAAGGTGATTCCGGTCTGTCCGGTAGGTGGTTCCAGCCTGCACGGCATGTGGTTCTGGTACGTCTCAGAGGTGGTTGCGCATGCCCAACAGGTGATTCCGGACTGTCCGCCACATGGTTCTGGCACGTCTGAGAGGTGGTTCCGGCATGCCCGGCAGGTCATCCCAGAGAGTCCTCCAAGTGGTTCTGGCATAACACGCAGGTGATTTTGGCGTGTCTGGCAGGTTGTTCCGCCGTGCTCGGCAGGTGGTTCAGGCATGGGCGTCACGTGGTTCCAGTCTGTCCAGGACGTGTTTCCAGCTTCTCCGGCAGGTGGTTCTGGTACGTCTGAGAGGTGGTTCCGCCATGGCTGGCAGGTGATTCCGGACCGTCCCCCAGGTGGTTCTGGCATAGCCAGCAGTTGATATTGGCCTGTCCGGCAGGTGGTTCCAGCGAGTCGAGCAGGTGGCTCCGGCATGCTCGGCAGGTGCTTCCGGCGTCTCCGGCACTTGGTTCTGGTGTATCTGAGAGCTGGTTCCGGCATGTCCGGCAGATGATTCCGGAGTGTCCGCCAAGTGGTTCTGGCATACCCAGCAGGTGATATTCGCATGACCGGAAGGTGGTTCCAGCAAGCCCGGCAGGTGATTGCGAAGTGTTCCCCAACTGGTTGTGGCGTAGCCGGCAGGTGATTTTGGCGTGTCCGGCAGGTGGTTCTGGCGAGTCGAGCAGGTGGTTCCGGCGTGCTCGGCAGGTGCTTCCGGGGTCATTGGCACGTGGTTCTGGCATATCTGAGAGGTGGTTCCGGCATGCCCGGCAGTTGTTTCCGGAGTGTTCGCCAAGTGTTTCCGGCGTAGCCGGCAAGTGATTTTGCATGTCCAGCGGTCGTTCCGGCGGGTCGAGCCGGTGGTACCGGCGTGTCCGGCAGGTGGTTCCGGTCTGTCCGGCAGGTGGTTCTGTGGTGTCCGGCACGAGGTTCAGTCTGAGAGGCTGTGCCGGCATGCCCCTCACGTGATTCCGGCTTGTCCCCGAAGTGGTTCTGGCATACCCAGCAGGTGATTTTGGCGTGTCCGGCAGGTGTTTCTGGCGAGTCGAGCAGGTGGCTCCGGCATGCTCGGCAGGTGCTTCCGGCGTCTCCGGCACTTGGTTCTGGTGTGTCTGAGAGCTGGTTCCGGCATGTCCGGCAGATGATTCCGGAGTGTCCGCCAAGTGGTTCTGGCATACCCAGCAGGTGATTTTGGCGTGTCAGGGAGGTGGTACCTGCGAGTCGAGCAGGTGGCTCCGGCGTGCTCAGCAGGTGGTTCAGGCGGTTCTGGCAGGTGGTATCCGTCTGTTCGGGGTGTGGTTCCAGCATCTCATGAACACGTTTCTGGCACGTCTGAGATGTGGTTCCAGCCGGCCCGACAGGTGTTTCCGCAGTGTCCGCCAAGCGGTTCTGGCGTAGTTGGCAGGTGATTTTGGCATGACTGGCAGGTGGTTCCAGCAAGCCTGGCAGGTGATTCCAAAGTGTTCACCAACTGGTTGTGGCGTAGCCGGCAGGTGATTTTTGCGTGATCGGCAGGTGGTTCTGGCGAGTCGAGCAGGTGGTTCCCGCGTGCTCGGCTGGTGCTTCCGGGGTCATTGGCACGGGGTTCTGGCATGTCTGAGAGGTGGTTCCTGCATGCCCGGCAAGTGATTCCGGAGTGTTCGCCAAGTGGTTCTGGCATAGTCGGCAGGTGATTTTGGCATGTCCGGCAGGTGGTTCAGGCGAGTTGAGCAGGTGGTTCCGACGTGCTTGGCAGGTGCTTCCGGCGTCTCCGGCACGTGTTTCTGGCACATCTGACAGGTGGTTCCGGCATGCCCGAAAGGTGATTCCGGTCTGTCCGGTAGGTGGTTCCAGCCTGCACGGCATGTGGTTCTGGTACGTGTCAGAGGTGGTTGCGCATGCCCAACAGGTGATTCCGGACTGTCCGCCACATGGTTCTGGCACGTCTGAGAGGTGGTTCCGGCATGCCCGGCAGGTCATCCCAGAGAGTCCTCCAAGTGGTTCTGGCATAACACGCAGGTGATTTGGCGTGTCTGGCAGGTTGTTCCGTTGTGCTTGGCAGGTGGTTCAGGCTTGGCCGGCAGGTGGTTCCAGACTGTCCAGGACGTGTTTCCAGCTTCTCCGGCAGGTGGTTCTGCTACGTCTGAGAGGTGGTTCCGCCATGGCTGGCAGGTGATTCCGGACCGTCCCCCAGGTGGTTCTGGCATAGCCAGCAGTTGATATTGGCCTGTCCGGCAGGTGGTTCCAGCGAGTCGAACAGGTGGCTCCGGCGTGCTCGGCAGGTGGTTCCGGTCTGTCTGGTAGGTGATTTCGGCGTGTCCGGCACGTGCTTCAGGCACGTCTGAGAGGTGGTTCCGGCATGCGCGACAGGTGATTTCGGAGTGTCCGCCAGGTGGTTCTGGCGTACCCGGCAGGTGATTTTGGCGTGTCCGACAGGTGTTTCTGACGAGTCGAGCAGGTGGCTCCGGCATGCTCGGCAGGTGCTTCCGGCGTCTCCGGCACGTGGTTCTGTTGTGTCTGAGAGGTGGTTCCGGCATGTCCGGCAGATGATTCCGGAGTGTCCGCCAAGTGGTTCTGGCATACCCGGCTGGTGATTTGGGCATGTCAGGTAGGTGGTTCCGGCGAGTCGAGCAGGTGGCTCCGGCGTGCTCGGCAGGTTGTTCAGACGGGTCTGGCAGGTGTTTTCCGTCTGTTCAGGGTGTGGTTCCAGCATCTCATGCACATGGTTCTGGCACGTCTGAGATGTGGTTCCGGCCGGCCCGACAGGTGTTTCCACAGTGTCCGCCAAGTGGTACTGGCGTAGTTGGCAGGTGATTTTGGCATGACCGGCAGGTGGTTCCAGCAAGCCCGGCAGGTGATTCTGAAGTTTTCCCCAACTGGTTGTGGCGTAGCCGGCAGGTGATTTTTGCGTGTCCGGCAGGTGGTTCTGGCGAGTCGAGCAGGTGGTTCCGGCGTGCTCGGCAGGTGCTTCCGGGGTCATTGGCACGTGGTTCTGGCATATCTGAGAGGTGGTTCCGGCATGCCCGGCAGGTGATTCCGGAGTGTTCGCCAAGTGTTTCCGGCATAGCCGGCAGGTGATTTTGCATGTCCAGCGGTCGTTCCGGCGGGTCGAGCCGGTGGTTCCGGCGTGTCCGGCAGGTGGTTCCGGTCTGTCCGGCAGGTGGTTCTGTGGTGTCCGGCACGAGGTTCAGTCTGAGAGGCTGTGCCGGCATGCCCCTCACGTGATTCCGGCTTGTCCCCGAAGTGGTGCTGGTGTAGCGGGCAGGTGATTTTGGCGTGTCCGGCAGGTGGTTCAGGCGAGTTGAGCAGGTGGTTGCGACGTGCTCGGCAGGTGCTTCCGGCGTCTCCGGCACGTGTTTCTGGCACATCTGACTGGTGGTTCCGGCATGCCCAAAAGTTGATTCCGGTCTGTCCGGTAGGTGGTTCCGGCGTGCACGGCACGTGGTTCTGGTACGTGTCAGAGGTGGTTGCGTATGCCCAACAGGTGATTCCGGACTGTCCGCCACGTGCTTCTGGCACGTCTGAGAGGTGGTTCCAACGTGCCCGGCAGGTCATTTCGGAGAGTCGTCCAAGTGGTTCTGGCGTAGCCCGCAGGTGATTTTGGCGTGTCCGGCAGGTGGTTCCGCCGTGCTCGGCAGGTGGTTCAGGCATGGCCGTCACGTGGTTCCAGTCTGTCCAGGACGTGTTTCCAGCTTCTCCGGCAGGTGGTTCTGGTACGTCTGAGAGGTGGTTCCGCCATGGCTGGCAGGTGATCCCGGACTGTCGCCCAGGAGGTTCTGGCATAGCCAGCAGTTGATATTGGCCTGTCCGGCAGGTGGTTCCAGCGAGTCAAACAGGTGGCTCCGGCGTTCTTGGCAGGTGGTTCCGGTCTGTCCGGTAGGTGTTTCCGGCGTGTCTGGCACGTGCTTCCGGCACGTCTGAGAGGTGGTTCCGGTATGCGCGGCAGGTGATTCCGTAGTGTCCGACAGGTCGTCCTGGCATACCCGGCAGGTGATTTTGGCGTGTCCGGCAGGTGTTTCTGGCGAGTCGAGCAGGTGGCTCCGGCATGCTCGGCAGGTGCTTCCGGCGTCTCCGGCACTTGGTTCTGGTGTGTCTGAGAGCTGGTTCCGGCATGTCCGGCAGATGATTCCGGAGTGTCCGCCAAGTGGTTCTGGCATACCCAGCAGGTGATTTTCGCATGACCGACAGTTGGTTCCAGCAAGCCTGGCAGGTGATTCCGAAGTGTTCCCCAACTGGTTGTGGCGTAGCCGGCAGGTGATTTTTGCGTGATCGGCAGGTGGTTCTGGCGAGTCGAGCAGGTGGTTCCGGCGTGCTCGGCAGGTGCTTCCGGGGTCATTGGCACGTGGTTCTGGCATATCTGAGAGGTGGTTCCGGCATGCCCGGCAGGTGATTCCGGAGTGCTCGCCAAGTGTTTCCGGCGTAGCCGGCAGGTGATTTTGCATGTCCAGCGGTCGTTCCGGCGGGTCGAGCCGGTGGTTCCGGCGTGTCCGGCAGGTGGTTCCGGTCTGTCCGGCAGGTGGTTCTGTGGTGTCCGGCACGAGGTTCAGTCTGAGAGGCTGTGCCGGCATGCCCCTCACGTGATTCCGGCTTGTCCCCTAAGTGGTGCTGGTGTAGCGGGCAGGTGATTTTGGCGTGTCCGGCAGGTGGTTCAGGCGAGTTGATCAGGTGGTTGCGACGTGCTCGGCAGGTGCTTCCGGCGTCTCCGGCACGTGTTTCTGGCACATCTGACTGGTGGTTCCGGCATGCCCAAAAGTTGATTCCGGTCTGTCCGGTAGGTGGTTCCGGCGTGCACGGCACGTGGTTCTGGTACGTGTCAGAGGTGGTTGCGTATGCCCAACAGGTGATTCCGGACCGTCCGCCACGTGCTTCTGGCACGTCTGAGAGGTGGTTCCGCCATGGCTGGCAGGTGATCCCGGACTGTCCCCCAGGTGGTTCTGGCATAGCCAGCAGTTGATATTGGCCTGTCCGGCAGGTGGTTCCAGCGAGTCGAACAGGTGGCTCCGGCGTGCTCGGCAGGTGGTTCCGGTCTGTCCGGTACGAGATTCCGGCGTTTCCGGCACGTGCTTCCGGCACGTCTGAGAGGTGGTTCCTGCATGCGCGACAGGTGGTTTCGGAGTGTCCGCCAGGTGGTTCTGGCGTATCCGGCAGGTGATTTTGGCGTGTCCGGCAGGTGTTTCTGGCGAGTCGAGCAGGTGGCTCCGGCATGCTCGGCAGGTGCTTCCGGCGTCTCCGGCACTTGGTTCTGGTGTGTCTGAGAGCTGGTTCCGGCATGTCCGGCAGATGATTCCGGAGTGTCCGCCAAGTGGTTCTGGCATACCCAGCAGGTGATTTTGGCGTGTCAGGGAGGTGGTACCGGTGAGTCGAGCAGATGTTTCCGGCGTGCTCAGCAGGTGGTTCAGGCGGTTCTGGCAGGTGGTATCCGTCTGTTCGGGGTGTGGTTCCAGCATCTCATGAACACATTTCTGGCACGTCTGAGATGTGGTTCCAGCCGGCCAGACAGGTGTTTCCGCAGTGTCCGCCAAGCGGTTCTGGCATAGTTGGCAGGTGATTTTGGCATGACTGGCAGGTGGTTCCAGCAAGCCTGGCAGGTGATTGCAAAGTGTTCACCATCTGGTTGTGGCGTAGCCGGCAGGTGATTTTTGCGTGATCGGCAGGTGGTTCTGGCGAGTCGAGCAGGTGGTTCCGGCGTGCTCGGCTGGTGCTTCCGGGGTCATTGGCACGGGGTTCTGGCATGTCTGAGAGGTGGTTCCTGCATGCCCGGCAAGTGATTCCGGAGTGTTCGCCAAGTGGTTCTGGCATAGTCGGCAGGTGATTTTGGCATGTCCGGCAGGTGGTTCAGGCGAGTTGAGCAGGTGGTTCCAACGTGCTTGGCAGTTGCTTCCGGCGTCTCCGGCACGTGTTTCTGGCACATCTGACAGGTGGTTCCGGCATGCCCGAAAGGTGATTCCGGTCTGTCCGGTAGGTGGTTCCAGCCTGCACGGCATGTGGTTCTGGTACGTCTCAGAGGTGGTTGCGCATGCCCAACAGGTGATTCCGGACTGTCCGCCACATGGTTCTGGCACGTCTGAGAGGTGGTTCCGGCATGCCCGGCAGGTCATCCCAGAGAGTCCTCCAAGTGGTTCTGGCATAACACGCAGGTGATTTTGGCGTGTCTGGCAGGTTGTTCCGCCGTGCTCGGCAGGTGGTTCAGGCATGGGCGTCACGTGGTTCCAGTCTGTCCAGGACGTGTTTCCAGCTTCTCCGGCAGGTGGTTCTGGTACGTCTGAGAGGTGGTTCCGCCATGGCTGGCAGGTGATTCCGGACCGTCCCCCAGGTGGTTCTGGCATAGCCAGCAGTTGATATTGGCCTGTCCGGCAGGTGGTTCCAGCGAGTCGGGCAGGTGGCTCCGGCATGCTCGGCAGGTGCTTCCGGCGTCTCCGGCACTTGGTTCTGGTGTATCTGAGAGCTGGTTCCGGCATGTCCGGCAGATGATTCCGGAGTGTCCGCCAAGTGGTTCTGGCATACCCAGCAGGTGATATTCGCATGACCGGAAGGTGGTTCCAGCAAGCCCGGCAGGTGATTCCGAAGTGTTCCCCAACTGGTTGTGGCGTAGCCGGCAGGTGATTTTGGCGTGTCCGGCAGGTGGTTCTGGCGAGTCGAGCAGGTGGTTCCGGCGTGCTCGGCAGGTGCTTCCGGGGTCATTGGCACGTGGTTCTGGCATATCTGAGAGGTGGTTCCGGCATGCCCGGCAGGTGTTTCCGGAGTGTTCGCCAAGTGTTTCCGGCATAGCCGGCAAGTGATTTTGCATGTCCAGCGGTCGTTCCGGCGGGTCGAGCCGGTGGTACCGGCGTGTCCGGCAGGTGGTTCCGGTCTGTCCGGCAGGTGGTTCTGTGGTGTCCGGCACGAGGTACAGTCTGAGAGGCTGTGCCGGCATGCCCCTCACGTGATTCCGGCTTTCCCCGAAGTGGTTCTGGCATACCCGGCAGGTGATTTTGGCGTGTCCGGCAGGTGTTTCTGGCGAGTCGAGCAGCTGGCTCCGGCATGCTCGGCAGGTGCTTCCGGCGTCTCCGGCACTTGGTTCTGGTGTGTCTGAGAGCTGGTTCCGGCATGTCCGGCAGATGATTCCGGAGTGTCCGCCAAGTGGTTCTGGCATACCCAGCAGGTGATTTTGGCGTGTCAGGGAGGTGGTACCGGTGAGTCGAGCAGGTGGTTCCGGCGTGCTCAGCAGGTGGTTCAGGCGGTTCTGGCAGGTGGTATCCGTCTGTTCGGGGTGTGGTTCCAGCATCTCATGAACACGTTTCTCTCTCGTCTGAGATGTGGTTCCAGCCGGCCCGACAGGTGTTTCCGCAGTGTCCGCCAAGCGGTTCTGGCGTAGTTGGCAGGTGATTTTGGCATGACTGGCAGGTGGTTCCAGCAAGCCTGGCAGGTGATTCCAAAGTGTTCACCAACTGGTTGTGGCGTAGCCGGCAGGTGATTTTTGCGTGATCGGCAGGTGGTTCTGGCGAGTCGAGCAGGTGGTTCCGGCGTGCTCGGCTGGTGCTTCCGGGGTCATTGGCACGGGGTTCTGGCATGTCTGAGAGGTGGTTCCTGCATGCCCGGCAAGTGATTCCGGAGTGTTCGCCAAGTGGTTCTGGCATAGTCGGCAGGTGATTTTGGCATGTCCGGCAGGTGGTTCAGGCGAGTTGAGCAGGTGGTTCCGACGAGCTTGGCAGGTGCTTCCGGCGTCTCCGGCACGTGTTTCTGGCACATCTGACAGGTGGTTCCGGCATGCCCGAAAGGTGATTCCGGTCTGTCCGGTAGGTGGTTCCAGCCTGCACGGCATGTGGTTCTGGTACGTGTCAGAGGTGGTTGCGCATGCCCAACAGGTGATTCCGGACTGTCCGCCACATGGTTCTGGCACGTCTGAGAGGTGGTTCCGGCATGCCCGGCAGGTCATCCCAGAGAGTCCTCCAAGTGGTTCTGGCATAACACGCAGGTGATTTTGGCGTGTCCGGCAGGTTGTTCCGTTGTGCTTGGCAGGTGGTTCAGGCTTGGCCGGCAGGTGGTTCCAGACTGTCCAGGACGTGTTTCCAGCTTCTCCGGCAGGTGGTTCTGCTACGTCTGAGAGGTGGTTCCGCCATGGCTGGCAGGTGATCCCGGACCGTCCCCCAGGTGGTTCTGGCATAGCCAGCAGTTGATATTGGCCTGTCCGGCAGGTGGTTCCAGCGAGTCGAACAGGTGGCTCCGGCGTGCTCGGCAGGTGGTTCCGGTCTGTCCGGTAGGTGATTCCGGCGTGTCCGGCACGTGCTTCCGGCACGTCTGAGAGGTGGTTCCGGCATGCGCGACAGGTCATTTCGTAGTGTCCGCCAGGTGGTTCTGGCGTACCCGGCAGGTGATTTTGGCGTGTCCGACAGGTGTTTCTGGCGAGTCGAGCAGGTGGTTCCGGCATGCTCGGCAGGTGCTTCCGGCGTCTCCGGCAGGTGGTTCTGTTGTGTCTGAGAGGTGGTTCCGGCATGTCCGGCAGATGATTCCGGAGTGTCCGCCAAGTGGTTCTGGCATACCCGGCTGGTGATTTGGGCATGTCAGGTAGGTGGTTCCGGCGAGTCGAGCAGGTGGCTCCGGCGTGCTCGGCAGGTTGTTCAGACGGGTCTGGCAGGTGTTTTCCGTCTGTTCAGGGTGTGGTTCCAGCATCTCATGCACATGGTTCTGGCACGTCTGAGATGTGGTTCCGGCCGGCCCGACAGGTGTTTCCACAGTGTCCGCCAAGTGGTACTGGCGTAGTTGGCAGGTGATTTTGGCATGACCGGCAGGTGGTTCCAGCAAGCCCGGCAGGTGATTCCGAAGTGTTCCCCAACTGGTTGTGGCGTAGCCGGCAGATGATTTTGGCGTGTCCGGCAGGTGGTTCTGGCGAGTCGAGCAGGTGGTTCCGGCGTGCTCGGCAGGTGCTTCCGGGGACATTGGCACGTGGTTCTGGCATATCTGAGAGGTGGTTCCGGCATGCCCGGCAGGTGATTCCGGAGTGCTCGCCAAGTGTTTCCGGCGTAGCCGGCAGGTGATTTTGCATGTCCAGCGGTCGTTCCGGAGGGTCGAGCCGGTGGTTCCGGCGTGTCCGGCAGGTGGTTCCGGTCTGTCCGGCAGGTGGTTCTGTGGTGTCCGGCACGAGGTTCAGTCTGAGAGGCTGTGCCAGCATGCCCCTCACGTGATTCCGGCTTGTCCCCGAAGTGGTTCTGGCATACCCGGCAGGTGATTTTGGCGTGTCCGGCAGGTGTTTCTGGCGAGTCGAGCAGGTGGCTCCGGCATGCTCGGCAGGTGCTTCCGGCGTCTCCGGCACTTGGTTCTGGTGTGTCTGAGAGCTGGTTCCGGCATGTCTGGCAGATGATTCCGGAGTGTGCGCCAAGTGGTTCTGGCATACCCAGCAGGTGATTTTGGCGTGTCAGGGAGGTGGTACCGGTGAGTCGAGCATTTGGTTCTGGCGTGCTCAGCAGGTGGTTCAGGCGGTTCTGGCAGGTGGTATCCGTCTGTTCGGGGTGTGGTTCCAGCATCTCATGAACACGTTTCTGGCACGTCTGAGATGTGGTTCCAGCCGGCCCGACAGGTGTTTCCGCAGTGTCCGCCAAGCGGTTCTGGCGTAGTTGGCAGGTGATTTTGGCATGACTGGCAGGTGGTTCCAGCAAGCCTGGCAGGTGATTCCAAAGTGTTCACCAACTGGTTGTGGCGTAGCCGGCAGGTGATTTTTGCGTGATCGGCAGGTGGTTCTGGCGAGTCGAGCAGGTGGTTCCCGCGTGCTCGGCTGGTGCTTCCGGGGTCATTGGCACGGGGTTCTGGCATGTCTGAGAGGTGGTTCCTGCATGCCCGGCAAGTGATTCCGGAGTGTTCGCCAAGTGGTTCTGGCATAGTCGGCAGGTGATTTTGGCATGTCCGGCAGGTGGTTCAGGCGAGTTGAGCAGGTGGTTCCAACGTGCTTGGCAGGTGCTTCCGGCGTCTCCGGCACGTGTTTCTGGCACATCTGACAGGTGGTTCCGGCATGCCCGAAAGGTGATTCCGGTCTGTCCGGTAGGTGGTTCCAGCCTGCACGGCATGTGGTTCTGGTACGTCTCAGAGGTGGTTGCGCATGCCCAACAGGTGATTCCGGACTGTCCGCCACATGGTTCTGGCACGTCTGAGAGGTGGTTCCGGCATGCCCGGCAGGTCATCCCAGAGAGTCCTCCAAGTGGTTCTGGCATAACACGCAGGTGATTTTGGCGTGTCTGGCAGGTTGTTCCGTTGTGCTTGGCAGGTGGTTCAGGCTTGGCCGGCAGGTGGTTCCAGACTGTCCAGGACGTGTTTCCAGCTTCTCCGGCAGGTGGTTCTGCTACGTCTGAGAGGTGGTTCCGCCATGGCTGGCAGGTGATTCCGGACCGTCCCCCAGGTGGTTCTGGCATAGCCAGCAGTTGATATTGGCCTGTCCGGCAGGTGGTTCCAGCGAGTCGAACAGGTGGCTCCGGCGTGCTCGGCAGGTGGTTCCGGTCTGTCTGGTAGGTGATTTCGGCGTGTCCGGCACGTGCTTCAGGCACGTCTGAGAGGTGGTTCCGGCATGCGCGACAGGTGATTTCGGAGTGTCCGCCAGGTGGTTCTGGCGTACCCGGCAGGTGATTTTGGCGTGTCCGACAGGTGTTTCTGACGAGTCGAGCAGGTGGCTCCGGCATGCTCGGCAGGTGCTTCCGGCGTCTCCGGCACGTGGTTCTGTTGTGTCTGAGAGCTGGTTCCGGCATGTCCGGCAGATGATTCCGGAGTGTCCGCCAAGTGGTTCTGGCATACCCGGCTGGTGATTTGGGCATGTCAGGTAGGTGGTTCCGGCGAGTCGAGCAGGTGGCTCCGGCGTGCTCGGCAGGTTGTTCAGACGGGTCTGGCAGGTGTTTTCCGTCTGTTCAGGGTGTGGTTCCAGCATCTCATGCACATGGTTCTGGCACGTCTGAGATGTGGTTCCGGCCGGCCCGACAGGTGTTTCCACAGTGTCCGCCAAGTGGTACTGGCGTAGTTGGCAGGTGATTTTGGCATGACCGGCAGGTGGTTCCAGCAAGCCCGGCAGGTGATTCTGAAGTTTTCCCCAACTGGTTGTGGCGTAGCCGGCAGGTGATTTTTGCGTGTCCGGCAGGTGGTTCTGGCGAGTCGAGCAGGTGGTTCCGGCGTGCTCGGCAGGTGCTTCCGGGGTCATTGGCACGTGGTTCTGGCATATCTGAGAGGTGGTTCCGGCATGCCCGGCAGGTGATTCCGGAGTGTTCGCCAAGTGTTTCCGGCATAGCCGGCAGGTGATTTTGCATGTCCAGCGGTCGTTCCGGCGGGTCGAGCCGGTGGTTCCGGCGTGTCCGGCAGGTGGTTCCGGTCTGTCCGGCAGGTGGTTCTGTGGTGTCCGGCACGAGGTTCAGTCTGAGAGGCTGTGCCGGCATGCCCCTCACGTGATTCCGGCTTGTCCCCGAAGTGGTGCTGGTGTAGCGGGCAGGTGATTTTGGCGTGTCCGGCAGGTGGTTCAGGCGAGTTGAGCAGGTGGTTGCGACGTGCTCGGCAGGTGCTTCCGGCGTCTCCGGCACGTGTTTCTGGCACATCTGACTGGTGGTTCCGGCATGCCCAAAAGTTGATTCCGGTCTGTCCGGTAGGTGGTTCCGGCGTGCACGGCACGTGGTTCTGGTACGTGTCAGAGGTGGTTGCGTATGCCCAACAGGTGATTCCGGACTGTCCGCCACGTGCTTCTGGCACGTCTGAGAGGTGGTTCCAACGTGCCCGGCAGGTCATTTCGGAGAGTCGTCCAAGTGGTTCTGGCGTAGCCCGCAGGTGATTTTGGCGTGTCCGGCAGGTGGTTCCGCCGTGCTCGGCAGGTGGTTCAGGCATGGCCGTCACGTGGTTCCAGTCTGTCCAGGACGTGTTTCCAGCTTCTCCGGCAGGTGGTTCTGGTACGTCTGAGAGGTGGTTCCGCCATGGCTGGCAGGTGATCCCGGACTGTCGCCCAGGTGGTTCTGGCATAGCCAGCAGTTGATATTGGCCTGTCCGGCAGGTGGTTCCAGCGAGTCAAACAGGTGGCTCCGGCGTTCTTGGCAGGTGGTTCCGGTCTGTCCGGTAGGTGTTTCCGGCGTGTCTGGCACGTGCTTCCGGCACGTCTGAGAGGTGGTTCCGGTATGCGCGGCAGGTGATTCCGTAGTGTCCGACAGGTGGTTCTGGCATACCCGGCAGGTGATTTTGGCGTGTCCGGCAGGTGTTTCTGGCGAGTCGAGCAGGTGGCTCCGGCATGCTCGGCAGGTGCTTCCGGCGTCTCCGGCACTTGGTTCTGGGGTGTCTGAGAGGTGGTTCCGGCATGTCCCGCAGATGATTCCGGAGTGTCCGCCAAGTGGTTCTGGCATACCCAGCAGGTGATATTCGCATGACCGGAAGGTGGTTCCAGCGAGCCCGGCAGGTGATTCCGAAGTGTTCCCCAACTGGTTGTGGCGTAGCCGGCAGGTGATTTTGGCGTGTCCGGCAGGTGGTTCTGGCGAGTCGAGCAGGTGGTTCCGGCGTGCTCGGCAGGTGCTTCCGGGGTCATTGGCACGTGGTTCTGGCATATCTGAGAGGTGGTTCCGGCATGCCCGGCAGGTGTTTCCGGAGTGTTCGCCAAGTGTTTCCGGCGTAGCCGGCAGGTGATTTTGCATGTCCAGCGGTCGTTCCGGCGGGTCGAGCCGGTGGTTCCGGCGTGTCCGGCAGGTGGTTCCGGTCTGTCCGGCAGGTGGTTCTGTGGTGTCCGGCACGAGGTTCAGTCTGAGAGGCTGTGCCGGCATGCCCCTCACGTGATTCCGGCTTGTCCGCGAAGTGGTGCTGGTGTAGCGGGCAGGTGATTTTTGCGTGTCCGGCAGGTGGTTCTGGCGAGTCGAGCAGGTGGTTCCGGCGTGCTCGGCAGGTGCTTCCGGGGTCATTGGCACGTGGTTCTGGCATATCTGAGAGGTGGTTCCGGCATGCCCGGCAGGTGATTCCGGAGTGCTCGCCAAGTGTTTCCGGCGTAGCCGGCAGGTGATTTTGCATGTCCAGCGGTCGTTCCGGAGGGTCGAGCCGGTGGTTCCGGCGTGTCCGGCAGGTGGTTCCGGTCTGTCCGGCAGGTGGTTCTGTGGTGTCCGGCACGAGGTTCAATCTGAGAGGCTGTGCCGGCATGCCCCTCACGTGATTCCGGCTTGTCCCCGAAGTGGTTCTGGCATACCCGGCAGGTGATTTTTGCGTGTCCGGCAGGTGTTTCTGGCGAGTCGAGCAGGTGGCTCCGGCATGCTCGGCAGGTGCTTCCGGCGTCTCCGGCACTTGGTTCTGGTGTGTCTGAGAGCTGGTTCCGGCATGTCCGGCAGATGATTCCGGAGTGTGCGCCAAGTGGTTCTGGCATACCCAGCAGGTGATTTTGGCGTGTTAGGGATTTGTTACCCGTGAGTAGAGCAGGTGGTTCCGGCGTGCTCAGCAGGTGGTTCAGGCGGTTCTGGCAGGTGGTATCCGTCTGTTCGGGGTGTGGTTCCAGCATCTCATGAACACGTTTCTGGCACGTCTGAGATGTGGTTCCGGCCGGCCCGACAGGTGTTTCCACAGTGTCCGCCAAGTGGTACTGGCGTAGTTGGCAGGTGATTTTGGCATGTCCGGCAGGTGGTTCCAGCAAGCCCGGCAGGTGATTCCGAAGTGTTCCCCAACTGGTTGTGGCGTAGCCGGCAGGTGATTTTTGCGTGTCCGGCAGGTGGTTCTGGCGAGTCGAGCAGGTGGTTCCGGCGTGCTCGGCAGGTGCTTCCGGGGTCATTGGCACGTGGTTCTGGCATATCTGAGAGGTGGTTCCGGCATGCCCGGCAGGTGATTCTGGAGTGTTCGCCAAGTGTTTCCGGCGTAGCCGGCAGGTGATTTTGCATGTCCAGCGGTCGTTCCGGCGGGTCGAGCCGGTGGTTCCGGCGTGTCCGGCAGTTGGTTCCGGTCTGTCCGGCAGGTGGTTCTGGGGTGTCCGGCACGAGGTTCAGTCTGAGAGGCTGTGCCGGGATGCCCCTCACGTGATTCCGGCTTGTCCCCGAAGTGGTGCTGGTGTAGCGGGCAGGTGATTTTGGCGTGTCCGGCAGGTGGCTCAGGCGAGTTGAGCAGGTGGTTGCGACGTGCTCGGCAGGTGCTTCCGGCGTCTCCGGCACGTGTTTCTGGCACATCTGACTGGTGGTTCCGGCATGCCCAAAAGTTGATTCCGGTCTGTCCGGTAGGTGGTTCCGGCGTGCACGGCACGTGGTTCTGGTACGTGTCAGAGGTGGTTGCGTATGCCCAACAGGTGATTCCGGACTGTCCGCCACGTGCTTCTGGCACGTCTGAGAGGTGGTTCCAACGTGCCCGGCAGGTCATTTCGGAGAGTCGTCCAAGTGGTTCTGGCGTAGCCCGCGGGTGATTTTGGCGTGTCCGGCAGGTGGTTCCGCCGTGCTCGGCAGGTGGTTCAGGCATGGCCGTCACGTGGTTCCAGTCTGTCCAGGACGTGTTTCCAGCTTCTCCGGCAGGTGGTTCTGGTACGTCTGAGAGGTGGTTCCGCCATGGCTGGCAGGTGATCCCGGACTGTCCCCCAGGTGGTTCTGGCATAGCCAGCAGTTGATATTGGCCTGTCCGGCAGGTGGTTCCAGCGAGTCGAACAGGTGGCTCCGGCGTTATTGGCAGGTGGTTCCGGTCTGTCCGGTAGGTGTTTCCGGCGTGTCTGGCACGTGCTTCCGGCACGTCTGAGAGGTGGTTCCGGCATGCGCGGCAGGTGATTTCGTAGTGTCCGCCAGGTGGTTCTGGCGTACCCGGCAGGTGATTTTGGCGTGTCCGGCAGGTGTTTCTGGCGAGTCGAGCAGGTGGCTCCGGCATGCTCGGCAGGTGCTTCCGGCGTCTTCGGCACTTGGTTCTGGTGTGTCTGAGAGCTGGTTCCGGCATGTCCGGCAGATGATTCCGGAGTGTCCGCCAAGTGGTTCTGGCATGCCCAGCAGGTGATTTTCGCATGACCGGCAGGTGGTTCCAGCAAGCCCGGCAGGTGATTCCGAAGTGTTCCGCAACTGGTTGTGGCGTGTCCGGCAGGTGGTTCTGGCGAGTCGAGCAGGTGGTTCCGGCGTGCTCGGCAGGTGCTTCCGGGGTCATTGGCACGTGGTTCTGGCATATCTGAGAGGTGGTTCCGGCATGCCCGGCAGGTGATTCCGGAGTGCTCGCCAAGTGTTTCCGGCGTAGCCGGCAGGTGATTTTGCATGTCCAGCGGTCGTTCCGGAGGGTCGAGCCGGTGGTTCCGGCGTGTCCGGCAGGTGGTTCCGGTCTGTCCGGCAGGTGGTTCTGTGGTGTCCGGCACGAGGTTCAGTCTGAGAGGCTGTGCCGGCATGCCCCTCACGTGATTCCGGCTTGTCCCCGAAGTGGTTCTGGCATACCCGGCAGGTGATTTTGGCGTGTCCGGCAGGTGTCTCTGGCGAGTCGAGCAGGTGGCTCCGGCATGCTTGGCAGGTGCTTCCGGCGTCTCCGGCACTTGGTTCTGGTGTGTCTGAGAGCTGGTTCCGGCATGTCTGGCAGATGATTCCGGAGTGTGCGCCAAGTGGTTCTGGCATACCCAGCAGGTGATTTTGGCGTGTCAGGGAGGTGGTACCGGTGAGTCGAGCATTTGGTTCTGGCGTGCTCAGCAGGTGGTTCAGGCGGGTCTGGCAGGTGGTATCCGTCTGTTCGGGGTGTGGTTCCAGCATCTCATGAACACGTTTCTGGCACGTCTGAGATGTGGTTCCAGCCGGCCCGACAGGTGTTTCCGCAGTGTCCGCCAAGCGTTTCTGGCGTAGTTGGCAGGTGATTTTGGCATGACTGGCAGGTGGTTCCAGCAAGCCTGGCAGGTGATTCCAAAGTGTTCACCAACTGGTTGTGGCGTAGCCGGCAGGTGATTTTTGCGTGATCGGCAGGTGGTTCTGGCGAGTCGAGCAGGTGGTTCCCGCGTGCTCGGCTGGTGCTTCCGGGGTCATTGGCACGGGGTTCTGGCATGTCTGAGAGGTGGTTCCTGCATGCCCGGCAAGTGATTCCGGAGTGTTCGCCAAGTGGTTCTGGCATAGTCGGCAGGTGATTTTGGCATGTCCGGCAGGTGGTTCAGGCGAGTTGAGCAGTTGGTTCCGACGTGCTTGGCAGGTGCTTCCGGCGTCTCCGGCACGTGTTTCTGGCACATCTGACAGGTGGTTCCGGCATGCCCGAAAGGTGATTCCGGTCTGTCCGGTAGGTGGTTCCAGCCTGCACGGCATGTGGTTCTGGTACGTCTCAGAGGTGGTTGCGCATGCCCAACAGGTGATTCCGGACTGTCCGCCACATGGTTCTGGCACGTCTGAGAGGTGGTTCCGGCATGCCCGGCAGGTCATCCCAGAGAGTCCTCCAAGTGGTTCTGGCATAACACGCAGGTGATTTTGGCGTGTCTGGCAGGTTGTTCCGTTGTGCTTGGCAGGTGGTTCAGGCTTGGCCGGCAGGTGGTTCCAGACTGTCCAGGACGTGTTTCCAGCTTCTCCGGCAGGTGGTTCTGCTACGTCTGAGAGGTGGTTCCGCCATGGCTGGCAGGTGATTCCGGACCGTCCCCCAGGTGGTTCTGGCATAGCCAGCAGTTGATATTGGCCTGTCCGGCAGGTGGTTCCAGCGAGTCGAACAGGTGGCTCCGGCGTGCTCGGCAGGTGGTTCCGGTCTGTCCGGTAGGTGATTTCGGCGTGTCCGGCACGTGCTTCAGGCACGTCTGAGAGGTGGTTCCGGCATGCGCGACAGGTGATTTCGGAGTGTCCGCCAGGTGGTTCTGGCGTACCCGGCAGGTGATTTTGGCGTGTCCGACAGGTGTTTCTGACGAGTCGAGCAGGTGGCTCCGGCATGCTCGGCAGGTGCTTCCGGCGTCTCCGGCACGTGGTTCTGTTGTGTCTGAGAGGTGGTTCCGGCATGTCCGGCAGATGATTCCGGAGTGTCCGCCAAGTGGTTCTGGCATACCCGGCTGGTGATTTGGGCATGTCAGGTAGGTGGTTCCGGCGAGTCGAGCAGGTGGCTCCGGCGTGCTCGGCAGGTTGTTCAGACGGGTCTGGCAGGTGTTTTCCGTCTGTTCAGGGTGTGGTTCCAGCATCTCATGCACATGGTTCTGGCACGTCTGAGATGTGGTTCCGGCCGGCCCGACAGGTGTTTCCACAGTGTCCGCCAAGTGGTACTGGCGTAGTTGGCAGGTGATTTTGGCATGACCGGCAGGTGGTTCCAGCAAGCCCGGCAGGTGATTCTGAAGTTTTCCCCAACTGGTTGTGGCGTAGCCGGCAGGTGATTTTTGCGTGTCCGGCAGGTGGTTCTGGCGAGTCGAGCAGGTGGTTCCGGCGTGCTCGGCAGGTGCTTCCGGGGTCATTGGCACGTGGTTCTGGCATATCTGAGAGGTGGTTCCGGCATGCCCGGCAGGTGATTCCGGAGTGTTCGCCAAGTGTTTCCGGCATAGCCGGCAGGTGATTTTGCATGTCCAGCGGTCGTTCCGGCGGGTCGAGCCGGTGGTTCCGGCGTGTCCGGCAGGTGGTTCCGGTCTGTCCGGCAGGTGGTTCTGTGGTGTCCGGCACGAGGTTCAGTCTGAGAGGCTGTGCCGGCATGCCCCTCACGTGATTCCGGCTTGTCCCCGAAGTGGTGCTGGTGTAGCGGGCAGGTGATTTTGGCGTGTCCGGCAGGTGGTTCAGGCGAGTTGAGCAGGTGGTTGCGACGTGCTCGGCAGGTGCTTCCGGCGTCTCCGGCACGTGTTTCTGGCACATCTGACTGGTGGTTCCGGCATGCCCAAAAGTTGATTCCGGTCTGTCCGGTAGGTGGTTCCGGCGTGCACGGCACGTGGTTCTGGTACGTGTCAGAGGTGGTTGCGTATGCCCAACAGGTGATTCCGGACTGTCCGCCACGTGCTTCTGGCACGTCTGAGAGGTGGTTCCAACGTGCCCGTCAGGTCATTTCGGAGAGTCGTCCAAGTGGTTCTGGCGTAGCCCGCAGGTGATTTTGGCGTGTCCGGCAGGTGGTTCCGCCGTGCTCGGCAGGTGGTTCAGGCATGGCCGTCACGTGGTTCCAGTCTGTCCAGGACGTGTTTCCAGCTTCTCCGGCAGGTGGTTCTGGTACGTCTGAGAGGTGGTTCCGCCATGGCTGGCAGGTGATCCCGGACTGTCGCCCAGGTGGTTCTGGCATAGCCAGCAGTTGATATTGGCCTGTCCGGCAGGTGGTTCCAGCGAGTCAAACAGGTGGCTCCGGCGTTCTTGGCAGGTGGTTCCGGTCTGTCCGGTAGGTGTTTCCGGCGTGTCTGGCACGTGCTTCCGGCACGTCTGAGAGGTGGTTCCGGTATGCGCGGCAGGTGATTCCGTAGTGTCCGACAGGTGGTTCTGGAATACCCAGCAGGTGATATTCGCATGACCGGAAGGTGGTTCCAGCGAGCCCGGCAGGTGATTCCGAAGTGTTCCCCAACTGGTTGTGGCGTAGCCGGCAGGTGATTTTGGCGTGTCCGGCAGGTGGTTCTGGCGAGTCGAGCAGGTGGTTCCGGCGTGCTCGGCAGGTGCTTCCGGGGTCATTGGCACGTGGTTCTGGCATATCTGAGAGGTGGTTCCGGCATGCCCGGCAGGTGTTTCCGGAGTGTTCGCCAAGTGTTTCCGGCGTAGCCGGCAGGTGATTTTGCATGTCCAGCGGTCGTTCCGGCGGGTCGAGCCGGTGGTTCCGGCGTGTCCGGCAGGTGGTTCCGGTCTGTCCGGCAGGTGGTTCTGTGGTGTTCGGCACGAGGTTCAGTCTGAGAGGCTGTGCCGGCATGCCCCTCACGTGATTCCGGCTTTTCCCCGAAGTGGTGCTGGTGTAGCGGGCAGGTGATTTTTGCGTGTCCGGCAGGTGGTTCTGGCGAGTCGAGCAGGTGGTTCCGGCGTGCTCGGCAGGTGCTTCCGGGGTCATTGGCACGTGGTTCTGGCATATCTGAGAGGTGGTTCCGGCATGCCCGGCAGGTGATTCCGGAGTGCTCGCCAAGTGTTTCCGGCGTAGCCGGCAGGTGATTTTGCATGTCCAGCGGTCGTTCCGGAGGGTCGAGCCGGTGGTTCCGGCGTGTCCGGCAGGTGGTTCCGGTCTGTCCGGCAGGTGGTTCTGTGGTGTCCGGCACGAGGTTCAGTCTGAGAGGCTGTGCCGGCATGCCCCTCACGTGATTCCGGCTTGTCCCCGAAGTGGTTCTGGCATACCCGGCAGGTGATTTTGGCGTGTCCGGCAGGTGTTTCTGGCGAGTCGAGCAGGTGGCTCCGGCATGCTCGGCAGGTGCTTCCGGCGTCTCCGGCACTTGGTTCTGGTGTGTCTGAGAGCTGGTTCCGGCATGTCCGGCAGATGATTCCGGAGTGTCCGCCAAGTGGTTCTGGCATACCCAGCAGGTGATTTTGGCGTGTTAGGGATTTGTTACCCGTGAGTAGAGCAGGTGGTTCCGGCGTGCTCAGCAGGTGGTTCAGGCGGTTCTGGCAGGTGGTATCCGTCTGTTCGGGGTGTGGTTCCAGCATCTCATGAACACGTTTCTGGCACGTCTGAGAAGTGGTTCCGGCCGGCCCGACAGGTGTTTCCACAGTGTCCGCCAAGTGGTACTGGCGTAGTTGGCAGGTGATTTTGGCATGACCGGCAGGTGGTTCCAGCAAGCCCGGCAGGTGATTCCGAAGTGTTCCCCAACTGGTTGTGGCGTAGCCGGCAGGTGATTTTGGCGTGTCCGGCAGGTGGTTCTGGCGAGTCGAGCAGGTGGTTCCGGCGTGCTCGGCAGGTGCTTCCGGGGTCATTGGCACGTGGTTCTGGCATATCTGAGAGGTGGTTCCGGCATGCCCGGCAGGTGATTCTGGAGTGTTCGCCAAGTGTTTCCGGCGTAGCCGGCAGGTGATTTTGCATGTCCAGCGGTCGTTCCGGCGGGTCGAGCCGGTGGTTCCGGCGTGTCCGGCAGGTGGTTCCGGTCTGTCCGGCAGGTGGTTCTGGGGTGTCCGGCACGAGGTTCAGTCTGAGAGGCTGTGCCGGCATGCCCCTCACGTGATTCCGGCTTGTCCCCGAAGTGGTGCTGGTGTAGCGGGCAGGTGATTTTGGCGTGTCCGGCAGGTGGTTCAGGCGAGTTGAGCAGGTGGTTGCGACGTGCTCCGCAGGTGCTTCCGGCGTCTCCGGCACGTGTTTCTGGCACATCTGACTGGTGGTTCCGGCATGCCCAAAAGTTGATTCCGGTCTGTCCGGTAGGTGGTTCCGGCGTGCACGGCACGTGGTTCTGGTACGTGTCAGAGGTGGTTGCGTATGCCCAACAGGTGATTCCGGACTGTCCGCCACGTGCTTCTGGCACGTCTGAGAGGTGGTTCCAACGTGCCCGGCAGGTCATTTCGGAGAGTCGTCCAAGTGGTTCTGGCGTAGCCCGCGGGTGATTTTGGCGTGTCCGGCAGGTGGTTCCGCCGTGCTCGGCAGGTGGTTCAGGCATGGCCGTCACGTGGTTCCAGTCTGTCCAGGACGTGTTTCCAGCTTCTCCGGCAGGTGGTTCTGGTACGTCTGAGAGGTGGTTCCGCCATGGCTGGCAGGTGATCCCGGACTGTCCCCCAGGTGGTTCTGGCATAGCCAGCAGTTGATATTGGCCTGTCCGGCAGGTGGTTCCAGCGAGTCGTACAGGTGGCTCCGGCGTTATTGGCAGGTGGTTCCGGTCTGTCCGGTAGGTGTTTCCGGCGTGTCTGGCACGTGCTTCCGGCACGTCTGAGAGGTGGTTCCGGCATGCACGGCAGGTGATTTCGTAGTGTCCGCCAGGTGGTTCTGGCGTACCCGGCAGGTGATTTTGGCGTGTCCGGCAGGTGTTTCTGGCGAGTCGAGCAGGTGGCTCCGGCATGCTCGGCAGGTGCTTCCGGCGTCTTCGGCACTTGGTTCTGGTGTGTCTGAGAGCTGGTTCCGGCATGTCCGGCAGATGATTCCGGAGTGTCCGCCAAGTGGTTCTGGCATACCCAGCAGGTGATTTTGGCGTGTCAGGGAGGTGGTACCGGTGAGTCGAGCAGGTGGTTCCGGCGTGCTCAGCAGGTGGTTCAGGCGGTTCTGGCAGGTGGTATCCGTCTGTTCGGCGTGTGGTTCCAGCATCTCATGAACACGTTTCTGGCACGTCTGAGATGTGGTTCCAGCCGGCCCGACAGGTGTTTCCGCAGTGTCCGCCAAGCGTTTCTGGCGTAGTTGGCAGGTGATTTTGGCATGACTGGCAGGTGGTTCCAGCAAGCCTGGCAGGTGATTCCAAAGTGTTCACCAACTGGTTGTGGCGTAGCCGGCAGGTGATTTTTGCGTGATCGGCAGGTGGTTCTGGCGAGTCGAGCAGGTGGTTCCGGCGTGCTCGGCTGGTGCTTCCGGGGTCATTGGCACGGGGTTCTGGCATGTCTGAGAGGTGGTTCCTGCATGCCCGGCAAGTGATTCCGGAGTGTTCGCCAAGTGGTTCTGGCATAGTCGGCAGGTGATTTTGGCATGTCCGGCAGGTGGTTCAGGCGAGTTGAGCAGGTGGTTCCAACGTGCTTGGCAGGTGCTTCCAGCGTCTCCGGCACGTGTTTCTGGCACATCTGACAGGTGGTTCCGTCATGCCCGAAAGGTGATTCCGGTCTGTCCGGTAGGTGGTTCCAGCCTGCACGGCATTTGGTTCTGGTACGTCTCAGAGGTGGTTGCGCATGCCCAACAGGTGATTCCGGACTGTCCGCCACATGGTTCTGGCACGTCTGAGAGGTGGTTCCGGCATGCCCGGCAGGTCATCCCAGAGAGTCCTCCAAGTGGTTCTGGCATAACACGCAGGTGATTTTGGCGTGTCTGGCAGGTTGTTCCGTTGTGCTTGGCAGGTGGTTCAGGCTTGGCCGGCAGGTGGTTCCAGACTGTCCAGGACGTGTTTCCAGCTTCTCCGGCAGGTGGTTCTGGTACGTCTGAGAGGTGGTTCCGCCATGGCTGGCAGCTGTTTCCGGACCGTCCCCCAGGTGGTTCTGGCATAGCCAGCAGTTGATATTGGCCTGTCCGGCAGGTGGTTCCAGCGAGTCGAACAGGTGGCTCCGGCGTGCTCGGCAGGTGGTTCCGGTCTGTCCGGTAGGTGATTCCGGCGTGTCCGGCACGTGCTTCCGGCACGTCTGAGAGGTGGTTCCGGCATGCGCGACAGGTGATTCCGTAGTGTCTGCCAGGTGGTTCTGGCGTACCCAGCAGGTGATTTTGGCATGTCCGACAGGTGTTTCTGGCGAGTCGAGCAGGTGGCTCCGGCATGCTCGGCAGGTGCTTCCGGCGTCTCCGGCACGTGGTTCTGTTGTGTCTGAGAGCTGGTTCCGGCATGTCCGGCAGATGATTCCGGAGTGTCCGCCAAGTGGTTCTGGCATACCCGGCTGGTGATTTGGGCATGTCAGGTAGGTGGTTCCGGCGAGTCGAGCAGGTGGCTCCGGCGTGCTCGGCAGGTTGTTCAGACGGGTCTGGCAGGTGTTTTCCGTCTGTTCAGGGTGTGGTTCCAGCATCTCATGCACATGGTTCTGGCACGTCTGAGATGTGGTTCCGGCCGGCCCGACAGGTGTTTCCACAGTGTCCGCCAAGTGGTACTGGCGTAGTTGGCAGGTGATTTTGGCATGACCGGCAGGTGGTTCCAGCAAGCCCGGCAGGTGATTCCGCAGTTTTCCCCAACTGGTTGTGGCGTAGCCGGCAGGTGATTTTTGCGTGTCCGGCAGGTGGTTCTGGCGAGTCGAGCAGGTGGTTCCGGCGTGCTCGGCAGGTGCTTCCGGGGTCATTGGCACGTGGTTCTGGCATATCTGAGAGGTGGTACCGGCATGCGCGGCAGGTGATTCCGTAGTGTCCGACAGGTGGTTCTGTCATACCCGGCAGGTGATTTTGGCGTGTCCGGCAGGTGTTTCTGGCGAGTCGAGCAGGTGGCTCCGGCATGCTCGGCAGGTGCTTCCGGCGTCTCCGGCACTTGGTTCTGGTGTGTCTGAGAGCTGGTTCCGGCATGTCCGGCAGATGATTCCGGAGTGTCCGCCAAGTGGTTCTGGAATACCCAGCAGGTGATTTTCGCATGACCGGCAGGTGGTTCCAGCAAGCCCGGCAGGTGATTCCGAAGTGTTCCCCAACTGGTTGTGGCGTAGCCGGCAGGTGATTTTTGCGTGTCCGGCAGGTGGTTCTGGCGAGTCGAGCAGGTGGTTCCGGCGTGCTCGGCAGGTGCTTCCGGAGTCATTGGCACGTGGTTCTGGCATATCTGAGAGGTGGTTCCGGCATGCCCGGCAGGTGATTCCGGAGTGCTCGCCAAGTGTTTCCGGCAAGCCGGCAGGTGATTTTGCATGTCCAGCGGTCGTTCCGGAGGGTCGACCCGTGGTTCCGGCGTGTCCGGCAGGTGGTTCCGGTCTGTCCGGCAGGTGGTTCTGTGGTGTCCGGCACGAGGTTCAGTCTGAGAGGCTGTGCCGGCATGCCCCTCACGTGATTCCGGCTTGTCCCCGAAGTGGTTCTGGCATACCCGGCAGGTGATTTTGGCGTGTCCGGCAGGTGTTTCTGGCGAGTCGAGCAGGTGGCTCCGGCATGCTCGGCAGGTGCTTCCGGCGTCTCCGGCACTTGGTTCTGGTGTGTCTGAGAGCTGGTTCCGGCATGTCCGGCAGATGATTCCGGAGTGTGCGCCAAGTGGTTCTGGCATGCCCAGCAGGTGATTTTGGCGTGTCAGGGAGGTGGTACCGGTGAGTCGAGCAGGTGGTTCCGGCGTGCTCAGCAGGTGGTTCAGGCGGTTCTGGCAGGTGGTATCCGTCTGTTCGGGGTGTGGTTCCAGCATCTCATGAACACGTTTCTGGCACGTCTGAGATGTGGTTCCAGCCGGCCCGACAGGTGTTTCCGCAGTGTCCGCCAAGCGGTTCTGGCGTAGTTGGCAGGTGATTTTGGCATGACTGGCAGGTGGTTCCAGCAAGCCTGGCAGGTGATTCCAAAGTGTTCACCAACTGGTTGTGGCGTAGCCGGCAGGTGATTTTTGCGTGATCGGCAGGTGGTTCTGGCGAGTCGAGCAGGTGGTTCCGGCGTGCTCGGCTGGTGCTTCCGGGGTCATTGGCACGGGGTTCTGGCATGTCTGAGAGGTGGTTCCTGCATGCCCGGCAAGTGATTCCGGAGTGTTCGCCAAGTGGTTCTGGCATAGTCGGCAGGTGATTTTGGCATGTCCGGCAGGTGGTTCAGGCGAGTTGAGCAGGTGGTTCCAACGTGCTTGGCAGGTGCTTCCGGCGTCTCCGGCACGTGTTTCTGGCACATCTGACAGGTGGTTCCGGCATGCCCGAAAGGTGATTCCGGTCTGTCCGGTAGGTGGTTCCAGCCTGCACGGCATGTGGTTCTGGTACGTCTCAGAGGTGGTTGCGCATGCCCAACAGGTGATTCCGGACTGTCCGCCACATGGTTCTGGCACGTCTGAGAGGTGGTTCCGGCATGCCCGGCAGGTCATCCCAGAGAGTCCTCCAAGTGGTTCTGGCATAACACGCAGGTGATTTTGGCGTGTCTGGCAGGTTGTTCCGTTGTGCTTGGCAGGTGGTTCAGGCTTGGCCGGCAGGTGGTTCCAGACTGTCCAGGACGTGTTTCCAGCTTCTCCGGCAGGTGGTTCTGCTACGTCTGAGAGGTGGTTCCGCCATGGCTGGCAGGTGATTCCGGACCGTCCCCCAGGTGGTTCTGGCATAGCCAGCAGTTGATATTGGCCTGTCCGGCAGGTGGTTCCAGCGAGTCGAACAGGTGGCTCCGGCGTGCTCGGCAGGTGGTTCCGGTCTGTCCGGTAGGTGATTCCGGCGTGTCTGGCACGTGCTTCCGGCACGTCTGATATTTGGTTCCGGCATGCGCGACAGGTGATTTCGGAGTGTCCGCCAGGTGGTTCTGGCGTACCCGGCAGGTGATTTTGGCGTGTCATACAGGTGTTTCTGGCGAGTCGAGCAGGTGGCTCCGGCATGCTCGGCAGGTGCTTCCGGCGTCTCCGGCACTTGGTTCTGGTGTGTCTGAGAGCTGGTTCCGGCATGTCGGGCAGATGATTCCGGAGTGTCCGCCAAGTGGTTCTGGCATACCCGGCTGGTGATTTGGGCATGTCAGGTAGGTGGTTCCGGCGAGTCGAGCAGGTCGCTCCGGCGTGCTCGGCAGGTTGTTCCGACGGGTCTGGCAGGTGTTTTCCGTCTGTTCAGGGTGTGGTTCCAGCATCTCATGCACATGGTTCTGGCACGTCTGAGATGTGGTTCCGGCCGGCCCGACAGGTGTTTCCACAGTGTCCGCCAAGTGGTACTGGCGTAGTTGGCAGGTGATTTTGGCATGACCGGCAGGTGGTTCCAGCAAGCCCGGCAGGTGATTCCAAAGTGTTCACCAACTGGTTGTGGCGTAGCCGGCAGGTGATTTTTGCGTGATCGGCAGGTGGTTCTGGCGAGTCAAGCAGGTGGTTCCGGCGTGCTCGGCTGGTGCTTCCGGGGTCATTGGCACAGGGTTCTGGCATGTCTGAGAGGTGGTTCCTGCATGCCCGGCAAGTGATTCCGGAGTGTTCGCCAAGTGGTTCTGGCATAGTCAGCAGGTGATTTTGGCATGTCCGGCAGGTGGTTCAGGCGAGTTGAGCAGGTGGTTCTACGTGCTTGGCAGGCGCTTCCGGCGTCTCCGGCACGTGTTTCTGGCACATCTGACAGGTGGTTCCGGCATGCCCGAAAGGTGATTCCGGTCTGTCCGGTAGGTGGTTCCAGCCTGCACGGCATGTGGTTCTGGTACGTCTCAGAGGTGGTTGCGCATGCCCAACAGGTGATTCCGGACTGTCCGCCACATGGTTCTGGCACGTCTGAGAGGTGGTTCCGGCATGCGCGGCAGGTGATTCCGTAGTGTCCGACAGGTGGTTCTGGCATACCCGGCAGGTGATTTTGGCGTGTCCGGCAGGTGTTTCTGGCGAGTCGAGCAGGTGGCTCCGGCATGCTCGGCAGGTGCTTCCGGCGTCTCCGGCACTTGGTTCTGGTGTGTCTGAGACCTGGTTCCGGCATGTCCGGCAGATGATTCCGGAGTGTCCGCCAAGTGGTTCTGGCATACCCAGCAGGTGATTTTGGCGTGTCAGGGAGGTGGTACCGGTGAGTCGAGCAGGTGGTTCCGGCGTGCTCAGCAGGTGGTTCAGGCGGTTCTGGCAGGTGGTATCCGTCTGTTCGGGGTGTGGTTCCAGCATCTCATGAACACGTTTCTGGCACGTCTGAGATGTGGTTCCAGCCGGCCCGAGAGGTGTTTCCGCAGTGTCCGCCAAGCGGTTCTGGCGTAGTTCGCAGGTGATTTTGGCATGACTGGCAGGTGGTTCCAGCAAGCCTGGCAAGTGATTCCAAAGTGTTCCCCAACTGGTTGTGGCGTAACCGGCAGGTGATTTTTGTGTGTCCGGCAGGTGGTTCTGGCGAGTCGAGCAGGTGGTTCCCGCGTGCTCGG
The DNA here is from genome assembly GCF_041296265.1 of Equus caballus. NCBI lineage: Eukaryota > Metazoa > Chordata > Mammalia > Perissodactyla > Equidae > Equus > Equus caballus. Next base: position 5,340,884 of record NC_091707.1, on the reverse strand, counting down.
CAGGTGCTTCCGGGGTCATTGGCACGTGGTTCTGGCATATCTGAGAGGTGGTTCCGGCATGTCCGGCAGGTGATTCCGGAGTGTTCGCCAAGTGTTTCCGGCGTAGCCGGCAGGTGATTTTGCATGTCCAGCGGTCGTTCCGGCGGGTCGAGCCGGTGGTTCCGGCGTGTCCGGCAGGTGGTTCCGGTCTGTCCGGCAGGTGGTTCTGTGGTGTCCGGCACGAGGTTCAGTCTGAGAGGCTGTGCCGGCATGCCCCTCACGTGATTCCGGCTTGTCCCCGAAGTGGTGCTGGTGTAGCGGGCAGGTGATTTTGGCGTGTCCGGCAGGTGGTTCAGGCGAGTTGATCAGGTGGTTGCGACGTGCTCCGCAGGTGCTTCCGGCGTCTCCGGCACGTGTTTCTGGCACATCTGACTGGTGGTTCCGGCATGCCCAAAAGTGGATTCCGGTCTGTCCGGTAGGTGGTTCCGGCGTGCACGGCACGTGGTTCTGGTACGTGTCAGAGGTGGTTGCGTATGCCCAACAGGTGATTCCGGACTGTCCGCCACGTGCTTCTGGCATGTCTGAGAGGTGGTTCCAACATGCCCGGCAGGTCATTTCGGAGAGTCGTCCAAGTGGTTCTGGCGTAGCCCGCAGGTGATTTTGGCGTGTCCGGCAGGTGGTTCCGCCGTGCTCGGCAGGTGGTTCAGGCATGGCCGTCACGTGGTTCCAGTCTGTCCAGGACGTGTTTCCAGCTTCTCCGGCAGGTGGTTCTGGTACGTCTGAGAGGTGGTTCCGCCATGGCTGGCAGGTGATCCCGGACTGTCCCCCAGGTGGTTCTGGCATAGCCAGCAGTTGATATTGGCCTGTCCGGCAGGTTGTTCCAGCGAGTCAAACAGGTGGCTCTGGCGTTCTTGGCAGGTGGTTCCGGTCTGTCCGGTAGGTGTTTCCAGCGTGTCTGGCACGTGCTTCCGGAACGTCTGAGAGGTGGTTCCGGCATGCGCGGCAGGTGATTCCGTAGTGTCCGACAGGTGGTTCTGGCATACCCGGCAGGTGATTTTGGCGTGTCCGGCAGGTGTTTCTGGCGAGTCGAGCAGGTGGCTCCGGCATGCTCGGCAGGTGCTTCCGGCGTCTCCGGCACTTGGTTCTGGTGTGTCTGAGAGCTGGTTCCGGCATGTCCGGCAGATGATTCCGGAGTGTCCGCCAAGTGGTTCTGGCATACCCAGCAGGTGATTTTGGCGTGTCAGGGAGGTGGTACCGGTGAGTCGAGCAGGTGGTTCCGGCGTGCTCAGCAGGTGGTTCAGGCGGTTCTGGCAGGTGGTATCCGTCTGTTCGGGGTGTGGTTCCAGCATCTCATGAACACGTTTCTGGCACGTCTGAGATGTGGTTCCAGCCGGCCCGACAGGTGTTTCCGCAGTGTCCGCCAAGCGGTTCTGGCGTAGTTGGCAGGTGATTTTGGCATGACTGGCAGGTGGTTCAAGCAAGCCTGGCAGGTGATTCCAAAGTGTTCCCCAACTGGTTGTGGCGTAGCCGGCAGGTGATTTTTGCGTGTCCGGCAGGTGGTTCTGGCGAGTCGAGCAGGTGTTTCCCGCGTGCTCGGCAGGTGCTTCCGGGGTCATTGGCACGTGGTTCTGGCATATCTGAGAGGTGGTTCCGGCATGCCCGGCAGGTGATTCCGGAGTGTTCGCCAAGTGTTTCCGGCGTAGCCGGCAGGTGATTTTGCATGTCCAGCGGTCGTTCCGGCGGGTCGAGCCGGTGGTTCCGGCGTGTCCGGCAGGTGGTTCCGGTCTGTCCGGCAGGTGGTTCTGTGGTGTCCGGCACGAGGTTCAGTCTGAGAGGCTGTGCCGGCATGCCCCTCACGTGATTCCGGCTTGTCCCCGAAGTGGTGCTGGTGTAGCGGGCAGGTGATTTTGGCGTGTCCGGCAGGTGGTTCAGGCGAGTTGATCAGGTGGTTGCGACGTGCTCCGCAGGTGCTTCCGGCGTCTCCGGCACGTGTTTCTGGCACATCTGACTGGTGGTTCCGGCATGCCCAAAAGTGGATTCCGGTCTGTCCGGTAGGTGGTTCCGGCGTGCACGGCACGTGGTTCTGGTACGTGTCAGAGGTGGTTGCGTATGCCCAACAGGTGATTCCGGACTGTCCGCCACGTGCTTCTGGCACGTCTGAGAGGTGGTTCCAACATGCCCGGCAGGTCATTTCGGAGAGTCGTCCAAGTGGTTCTGGCGTAGCCCGCAGGTGATTTTGGCGTGTCCGGCAGGTGGTTCCGCCGTGCTCGGCAGGTGGTTCAGGCATGGCCGTCACGTGGTTCCAGGCTGTCCAGGACGTGTTTCCAGCTTCTCCGGCAGGTGGTTCTGGTACGTCTGAGAGGTGGTTCCGCCATGGCTGGCAGGTGATCCTGGACTGTCCCCCAGGTGGTTCTGGCATAGCCAGCAGTTGATATTGGCCTGTCCGGCAGGTGGTTCCAGCGAGTCGAACAGGTGGCTCCGGCGTGCTCGGCAGGTGGTTCCGGTCTGTCCGGTAGGAGATTCCGGCGTGTCCGGCACGTGCTTCCGGCACGTCTGAGAGGTGGTTCCGGCATGCGCGACAGGTGGTTTCGGAGTGTCCGCCAGGTGGTTCTGGCGTACCCGGCAGGTGATTTTGGCGTGTCCGGCAGGTGTTTCTGGCGAGTCGAGCAGGTGGCTCCGGCATGCTCGGCAGGTGCTTCCGGCGTCTCCGGCACTTGGTTCTGGTGTGTCTGAGAGCTGGTTCCGGCATGTCTGGCAGATGATTCCGGAGTGTGCGCCAAGTGGTTCTGGCATACCCAGCAGGTGATTTTCGCATGACCGGCAGGTGGTTCCAGCAAGCCCGGCAGGTGATTCCGAAGTGTTCCCCAACTGGTTGTGGCGTAGCCGGCAGGTGATTTTTGCGTTTCCGGCAGGTGGTTCTGGCGAGTCGAGCAGGTGTTTCCGGCGTGCTCGGCAGGTGCTTCCGGGGTCATTGGCACGTGGTTCTGGCATATCTGAGAGGTGGTTCCGGCATGCCCGGCAGGTGATTCCGGAGTGTTCGCCAAGTGTTTCCGGCGTAGCCGGCAGGTGATTTTGCATGTCCAGCGGTCGTTCCGGCGGGTCGAGCCGGTGGTTCCGGCGTGTCCGGCAGGTGGTTCCGGTCTGTCTGGCAGATGGTTCTGTGGTGTCCGGCACGAGGTTCAGTCTGAGAGGCTGTGCTGGCATGCCCCTCACGTGATTCCGGCTTGTCCCCGAAGTGGTTCTGGCATACCCGGCAGGTGATTTTGGCGTGTCCGGCAGGTGTTTCTGGCGAGTCGAGCAGGTGGCTCCGGCATGCTCGGCAGGTGCTTCCGGCGTCTCCGGCACTTGGTTCTGGTGTGTCTGAGACCTGGTTCCGGCATGTCCGGCAGATGATTCCGGAGTGTCCACCAAGTGGTTCTGGCATACCCAGCAGGTGATTTTGGCGTGTCAGGGAGGTGGTACCGGTGAGTCGAGCAGGTGGTTCCGGCGTGCTCAGCAGGTGGTTCAGGCGGTTCTGGCAGGTGGTATCCGTCTGTTCGGGGTGTGGTTCCAGCATCTCATGAACACGTTTCTGGCACGTCTGAGATGTGGTTCCAGCCGGCCCGACAGGTGTTTCCGCAGTGTCCGCCAAGCGGTTCTGGCGTAGTTGGCAGGTGATTTTGGCATGACTGGCAGGTGGTTCCAGCAAGCCTGGCAGGTGATTCCAAAGTGTTCCCCAACTGGTTGTGGCGTAGCCGGCAGGTGATTTTTGCGTGTCCGGCAGGTGGTTCTGGCGAGTCGAGCAGGTGGTTCCAGCGTGCTCGGCATGTGCTTCCGGGGTCATTGGCACGTGGTTCTGGCATATCTGAGAGGTGGTTCCGGCATGCCCGGCAGGTGATTCCAGAGTGTTCGCCAAGTGTTTCCGGCGTAGCCGGCAGGTGATTTTGCATGTCCAGCGGTCGTTCCGGCGGGTCGAGCCGGTGGTTCCGGCGTGTCCGGCAGGTGGTTCCGGTCTGTCCGGCAGGTGGTTCTGTGGTGTCCGGCACGAGGTTCAGTCTGAGAGGCTGTGCCGGCATGCCCCTCACGTGATTCCGGCTTGTCCCCGAAGTGGTGCTGGTGTAGCGGGCAGGTGATTTTGGCGTGTCCGGCAGGTGGTTCAGGCGAGTTGATCAGGTGGTTGCGACGTGCTCCGCAGGTGCTTCCGGCGTCTCCGGCACGTGTTTCTGGCACATCTGACTGGTGGTTCCGGCATGCCCAAAAGTGGATTCCGGTCTGTCCGGTAGGTGGTTCCGGCGTGCACGGCACGTGGTTCTGGTACGTGTCAGAGGTGGTTGCGTATGCCCAACAGGTGATTCCGGACTGTCCGCCACGTGCTTCTGGCATGTCTGAGAGGTGGTTCCAACATGCCCGGCAGGTCATTTCGGAGAGTCGTCCAAGTGGTTCTGGCGTAGCCCGCAGGTGATTTTGGCGTGTCCGGCAGGTGGTTCCGCCGTGCTCGGCAGGTGGTTCAGGCATGGCCGTCACGTGGTTCCAGTCTGTCCAGGACGTGTTTCCAGCTTCTCCGGCAGGTGGTTCTGGTACGTCTGAGAGGTGGTTCCGCCATGGCTGGCAGGTGATCCCGGACTGTCCCCCAGGTGGTTCTGGCATAGCCAGCAGTTGATATTGGCCTGTCCGGCAGGTTGTTCCAGCGAGTCAAACAGGTGGCTCTGGCGTTCTTGGCAGGTGGTTCCGGTCTGTCCGGTAGGTGTTTCCAGCGTGTCTGGCACGTGCTTCCGGCACGTCTGAGAGGTGGTTCCGGCATGCGCGGCAGGTGATTCCGTAGTGTCCGACAGGTGGTTCTGGCATACCCGGCAGGTGATTTTGGCGTGTCCGGCAGGTGTTTCTGGCGAGTCGAGCAGGTGGCTCCGGCATGCTCGGCAGGTGCTTCCGGCGTCTCCGGCACTTGGTTCTGGTGTGTCTGAGACCTGGTTCCGGCATGTCCGGCAGATGATTCCGGAGTGTCCGCCAAGTGGTTCTGGCATACCCAGCAGGTGATTTTGGCGTGTCAGGGAGGTGGTACCGGTGAGTCGAGCAGGTGGTTCCGGCGTGCTCAGCAGGTGGTTCAGGCGGTTCTGGCAGGTGGTATCCGTCTGTTCGGGGTGTGGTTCCAGCATCTCATGAACACGTTTCTGGCACGTCTGAGATGTGGTTCCAGCCGGCCCGACAGGTGTTTCCGCAGTGTCCGCCAAGCGGTTCTGGCGTAGTTGGCAGGTGATTTTGGCATGACTGGCAGGTGGTTCCAGCAAGCCTGGCAGGTGATTCCAAAGTGTTCCCCAACTGGTTGTGGCGTAACCGGCAGGTGATTTTTGCGTGTCCGGCAGGTGGTTCTGGCGAGTCGAGCAGGTGGTTCCCGCGTGCTCGGCAGGTGCTTCCGGGGTCATTGGCACGTGGTTCTGGCATATCTGAGAGGTGGTTCCGGCATGCCCGGCAGGTGATTCCGGAGTGTTCGCCAAGTGTTTCCGGCGTAGCCGGCAGGTGATTTTGCATGTCCAGCGGTCGTTCCGGCGGGTCGAGCCGGTGGTTCCGGCGTGTCCGGCAGGTGGTTCCGGTCTGTCCGGCAGGTGGTTCTGTGGTGTCCGGCACGAGGTTCAGTCTGAGAGGCTGTGCCGGCATGCCCCTCACGTGATTCCGGCTTGTCCCCGAAGTGGTGCTGGTGTAGCGGGCAGGTGATTTTGGCGTGTCCGGCAGGTGGTTCAGGCGAGTTGATCAGGTGGTTGCGACGTGCTCCGCAGGTGCTTCCGGCGTCTCCGGCACGTGTTTCTGGCACATCTGACTGGTGGTTCCGGCATGCCCAAAAGTTGATTCCGGTCTGTCCGGTAGGTGGTTCCGGCGTGCACGGCACGTGGTTCTGGTACGTGTCAGAGGTGGTTGCGTATGCCCAACAGGTGATTCCGGACTGTCCGCCACGTGCTTCTGGCACGTCTGAGAGGTGGTTCCAACATGCCCGGCAGGTCTTTTCGGAGAGTCGTCCAAGTGGTTCTGGCGTAGCCCGCAGGTGATTTTGGCGTGTCCGGCAGGGGGTTCCGCCGTGCTCGGCAGGTGGTTCAGGCATGGCCGTCACGTGGTTCCAGGCTGTCCAGGACGTGTTTCCAGCTTCTCCGGCAGGTGGTTCTGGTACGTCTGAGAGGTGGTTCCGCCATGGCTGGCAGGTGATCCCGGACTGTCCCCCAGGTGGTTCTGGCATAGCCAGCAGTTGATATTGGCCTGTCCGGCAGGTGGTTCCAGCGAGTCGAACAGGTGGCTCCGGCGTGCTCGGCAGGTGGTTCCGGTCTGTCCGGTAGGAGATTCCGGCGTGTCCGGCACGTGCTTCCGGCACGTCTGAGAGGTGGTTCCGGCATGCGCGACAGGTGGTTTCGGAGTGTCCGCCAGGTGGTTCTGGCGTACCCGGCAGGTGATTTTGGCGTGTCCGGCAGGTGTTTCTGGCGAGTCGAGCAGGTGGCTCCGGCATGCTCGGCAGGTGCTTCCGGCGTCTCCGGCACTTGGTTCTGGTGTGTCTGAGAGCTGGTTCCGGCATGTCTGGAAGATGATTCCGGAGTGTCCGCCAAGTGGTTCTGGCATACCCAGCAGGTGATTTTCGCATGACCGGCAGGTGGTTCCAGCAAGCCCGGCAGGTGATTCCGAAGTGTTCCCCAACTGGTTGTGGCGTAGCCGGCAGGTGATTTTTGCGTTTCCGGCAGGTGGTTCTGGCGAGTCGAGCAGGTGTTTCCGGCGTGCTCGGCAGGTGCTTCCGGGGTCATTGGCACGTGGTTCTGGCATATCTGAGAGGTGGTTCCGGCATGCCCGGCAGGTGATTCTGGAGTGTTCGCCAAGTGATTCCGGCGTAGCCGGCAGGTGATTTTGCATGTCCAGCGGTCGTTCCGGCGGGTCGAGCCGGTCGTTACGGCGTGTCCGGCAGGTGGTTCCGGTCTGTCCGGCAGGTGGTTCTGTGGTGTCCGGCACGAGGTTCAGTCTGAGAGGCTGTGCCGGCATGCCCCTCACGTGATTCCGGCTTGTCCCCGAAGTGGTGCTGGTGTAGCGGGCAGGTGATTTTGGCGTGTCCGGCAGGTGGTTCAGGCGAGTTGAGCAGGTGGTTGCGACGTGCTCGGCAGCTGCTTCCGGCGTCTCCGGCACGTGTTTCTGGCACATCTGACTGGTGGTTCCGGCATGCCCAAAAGTTGATTCCGGTCTGTCCGGTAGGTGGTTCCGGCGTGCACGGCACGTGGTTCTGGTACGTGTCAGAGGTGGTTGCGTATGCCCAACAGGTGATTCCGGACTGTCCGCCACGTGCTTCTGGCACGTCTGAGAGGTGGTTCCAACATGCCCGGCAGGTCATTTCGGAGAGTCGTCCAAGTGGTTCTGGCGTAGCCCGCAGGTGATTTTGGCGTGTCCGGCAGGTGGTTCTGCCGTGCTCGGCAGGTGGTTCAGGCATGGCCGTCACGTGGTTTCAGTCTGTCCAGGACGTGTTTCCAGCTTCTCCGGCAGGTGGTTCTGGTACGTCTGAGAGGTGGTTCCGCCATGGCTGGCAGGTGATCCCGGACTGTCCCCCAGGTGGTTCTGGCATAGCCAGCAGTTGATATTGGCCTGTCCGGCAGGTGGTTCCAGCGAGTCGAACAGGTGGCTCCGGCGTGCTCGGCAGGTGGTTCCGGTCTGTCCGGTAGGAGATTCCGGCGTTTCCGGCACGTGCTTCCGGCACGTCTGAGAGGTGGTTCCGGCATGCGCGACAGGTGGTTTCGGAGTGTCCGCCAGGTGGTTCTGGCGTATCCGGCAGGTGATTTTGGCGTGTCCGGCAGGTGTTTCTGGCGAGTCGAGCAGGTGGCTCCGGCATGCTCGGCAGGTGTTTCCGGAGTCATGGGCACGTGGTTCTGGCATATCTGAGAGGTGGTTCCGGCATGCCCGGCAGGTGATTCCGGAGTGCTCGCCAAGTGTTTCCGGCATAGCCGGCAGGTGATTTTGCATGTCCAGCGGTCGTTCCGGAGGGTCGACCCGTGGTTCCGGCGTGTCCGGCAGGTGGTTCCGGTCTGTCCGGCAGGTGGTTCTGTGGTGTCCGGCACGAGGTTCAGTCTGAGAGGCTGTGCCGGCATGCCCCTCACGTGATTCCGGCTTGTCCCCGAAGTGGTTCTGGCATACCCGGCAGGTGATTTTGGCGTGTCCGGCAGGTGTTTCTGGCGAGTCGAGCAGGTGGCTCCGGCATGCTCGGCAGGTGCTTCCGGCGTCTCCGGCACTTGGTTCTGGTGTGTCTGAGAGCTGGTTCCGGCATGTCTGGCAGATGATTCCGGAGTTTGCGCCAAGTGGTTCTGGCATTCCCAGCAGGTGATTTTGGCGTGTCAGGGAGGTGGTACCGGTGAGTCGAGCAGGTGGTTCCGGCGTGCTCAGCAGGTGGTTCAGGCGGTTCTGGCAGGTGGTATCCGTCTGTTCGGGGTGTGGTTCCAGCATCTCATGAACACGTTTCTGGCACGTCTGAGATGCGGTTCCAGCCGGCCCGACAGGTGTTTCCGCAGTGTCTGCCAAGCGGTTCTGGCGTAGTTGGCAGGTGATTTTGGCATGACTGGCAGTTGGTTCCAGCAAGCCTGGCAGGTGATTCCAAAGTGTTCACCAACTGGTTGTGGCGTAGCCGGCAGGTGATTTTTGCGTGATCGGCAGGTGGTTCTGGCGAGTCGAGCAGGTGGTTCCGGCGTGCTCGGCTGCTGCTTCCGGGGTCATTGGCACGGGGTTCTGGCATGTCTGAGAGGTGGTTCCTGCATGCCCGGCAAGTGATTCCGGAGTGTTCGCCAAGTGGTTCTGGCATAGTCGGCAGGTGATTTTGGCATGTCCGGCAGGTGGTTCAGGCGAGTTGAGCAGGTGGTTCCAACGTGCTTGGCAGGTGCTTCCGGCGTCTCCGGCACGTGTTTCTGGCACATCTGACAGGTGGTTCCGGCATGCCCGTCAGGTGATTCCGGAGTGTTCGCCACTTGTATCCGGTGTAGCCGGCAGGTGATTTTGCATGTCAAGCGGTCGTTCCGGCTGGTCGAGCCGGTGGTTCCGGCGTGTCCGGCAGGTGGTTCCGGTCTGTCCGGCAGGTGGTTCTGTGGTGTCCGGCACGAGGTTCAGTCTGAGAGGCTGTGCCGCCATGCCCCTCACGTGATTCCGGCTTGTCCCCGAAGTGGTGCTGGTGTAGCGGGCAGGTGATTTTGGCGTGTCCGGCAGGTGGTTCAGGCGAGTTGATCAGGTGGTTGCGACGTGCTCGGCAGGTGGTTCAGGCGTCTCCGGCACGTGTTTCTGGCACATCTGACAGGTGGTTCCGGCATGCCCGAAAGGTGATTCCGGTCTGTCCGGTAGGTGGTTCCAGCCTGCACGGCATGTGGTTCTGGTACGTCTCAGAGGTGGTTGCGCATGCCCAACAGGTGATTCCGGACTGTCCGCCACATGGTTCTGGCACGTCTGAGAGGTGGTTCCGGCATGCCCGGCAGGTCATCCCAGAGAGTCCTCCAAGTGGTTCTGGCATAACACGCAGGTGATTTTGGCGTGTCTGGCAGGTTGTTCCGTTGTGCTTGGCAGGTGGTTCAGGCTTGGCCGGCAGGTGGTTCCAGACTGTCCAGGACGTGTTTCCAGCTTCTCCGGCAGGTGATTCTGGTACGTCTGAGAGGTGGTTCCGCCATGGCTGGCAGGTGATTCCGGACCGTCCCCCAGGTGGTTCTGGCATAGCCAGCAGTTGATATTGGCCTGTCCGGCAGGTGGTTCCAGCGAGTCGAACAGGTGGCTCCGTCGTGCTCGGCAGGTGGTTGCGGTCTGTCCGGTAGGTGATTCCGGCGTTTCCGGCACGTGCTTCCGGCACGTCTGAGAGGTGGTTCCGGCATGCGCGACAGGTGATTCCGTAGTGTCCGCCAGGTGGTTCTGGCGTACCCGGCAGGTGATTTTGGCGTGTCTGACAGGTGTTTCTGGCGAGTCGAGCAGGTGGCTCCGGCATGCTCGGCAGGTGCTTCCGGCGTCTCCGGCACGTGGTTCTGTTGTGTCTGAGAGGTGGTTCCGGCATGTCCGGCAGATGATTCCGGAGTGTCCGCCAAGTGGTTCTGGCATACCCGGCTGGTGATTTGGGCATGTCAGGTAGGTGGTTCCGGCGAGTCGAGCAGGTGGCTCCGGCGTGCTCGGCAGGTTGTTCAGACGGGTCTGGCAGGTGTTTTCCGTCTGTTCAGGGTGTGGTTCCAGCATCTCATGCACATGGTTCTGGCACGTCTGAGATGTGGTTCCGGCCGGCCCGACAGGTGTTTCCACAGTGTCCGCCAAGTGGTACTGGCGTAGTTGGCAGGTGATTTTGGCATGACAGGCAGGTGGTTCCAGCAAGCCCGGCAGGTGATTCCGAAGTTTTCCCCAACTGGTTGTGGCGTAGCCGGCAGGTGATTTTTGCGTGTCCGGCAGGTGGTTCTGGCGAGTCGAGCAGGTGGTTCCGGCGTGCTCGGCAGGTGCTTCCGGGGTCATTGGCACGTGGTTCTGGCATATCTGAGAGGTGGTTCCGGCATGCCCGGCAGGTGATTCCGGAGTGCTCGCCAAGTGTTTCCGGCGTAGCCGGCAGGTGATTTTGCATGTCCCGCGGTCGTTCCGGCGGGTCGAGCTGGTGGTTCCGGCGTGTCCGGCAGGTGGTTCCGGTCTGTCCGGCAGGTGGTTCTGTGGTGTCCGGCACGAGGTTCAGTCTGAGAGGCTGTGCCGGCATGCCCCTCACGTGATTCCGGCTTGTCCCCGAAGTGGTGCTGGTGTAGCGGGCAGGTGATTTTGGCGTGTCCGGCAGGTGGTTCAGGCGAGTTGAGCAGGTGGTTGCGACGTGCTCGGCAGGTGCTTCCGGCGTCTCCGGCACGTGTTTCTGGCACATCTGACTGGTGGTTCCGGCATGCCCAAAAGTTGATTCCGGTCTGTCCGGTAGGTGGTTCCGGCGTGCACGGCACGTGGTTCTGGTACGTGTCAGAGGTGGTTGCGTATGCCCAACAGGTGATTCCGGACTGTCCGCCACGTTCTTCTGGCACGTCTGAGAGGTGGTTCCAACATGCCCGGCAGGTCATTTCGGAGAGTCGTCCAAGTGGTTCTGGCGTAGCCCGCAGGTGATTTTGGCGTGTCCGGCAGGTGGTTCCGCCGTGCTCGGCAGGTGGTTCAGGCATGGCCGTCACGTGGTTCCACTCTGTCCAGGACGTGTTTCCAGCTTCTCCGGCAGGTGGTTCTGGTACGTCTGAGAGGTGGTTCCGCCATGGCTGGCAGGTGATCCCGGACCGTCCCCCAGGTGGTTCTGGCATAGCCAGCAGTTGATATTGGCCTGTCCGGCAGGTGGTTCCAGCGAATCGAACAGGTGGCTCCGGCGTTCTTGGCAGGTGGTTCCGGTCTGTCCGGTTGGTGTTTCCGGCGTGTCTGGCACGTGCTTCCGGTACGTCTGAGAGGTGGTTCCGGCATGCGTGGCAGGTGATTCCGTAGTGTCCGCCAGGTGGTTCTGGCGTACCCGGCAGGTGATTTTGGCGTGTCCGGCAGGTGTTTCTGGCGAGTCGAGCAGGTGGCTCCGGCATGCTCGGCAGGTGCTTCCGGCGTCTCCGGCACTTGGTTCTGGTGTGTCTGAGAGCTGGTTCCGGCATGTCCGGCAGATGATTCCGGAGTGTGCGCCAAGTGGTTCTGGCATGCCCAGCAGGTGATTTTGGCGTGTCAGGGAGGTGGTACCGGTGAGTCGAGCAGGTGGTTCCGGCGTGCTCAGCAGTTGGTTCAGGCGGTTCTGGCAGGTGGTATCCGTCTGTTCGGGGTGTGGTTCCAGCATCTCATGAACACGTTTCTGGCACGTCTGAGATGTGGTTCCAGCCGGCCCGACAGGTGTTTCCGCCGTGTCCGCCAAGCGGTTCTGGTGTAGTTGGCAGGTGATTTTGGCATGACTGGCAGGTGGTTCCAGCAAGCCTGGCAGGTGATTCCAAAGTGTTCACCAACTGGTTGTGGCGTAGCCGGCAGGTGATTTTTGCGTGATCGGCAGGTGGTTCTGGCGAGTCGAGCAGGTGGTTCTGGCGTGCTCGGCTGGTGCTTCCGGGGTCATTGGCACGGGGTTCTGGCATGTCTGAGAGGTGGTTCCTGCATGCCCGGCAAGTGATTCCGGAGTGTTCGCCAAGTGGTTCTGGCATAGTCGGCAGGTGATTTTGGCATGTCCGGCAGGTGGTTCAGGCGAGTTGAGCAGGTGGTTCCAACGTGCTTGGCAGGTGCTTCCGGCGTCTCCGGCACGTGTTTCTGGCACATCTGACAGGTGGTTCCGGCATGCCCGAAAGGTGATTCCGGTCTGTCCGGTAGGTGGTTCCAGCCTGCACGGCATGTGGTTCTGGTACGTCTCAGAGGTGGTTGCGCATGCCCAACAGGTGATTCCGGACTGTCCGCCACATGGTTCTGGCACGTCTGAGAGGTGGTTCCGGCATGCCCGGCAGGTCATCCCAGAGAGTCCTCCAAGTGGTTCTGGCATAACACGCAGGTGATTTTGGCGTGTCTGGCAGGTTGTTCCGTTGTGCTTGGCAGGTGGTTCAGGCTTGGCCGGCAGGTGGTTCCAGACTGTCCAGGACGTGTTTCCAGCTTCTCCGGCAGGTGGTTCTGCTACGTCTGAGAGGTGGTTCCGCCATGGCTGGCAGGTGATTCCGGACCGTCCCCCAGGTGGTTCTGGCATAGCCAGCAGTTGATATTGGCCTGTCCGGCAGGTGGTTCCAGCGAGTCGAACAGGTGGCTCCGGCGTGCTCGGCAGGTGGTTCCGGTCTGTCCGGTAGGTGATTCCGGCGTGTCCGGCACGTGCTTCCGGCACGTCTGAGAGGTGGTTCCGGCATGCGCGACAGGTGATTTCGGAGTGTCCGCCAGGTGGTTCTGGCGTACCCGGCAGGTGATTTTGGCGTGTCCGACAGGTGTTTCTGGCGAGTCGAGCAGGTGGCTCCGGCATGCTCGGCAGGTGCTTCCGGCGTCTCCGGCACGTGGTTCTGGTGTGTCTGAGAGCTGGTTCCGGCATGTCCGGCAGATGATTCCGGAGTGTCCGCCAAGTGGTTCTGGCATACCCGGCTGGTGATTTGGGCATGTCAGGTAGGTGGTTCCGGCGAGTCGAGCAGGTGGCTCCGGCGTGCTCGGCAGGTTGTTCAGACGGGTCTGGCAGGTGTTTTCCGTCTGTTCGGGGTGTGGTTCCAGCATCTCATGCACATGGTTCTGGCACGTCTGAGATGTGGTTCCGGCCGGCCCGACAGGTGTTTCCACAGTGTCCGCCAAGTGGTACTGGCATAGTTGGCAGGTGATTTTGGCATGAAAGGCAGGTGGTTCCAGCAAGCCCGGCAGGTGATTCCGAAGTGTTCCCCAACTGGTTGTGGCGTAGCCGGCAGGTGATTTTTGCGTGTCCGGCAGGTGGTTCTGGCGAGTCGAGCAGGTGTTTCCTGCATGCTCGGCAGGTGCTTCCGGGGTCATTGGCACGTGGTTCTGGCATATCTGAGAGGTGGTTCCGGCATGCCCGGCAGGTGATTCCGGAGTGTTCGCCAAGTGTTTCCGGCGTAGCCGGCAGGTGATTTTGCATGTCCCGCGGTCGTTCCGGCGGGTCGAGCCGGTGGTTCCGGCGTGTCCGGCAGGTGGTTCCGGTCTGTCCGGCAGGTGGTTCTGTGGTGTCCGGCACGAGGTTCAGTCTGAGAGGCTGTGCCGGCATGCCCCTCACGTGATTCCGGCTTGTCCCCGAAATGGTGCTGGTGTAGCGGGCAGGTGATTTTGGCGTGTCCGGCAGGTGGTTCAGGCGAGTTGAGCAGGTGGTTGCGACGTGCTCGGCAGGTGCTTCCGGCGTCTCCGGCACGTGTTTCTGGCACATCTGACTGGTGGTTCCGGCATGCCCAAAAGTTGATTCCGGTCTGTCCGGTAGGTGGTTCCGGCGTGCACGGCACGTGGTTCTGGTACGTGTCAGAGGTGGTTGCGTATGCCCAACAGGTGATTCCGGACTGTCCGCCACGTGCTTCTGGCACGTCTGAGAGGTGGTTCCAACGTGACCGGAAGGTCATTTCGGAGAGTCGTCTAAGTGGTTCTGGCGTAGCCCGCAGGTGATTTTGGCGTGTCCGGCAGGTGGTTCCGCCGTGCTCGGCAGGTGGTTCAGGCATGGCCGTCACGTGGTTCCAGTCTGTCCAGGACGTGTTTCCAGCTTCTCCGGCAGGTGGTTCTGGTACGTCTGAGAGGTGGTTCCGCCATGGCTGGCAGGTGATCCCGGACTGTCCCCCAGGTGGTTCTGGCATAGCCAGCAGTTGATATTGGCCTGTCCGGCAGGTGGTTCCAGCGAGTCGAACAGGTGGCTCCGGCGTTCTTGGCAGGTGGTTCCGGTCTGTCCGGAAGGTGTTTCCGGCGTGTCTGACACGTGCTTCCGGCACGTCTGAGAGGTGGTTCCGGCATGCGCGGCAGGTGATTCCGTAGTTTCCGACAGGTGGTTCTGGCATACCCGGCAGGTGATTTTGGCGTGTCCGGCAGGTGTTTCTGGCGAGTCGAGCAGGTGGCTCCGGCATGCTCGGCAGGTGCTTCCGGCGTCTCCGGCACTTGGTTCTGGTGTGTCTGAGAGCTGGTTCCGGCATGTCCGGCAGATGATTCCGGAGTGTCCGCCAAGTGGTTCTGGCATACCCAGCAGGTGATTTTCGCATGACCGGCAGGTGGTTCCAGCAAGCCCGGCAGGTGATTCCGAAGTGTTCCCCAACTGGTTGTGGCGCAGCCGGCAGGTGATTTTTGCGTGTCCGGCAGGTGGTTCTGGCTAGTCGAGCAGGTGGTTCCGGCGTGCTCGGCAGGTGCTTCCGGGGTCATTGGCACGTGGTTCTGGCATATCTGAGAGGTGGTTCCGGCATGCCCGGCAGGTGATTCTGGAGTGTTCGCCAAGTGTTTCCGGCGTAGCCGGCAGGTGATTTTGCATGTCCAGCGGTCGTTCCGGTGGGTCGAGCCGGTGGTTCCGGCGTGTCCGGCAAGTGGTTCCGGTCTGTCCGGCAGGTGGTTCTGTGGTGTCCGGCACGAGGTTCAGTCTGAGAGGCTGTGCCGGCATGCCCCTCACGTGATTCCGGCTTGTCCCTGAAGTGGTGCTGGTGTAGCGGGCAGGTGATTTTGGCGTGTCCGGCAGGTGGTTCAGGCGAGTTGAGCAGGTGGTTGCGACGTGCTCGGCAGGTGCTTCCGGCGTCTCCGGCACGTGTTTCTGGCACATCTGACTGGTGGTTCCGGCATGCCCAAAAGTTGATTCCGGTCTGTCCGGTAGGTGGTTCCGGCGTGCACGGCACGTGGTTCTGGTACGTGTCAGAGGTGGTTGCGTATGCCCAACAGGTGATTCCGGACTGTCCGCCACGTGCTTCTGGCACGTCTGAGAGGTGGTTCCAACATGCCCGGCAGGTCATTTCGGAGAGTCGTCCAAGTGGTTCTGGCGTAGCCCGCAGGTGATTTTGGCGTGTCCGGCAGGTGGTTCCGCCGTGCTCGGCAGGTGGTTCAGGCATGGCCGTCACGTGGTTTCAGTCTGTCCAGGACGTGTTTCCAGCTTCTCCGGCAGGTGGTTCTGGTACGTCTGAGAGGTGGTTCCGCCATGGCTGGCAGGTGATCCCGGACTGTCCCCCAGGTGGTTCTGGCATAGCCAGCAGTTGATATTGGCCTGTCCGGCAGGTGGTTCCAGCGAGTCGAACAGGTGGCTCCGGCGTGCTCGGCAGGTGGTTCCGGTCTGTCCGGTAGGAGATTCCGGCGTTTCCGGCACGTGCTTCCGGCACGTCTGAGAGGTGGTTCCGGCATGCGCGACAGGTGGTTTCGGAGTGTCCGCCAGGTTGTTCTGGCGTACCCGGCAGGTGATTTTGGCGTGTCCGGCAGGTGTTTCTGGCGAGTCGAGCAGGTGGCTCCGGCATGCTCGGCAGGTGCTTCCGGCGTCTCCGGCACTTGGTTCTGGTGTGTCTGAGACCTGGTTCCGGCATGTCCGGCAGATGATTCCGGAGTGTCCGCCAAGTGGTTCTGGCATACCCAGCAGGTGATTTTGGCGTGTCAGGGAGGTGGAACCGGTGAGTCGAGCAGGTTGTTCCGGCGTGCTCAGCAGTTGGTTCAGGCGGTTCTGGCAGGTGGTATCCGTCTGTTCGGGGTGTGGTTCCAGCATCTCATGAACACGTTTCTGGCACGTCTGAGATGTGGTTCCAGCCGGCCCGACAGGTGTTTCCGCCGTGTCCGCCAAGCGGTTCTGGCGTAGTTGGCAGGTGATTTTGGCATGACTGGCAGGTGGTTCCAGCAGGCCTGGCAGGTGATTCCAAAGTGTTCACCAACTGGTTGTGGCGTAGCCGGCAGGTGATTTTTGCGTGATCGGCAGGTGGTTCTGGCGAGTCAAGCAGGTGGTTCTGGCGTGCTCGGCTGGTGCTTCCGGGGTCATTGGCACGGGGTTCTGGCATGTCTGAGAGGTGGTTCCTGCATGCCCGGCAAGTGATTCCGGAGTGTTCGCCAAGTGGTTCTGGCATAGTCGGCAGGTGATTTTGGCATGTCCGGCAGGTGGTTCAGGCGAGTTGAGCAGGTGGTTCCAACGTGCTTGGCAGGTGCTTCCGGCGTCTCCGGCACGTGTTTCTGGCATATCTGACAGGTGGTTCCGGCATGCCCTAAAGGTGATTCCGGTCTGTCCGCTAGGTGGTTCCAGCCTGCACGGCATGTGGTTCTGGCACGTCTGAGAGGTGGTTCCGGCATGCCCGGCAGGTCATCCCAGAGAGTCCTCCAAGTGGTTCTGGCATAACACGCAGGTGATTTTGGCGTGTCTGGCAGGTTGTTCCATTGTGCTTGGCAGGTGGTTCAGGCTTGGCCGGCAGGTGGTTCCAGACTGTCCAGGACGTGTTTCCAGCTTCTCCGGCAGGTGGTTCTGCTACGTCTGAGAGGTGGTTCCGCCATGGCTGGCAGGTGATTCCGGACCGTCCCCCAGGTGGTTCTGGCATAGCCAGCAGTTGATATTGGCCTGTCCGGCAGGTGGTTCCAGCGAGTCGAACAGGTGGCTCCGGCGTGCTCGGCAGGTGGTTCCGGTCTGTCCGGTAGGTGATTCCGGCGTGTCCGGCACGTGCTTCCGGCACGTCTGAGAGGTGGTTCCGGCATGCGCGACAGGTGATTTCGGAGTGTCCGCCAGGTGGTTCTGGCGTACCCGGCAGGTGATTTTGGCGTGTCCGACAGGTGTTTCTGGCGAGTCGAGCAGGTGGCTCCGGCATGCTCGGCAGGTGCTTCCGGCGTCTCCGGCACGTGGTTCTGGTGTGTCTGAGAGCTGGTTCCGGCATGTCCGGCAGATGATTCCGGAGTGTCCGCCAAGTGGTTCTGGCATACCCGGCTGGTGATTTGGGCATGTCAGGTAGGTGGTTCCGGCGAGTCGAGCAGGTGGCTCCGGCGTGCTCGGCAGGTTGTTCAGACGGGTCTGGCAGGTGTTTTCCGTCTGTTCGGGGTGTGGTTCCAGCATCTCATGCACATGGTTCTGGCACGTCTGAGATGTGGTTCCGGCCGGCCCGACAGGTGTTTCCACAGTGTCCGCCAAGTGGTACTGGCATAGTTGGCAGGTGATTTTGGCATGAAAGGTAGGTGGTTCCAGCAAGCCCGGCAGGTGATTCCGAAGTGTTCCCCAACTGGTTGTGGCGTAGCCGGCAGGTGATTTTTGCGTGTCCGGCAGGTGGTTCTGGCGAGTCGAGCAGGTGTTTCCTGCATGCTCGGCAGGTGCTTCCGGGGTCATTGGCACGTGGTTCTGGCATATCTGAGAGGTGGTTCCGGCATGCCCGGCAGGTGATTCCGGAGTGTTCGCCAAGTGTTTCCGGCGTAGCCGGCAGGTGATTTTGCATGTCCCGCGGTCGTTCCGGCGGGTCGAGCCGGTGGTTCCGGCGTGTCCGGCAGGTGGTTCCGGTCTGTCCGGCAGGAGGTTCTGTGGTGTCCGGCACGAGGTTCAGTCTGAGAGGCTGTGCCGGCATGCCCCTCACGTGATTCCGTCTTGTCCCCGAAATGGTGCTGGTGTAGCAGGCAGGTGATTTTGGCGTGTCCGGCAGGTGGTTCAGGCGAGTTGAGCAGGTGGTTGCGACGTGCTCGGCAGGTGCTTCCGGCGTCTCCGGCACGTGTTTCTGGCACATCTGACTGGTGGTTCCGGCATGCCCAAAAGTTGATTCCGGTCTGTCCGGTAGGTGGTTCCGGCGTGCACGGCACGTGGTTCTGGTACGTGTCAGAGGTGGTTGCGTATGCCCAACAGGTGATTCCGGACTGTCCGCCACGTGCTTCTGGCACGTCTGAGAGGTGGTTCCAACGTGACCGGAAGGTCATTTCGGAGAGTCGTCTAAGTGGTTCTGGCGTAGCCCGCAGGTGATTTTGGCGTGTCCGGCAGGTGGTTCCGCCGTGCTCGGCAGGTGGTTCAGGCATGGCCGTCACGTGGTTCCAGTCTGTCCAGGACGTGTTTCCAGCTTCTCCGGCAGGTGGTTCTGGTACGTCTGAGAGGTGGTTCCGCCATGGCTGGCAGGTGATCCCGGACTGTCCCCCAGGTGGTTCTGGCATAGCCAGCAGTTGATATTGGCCTGTCCGGCAGGTGGTTCCAGCGAGTCGAACAGGTGGCTCCGGCGTTCTTGGCAGGTGGTTCCGGTCTGTCCGGAAGGTGTTTCCGGCGTGTCTGACACGTGCTTCCGGCACGTCTGAGAGGTGGTTCCGGCATGCGCGGCAGGTGATTCCGTAGTTTCCGACAGGTGGTTCTGGCATACCCGGCAGGTGATTTTGGCGTGTCCGGCAGGTGTTTCTGGCGAGTCGAGCAGGTGGCTCCGGCATGCTCGGCAGGTGCTTCCGGCGTCTCCGGCACTTGGTTCTGGTGTGTCTGAGAGCTGGTTCCGGCATGTCCGGCAGATGATTCCGGAGTGTCCGCCAAGTGGTTCTGGCATACCCAGCAGGTGATTTTCGCATGACCGGCAGGTGGTTCCAGCAAGCCCGGCAGGTGATTCCGAAGTGTTCCCCAACTGGTTGTGGCGCAGCCGGCAGGTGATTTTTGCGTGTCCGGCAGGTGGTTCTGGCTAGTCGAGCAGGTGGTTCCGGCGTGCTCGGCAGGTGCTTCCGGGGTCATTGGCACGTGGTTCTGGCATATCTGAGAGGTGGTTCCGGCATGCCCGGCAGGTGATTCTGGAGTGTTCGCCAAGTGTTTCCGGCGTAGCCGGCAGGTGATTTTGCATGTCCAGCGGTCGTTCCGGTGGGTCGAGCCGGTGGTTCCGGCGTGTCCGGCAAGTGGTTCCGGTCTGTCCGGCAGGTGGTTCTGTGGTGTCCGGCACGAGGTTCAGTCTGAGAGGCTGTGCCGGCATGCCCCTCACGTGATTCCGGCTTGTCCCTGAAGTGGTGCTGGTGTAGCGGGCAGGTGATTTTGGCGTGTCCGGCAGGTGGTTCAGGCGAGTTGAGCAGGTGGTTGCGACGTGCTCGGCAGGTGCTTCCGGCGTCTCCGGCACGTGTTTCTGGCACATCTGACTGGTGGTTCCGGCATGCCCAAAAGTTGATTCCGGTCTGTCCGGTAGGTGGTTCCGGCGTGCACGGCACGTGGTTCTGGTACGTGTCAGAGGTGGTTGCGTATGCCCAACAGGTGATTCCGGACTGTCCGCCACGTGCTTCTGGCACGTCTGAGAGGTGGTTCCAACATGCCCGGCAGGTCATTTCGGAGAGTCGTCCAAGTGGTTCTGGCGTAGCCCGCAGGTGATTTTGGCGTGTCCGGCAGGTGGTTCCGCCGTGCTCGGCAGGTGGTTCAGGCATGGCCGTCACGTGGTTTCAGTCTGTCCAGGACGTGTTTCCAGCTTCTCCGGCAGGTGGTTCTGGTACGTCTGAGAGGTGGTTCCGCCATGGCTGGCAGGTGATCCCGGACTGTCCCCCAGGTGGTTCTGGCATAGCCAGCAGTTGATATTGGCCTGTCCGGCAGGTGGTTCCAGCGAGTCGAACAGGTGGCTCCGGCGTGCTCGGCAGGTGGTTCCGGTCTGTCCGGTAGGAGATTCCGGCGTTTCCGGCACGTGCTTCCGGCACGTCTGAGAGGTGGTTCCGGCATGCGCGACAGGTGGTTTCGGAGTGTCCGCCAGGTTGTTCTGGCGTACCCGGCAGGTGATTTTGGCGTGTCCGGCAGGTGTTTCTGGCGAGTCGAGCAGGTGGCTCCGGCATGCTCGGCAGGTGCTTCCGGCGTCTCCGGCACTTGGTTCTGGTGTGTCTGAGACCTGGTTCCGGCATGTCCGGCAGATGATTCCGGAGTGTCCGCCAAGTGGTTCTGGCATACCCAGCAGGTGATTTTGGCGTGTCAGGGAGGTGGAACCGGTGAGTCGAGCAGGTTGTTCCGGCGTGCTCAGCAGTTGGTTCAGGCGGTTCTGGCAGGTGGTATCCGTCTGTTCGGGGTGTGGTTCCAGCATCTCATGAACACGTTTCTGGCACGTCTGAGATGTGGTTCCAGCCGGCCCGACAGGTGTTTCCGCCGTGTCCGCCAAGCGGTTCTGGCGTAGTTGGCAGGTGATTTTGGCATGACTGGCAGGTGGTTCCAGCAGGCCTGGCAGGTGATTCCAAAGTGTTCACCAACTGGTTGTGGCGTAGCCGGCAGGTGATTTTTGCGTGATCGGCAGGTGGTTCTGGCGAGTCAAGCAGGTGGTTCTGGCGTGCTCGGCTGGTGCTTCCGGGGTCATTGGCACGGGGTTCTGGCATGTCTGAGAGGTGGTTCCTGCATGCCCGGCAAGTGATTCCGGAGTGTTCGCCAAGTGGTTCTGGCATAGTCGGCAGGTGATTTTGGCATGTCCGGCAGGTGGTTCAGGCGAGTTGAGCAGGTGGTTCCAACGTGCTTGGCAGGTGCTTCCGGCGTCTCCGGCACGTGTTTCTGGCATATCTGACAGGTGGTTCCGGCATGCCCTAAAGGTGATTCCGGTCTGTCCGCTAGGTGGTTCCAGCCTGCACGGCATGTGGTTCTGGCACGTCTGAGAGGTGGTTCCGGCATGCCCGGCAGGTCATCCCAGAGAGTCCTCCAAGTGGTTCTGGCATAACACGCAGGTGATTTTGGCGTGTCTGGCAGGTTGTTCCATTGTGCTTGGCAGGTGGTTCAGGCTTGGCCGGCAGGTGGTTCCAGACTGTCCAGGACGTGTTTCCAGCTTCTCCGGCAGGTGGTTCTGCTACGTCTGAGAGGTGGTTCCGCCATGGCTGGCAGGTGATTCCGGACCGTCCCCCAGGTGGTTCTGGCATAGCCAGCAGTTGATATTGGCCTGTCCGGCAGGTGGTTCCAGCGAGTCGAACAGGTGGCTCCGGCGTGCTCGGCAGGTGGTTCCGGTCTGTCCGGTAGGTGATTCCGGCGTGTCCGGCACGTGCTTCCGGCACGTCTGAGAGGTGGTTCCGGCATGCGCGACAGGTGATTTCGGAGTGTCCGCCAGGTGGTTCTGGCGTACCCGGCAGGTGATTTTGGCGTGTCCGACAGGTGTTTCTGGCGAGTCGAGCAGGTGGCTCCGGCATGCTCGGCAGGTGCTTCCGGCGTCTCCGGCACGTGGTTCTGGTGTGTCTGAGAGCTGGTTCCGGCATGTCCGGCAGATGATTCCGGAGTGTCCGCCAAGTGGTTCTGGCATACCCGGCTGGTGATTTGGGCATGTCAGGTAGGTGGTTCCGGCGAGTCGAGCAGGTGGCTCCGGCGTGCTCGGCAGGTTGTTCAGACGGGTCTGGCAGGTGTTTTCCGTCTGTTCGGGGTGTGGTTCCAGCATCTCATGCACATGGTTCTGGCACGTCTGAGATGTGGTTCCGGCCGGCCCGACAGGTGTTTCCACAGTGTCCGCCAAGTGGTACTGGCGTAGTTGGCAGGTGATTTTGGCATGAAAGGCAGGTGGTTCCAGCAAGCCCGGCAGGTGATTCCGAAGTGTTCCCCAACTGGTTGTGGCGTAGCCGGCAGGTGATTTTTGCGTGTCCGGCAGGTGGTTCTGGCGAGTCGAGCAGGTGTTTCCTGCATGCTCGGCAGGTGCTTCCGGGGTCATTGGCACGTGGTTCTGGCATATCTGAGAGGTGGTTCCGGCATGCCCGGCAGGTGATTCCGGAGTGTTCGCCAAGTGTTTCCGGCGTAGCCGGCAGGTGATTTTGCATGTCCCGCGGTCGTTCCGGCGGGTCGAGCCGGTGGTTCCGGCGTGTCCGGCAGGTGGTTCCGGTCTGTCCGGCAGGTGGTTCTGTGGTGTCCGGCACGAGGTTCAGTCTGAGAGGCTGTGCCGGCATGCCCCTCACGTGATTCCGGCTTGTCCCCGAAGTGGTGCTGGTGTAGCGGGCAGGTGATTTTGGCGTGTCCGGCAGGTGGTTCAGGCGAGTTGATCAGGTGGTTGCGACGTGCTCGGCAGGTGCTTCCGGCGTCTCCGGCACGTGTTTCTGGCACATCTGACTGGTGGTCCGGAATGCCCAAAAGTGGATTCCGGTCTGTCCGGTAGGGGGTTCCGGCGTGCACGGCACGTGGTTCTGGTACGTGTCAGAGGTGGTTGCGTATGCCCAACAGGTGATTCCGGACTGTCCGCCACGTGCTTCTGGCACGTCTGAGAGGTGGTTCCAACATGCCCGGCAGGTCATTTCGGAGAGTCGTCCAAGTGGTTCTGGCGTAGCCCGCAGGTGATTTTGGCGTGTCCGGCAGGTGGTTCCGCCGTGCTCGGCAGGTGGTTCAGGCATGGCCGTCACGTGGTTCCAGTCTGTCCAGGACGTGTTTCCAGCTTCTCCGGCAGGTGGTTCTGGTACGTCTGAGAGGTGGTTCCGCCATGGCTGGCAGGTGATCCCGGACTGTCCCCCAGGTGGTTCTGGCATAGCCAGCAGTTGATATTGGCCTGTCCGGCAGGTGGTTCCAGCGAGTCGAACAGGTGGCTCCGGCGTGCTCGGCAGGTGGTTCCGGTCTGTCCGGTAGGAGATTCCGGCGTTTCCGGCACGTGCTTCCGGCACGTCTGAGAGGTGGTTCCGGCATGCGCGACAGGTGGTTTCGGAGTGTCCGCCAGGTTGTTCTGGCGTACCCGGCAGGTGATTTTGGCGTGTCCGGCAGGTGTTTCTGGCGAGTCGAGCAGGTGGCTCCGGCATGCTCGGCAGGTGCTTCCGGCGTCTCCGGCACTTGGTTCTGGTGTGTCTGAGACCTGGTTCCGGCATGTCCGGCAGATGATTCCGGAGTGTCCGCCAAGTGGTTCTGGCATACCCAGCAGGTGATTTTGGCGTGTCAGGGAGGTGGAACCGGTGAGTCGAGCAGGTTGTTCCGGCGTGCTCAGCAGTTGGTTCAGGCGGTTCTGGCAGGTGGTATCCGTCTGTTCGGGGTGTGGTTCCAGCATCTCATGAACACGTTTCTGGCACGTCTGAGATGTGGTTCCAGCCGGCCCGACAGGTGTTTCCGCCGTGTCCGCCAAGCGGTTCTGGCGTAGTTGGCAGGTGATTTTGGCATGACTGGCAGGTGGTTCCAGCAGGCCTGGCAGGTGATTCCAAAGTGTTCACCAACTGGTTGTGGCGTAGCCGGCAGGTGATTTTTGCGTGATCGGCAGGTGGTTCTGGCGAGTCAAGCAGGTGGTTCTGGCGTGCTCGGCTGGTGCTTCCGGGGTCATTGGCACGGGGTTCTGGCATGTCTGAGAGGTGGTTCCTGCATGCCCGGCAAGTGATTCCGGAGTGTTCGCCAAGTGGTTCTGGCATAGTCGGCAGGTGATTTTGGCATGTCCGGCAGGTGGTTCAGGCGAGTTGAGCAGGTGGTTCCAACGTGCTTGGCAGGTGCTTCCGGCGTCTCCGGCACGTGTTTCTGGCATATCTGACAGGTGGTTCCGGCATGCCCTAAAGGTGATTCCGGTCTGTCCGCTAGGTGGTTCCAGCCTGCACGGCATGTGGTTCTGGCACGTCTGAGAGGTGGTTCCGGCATGCCCGGCAGGTCATCCCAGAGAGTCCTACAAGTGGTTCTGGCATAACACGCAGGTGATTTTGGCGTGTCTGGCAGGTTGTTCCATTGTGCTTGGCAGGTGGTTCAGGCTTGGCCGGCAGGTGGTTCCAGACTGTCCAGGACGTGTTTCCAGCTTCTCCGGCAGGTGGTTCTGCTACGTCTGAGAGGTGGTTCCGCCATGGCTGGCAGGTGATTCCGGACCGTCCCCCAGGTGGTTCTGGCATAGCCAGCAGTTGATATTGGCCTGTCCGGCAGGTGGTTCCAGCGAGTCGAACAGGTGGCTCCGGCGTGCTCGGCAGGTGGTTCCGGTCTGTCCGGTAGGTGATTCCGGCGTGTCCGGCACGTGCTTCCGGCACGTCTGAGAGGTGGTTCCGGCATGCGCGACAGGTGATTTCGGAGTGTCCGCCAGGTGGTTCTGGCGTACCCGGCAGGTGATTTTGGCGTGTCCGACAGGTGTTTCTGGCGAGTCGAGCAGGTGGCTCCGGCATGCTCGGCAGGTGCTTCCGGCGTCTCCGGCACGTGGTTCTGGTGTGTCTGAGAGCTGGTTCCGGCATGTCCGGCAGATGATTCCGGAGTGTCCGCCAAGTGGTTCTGGCATACCCGGCTGGTGATTTGGGCATGTCAGGTAGGTGGTTCCGGCGAGTCGAGCAGGTGGCTCCGGCGTGCTCGGCAGGTTGTTCAGACGGGTCTGGCAGGTGTTTTCCGTCTGTTCGGGGTGTGGTTCCAGCATCTCATGCACATGGTTCTGGCACGTCTGAGATGTGGTTCCGGCCGGCCCGACAGGTGTTTCCACAGTGTCCGCCAAGTGGTACTGGCGTAGTTGGCAGGTGATTTTGGCATGAAAGGCAGGTGGTTCCAGCCAGCCCGGCAGGTGATTCCGAAGTGTTCCCCAACTGGTTGTGGCGTAGCCGGCAGGTGATTTTTGCGTGTCCGGCAGGTGGTTCTGGCGAGTCGAGCAGGTGTTTCCTGCATGCTCGGCAGGTGCTTCCGGGGTCATTGGCACGTGGTTCTGGCATATCTGAGAGGTGGTTCCGGCATGCCCGGCAGGTGATTCCGGAGTGTTCGCCAAGTGTTTCCGGCGTAGCCGGCAGGTGATTTTGCATGTCCCGCGGTCGTTCCGGCGGGTCGAGCCGGTGGTTCCGGCGTGTCCGGCAGGTGGTTCCGGTCTGTCCGGCAGGTGGTTCTGTGGTGTCCGGCACGAGGTTCAGTCTGAGAGGCTGTGCCGGCATGCCCCTCACGTGATTCCGGCTTGTCCCCGAAATGGTGCTGGTGTAGCGGGCAGGTGATTTTGGCGTGTCCGGCAGGTGGTTCAGGCGAGTTGAGCAGGTGGTTGCGACGTGCTCGGCAGGTGCTTCCGGCGTCTCCGGCACGTGTTTCTGGCACATCTGACTGGTGGTTCCGGCATGCCCAAAAGTTGATTCCGGTCTGTCCGGTAGGTGGTTCCGGCGTGCACGGCACGTGGTTCTGGTACGTGTCAGAGGTGGTTGCGTATGCCCAACAGGTGATTCCGGACTGTCCGCCACGTGCTTCTGGCACGTCTGAGAGGTGGTTCCAACGTGACCGGAAGGTCATTTCGGAGAGTCGTCTAAGTGGTTCTGGCGTAGCCCGCAGGTGATTTTGGCGTGTCCGGCAGGTGGCTCCGGCGTGCTCGGCAGGTGGTTCCGGTCTGTCCGGTAGGTGATTCCGGCGTGTCCGGCACGTGCTTCCGGCACGTCTGATATTTGGTCCCGGCATGCGAGACAGGTGATTTCGGAGTGTCCGCCAGGTGGTTCTGGCGTACCCGGCAGGTGATTTTGGCGTGTCCGGCAGGTGTTCCTGGCGAGTCGAACAGGTGGCTCCGGCATTCTCGGCAGGTGCTTCCGGCGTCTCCGGCATTTGGTTGTGGTGTCTCTGAGAGCTGGTTCCGGCATGTCCATCAGATGATTCCGGAGTGTCCGCCAAGTGGTTCTGGCATGCCCGGCTGGTGATTTGGGCATGTCAGGTAGGTGGTTCCGGCGAGTCGAGCAGGTGGCTCCGGCGTGCTCGGCAGGTTGTTCAGACGGGTCTGGCAGGTGTTTTCCATCTTTTCGGGGTGTGGTTCCAGCATCTCATGCACATGGTTCTGGCACGTCTGAGATGTGGTTCCGGCCGGCCCGACAGGTGTTTCCACAGTGTCTGCCAAGTGGTACTGGCGTAGTTGGCAGGTGATTTTGGCATGACCGGCAGGTGGTTCCAGCAAGCCCGGCAGGTGATTCCGAAGTGTTCCCCAACTGGTTGTGGCGTAGCCGGCAGGTGATTTTTGCGTGTCCGGCAGGTGGTTCTGGCGAGTCGAGCAGGTGGTTCCGGAGTGCTGGGCAGGTGCTTCCGGGGTCATTGGCACGTGGTTCTGGCATATCTGAGAGGTGGTTCCGGCATGCCCGGCAGGTGATTCCGGAGTGTTCGGCAAGTTTTTCCGGCGTGGCCGACACGTGATTTTGCATGTCCAGCGGTCGTTCCGGCGGGTCGAGCCGGTGGTTCCGGCGTGTCCGGCAGGTGGTTCCGGTCTGTCCGGCAGGTGGTTCTGTGGTGTCCGGCACGAGGTTCAGTCTGAGAGGCTGTGCCGGCATGCCCCTCACGTGATTCCGGCTTGTCCCTGAAGTGGTGCTGGTGTAGCGGGCAGGTGATTTTGGCGTGTCCGGCAGGTGGTTCAGGCGAGTTGAGCAGGTGGTTGCGACGTGCTCGGCAGGTGCTTCCGGCGTCTCCGGCACGTGTTTCTGGCACATCTGACTGGTGGTTCCGGCATGCCCAAAAGTTGATTCCGGTCTGTCCGGTAGGTGGTTCCGGCGTGCATGGCACGTGGTTCTTGTACGTGTCAGAGGTGGTTGCGTATGCCCAACAGGTGATTCCGGACTGTCCGCCACGTGCTTCTGGCACGTCTGAGAGGTGGTTCCAACATGCCCGGCAGGTCATTTCGGAGAGTCGTCCAAGTGGTTCTGGCGTAGCCCGCAGGTGATTTTGGCGTGTCCGGCAGGTGGTTCCGCCGTGCTCGGCAGGTGGTTCAGGAATGGGCGTCACGTGGTTCCAGTCTGTCCAGGACGTGTTTCCAGCTTCTCCGGCAGGTGGTTCTGGTACGTCTGAGAGGTGGTTCCGCCATGGCTGGCAGGTGATCCCGGACCGTCCCCCAGGTGGTTCTGGCATAGCCAGCAGTTGATATTGGCCTGTCCGGGAGGAGGTTCCAAGCGAGTCGAACAGGTGGCTCCGGCGTTCTTGGCAGGTGGTTCCGGTCTGTCCGGTAGGTGTTTCCGGCGTGTCTGGCACGTGCTTCCGGCACATCTGAGAGGTGGCTCCGGCGTGCTCGGCAGGTGGTTGCGGTCTGTCCGGTAGGTGATTCCGGCGTGTCCGGCACGTGCTTCCGGCACGTCTGAGAGGTGGTTCCGTCATGCGCGACAGGTGGTTTCGGAGTGTCCGCCAGGTGGTTCTGGCGTACCCGGCAGGTGATTTTGGCGTGTCCGGCAGGTGTTTCTGGCGAGTCGAGCAGGTGGCTCCGGTATGCTCGGCAGGTGCTTCCGGCGTCTCCGGCACTTGGTTCTGGTGTGTCTGAGAGCTGGTTCCGGCATGTCCGGCAGATGATTCCGGAGTGTCCGCCAAGTGGTTCTGGCATACCCGGCTGGTGATTTGGGCATGTCAGGTAGGTGGTTCCGGCGAGTCGAGCAGGTGGCTCCGGCGTGCTCGGCAGGTTGTTCAGACGGGTCTGGCAGGTGTTTTCCGTCTGTTCGGGGTGTGGTTCCAGCATCTCATGCACATGGTTCTGGCACGTCTGAGATGTGGTTCCGGCCGGCCCGACAGGTGTTTCCACAGTGTCCGCCAAGTGGTACTGGCGTAGTTGGCAGGTGATTTTGGCATGACCGGCAGGTGGTTCCAGCAAGCCCGGCAGGTGATTCCGAAGTTTTCCCCAACTGGTTGTGGCGTAGCCGGCAGGTGATTTTTGCGTGTCCGGCAGGTGGTTCTGGCGAGTCGAGCAGGTGGCTCCGGCATGCTCGGCAGGTGCTTCCGGCGTCTCCGGCACTTGGTTCTGGTGTGTCTGAGAGCTGGTTCCGGCATGTCCGGCAGATGATTCCGGAGTGTCCGCCAAGTGGTTCTGGCATACCCAGCAGGTGATATTCGCATGACCGGAAGGTGGTTCCAGCAAGCCCGGCAGGTGATTCCGAAGTGTTCCACAACTGGTTGTGGCGTAGCCGGCAGGTGATTTTTGCGTGTCCGGCAGGTGGTTCTGGCGAGTCGAGCAGGTGGTTCCGGCGTGCTCGGCAGGTGCTTCCGGGGTCATTGGCACGTGGTTCTGGCATATCTGAGAGGTGGTTCAGGCATGCCCGGCAGGTGATTCTGGAGTGTTCGCCAAGTGTTTCCGGCGTAGCCGGCAGGTGATTTTGCATGTCCAGCGGTCGTTCCGGCGGGTGGAGCCGGTGGTACCGGCGTGTCCGGCAGGTGGTTCCGGTCTGTCCGGCAGGTGGTTCTGTGGTGTCCGGGACGAGGTTCAGTCTGAGAGGCTGTGCCGGCATGCCCCTCAGGTGATTCCGGCTTGTCCCCGAAGTGGTGCTGGTGTAGCGGGCAGGTGATTTTGGCGTGTCCGGCAGGTGGTTCAGGCGAGTTGAGCAGGTGGTTGCGATGTGCTGGGCATGTGCTTCCGGCGTCTCTGGCACGTGTTTCTGGCACATCTGACTGGTGGTTCCGGCATGCCCAAAAGTTGATTCCGGTCTGTCCGGTAGGTGGTTCCGGCGTGCACGGCGCGTGGTTCTGGTACGTCTCAGAGGTGGTTGCGTATGCCCAACAGGTGATTCCGGACTGTCCTCCACGTGCTTCTGGCACGTCTGAGAGGTGATTCCAACATGCCCGGCAGGTCATTTCGGAGAGTCGTCCAAGTGGTTCTGGCGTAGCCCGCAGGTGATTTTGGCGTGTCCGGCAGGTGGTTCCGCCGTGCTCGGCAGGTGGTTCAGGCATGGGCGTCACGTGGTTCCAGTCTGTCCAGGACGTGTTTCCAGCTTCTCCGGCAGGTGGTTCTGGTACGTCTGAGAGGTGGTTCCGCCATGGCTGGCAGGTGATCCCGGACTGTCCCCCAGGTGGTTCTGGCATAGCCAGCAGTTGATATTGGCCTGTCCGGCAGGTGGTTCCAGCGAGTCGAACAGGTGGCTCCGGCGGTCTTGGCAGGTGGTTCCGGTCTGTCCGGTAGGTGTTTCCGGCGTGTCTGGCACGTGCTTCCGGCGCGTCTGAGAGGTGGTTCCGGCATGCGCGGCAGGTGATTCCGTAGTGTCCGACAGGTGGTTCTGGCATACCCGGCAGGTGATTTTGGCGTGTCCGGCAGGTGTTTCTGGCGAGTCGAGCAGGTGGCTCCGGCATCCTCGGCAGGTGCTTCCGGCGTCTCCGGCACTTGGTTCTGGTGTGTCTGAGAGCTGGTTCCGGCATGTCCGGCAGATGATTCCGGAGTGTCCGCCAAGTGGTTCTGGCATACCCAGCAGGTGATTTTGGCGTGTCAGGTAGGTGGTACCGGTGAGTCGAGCAGGTGGTTCTGGCGTGCTCAGCAGGTGGCTCAGGCGGTTCTGGCAGGTGGTATCCGTCTGTTCGGGGTGTGGTTCCAGCATCTCATGAACACGTTTCAGGCACTTCTGAGATGTGGTTCCAGCCGGCCCGACAGGTGTTTCCGCAGTGTGTGCCAAGCGGTTCTGGCGTAGTTGGCAGGTGATTTTGGCATGACTGGCAGGTGGTTCCAGCAAGCCTGGCAGGTGATTCCAAAGTGTTCACCAACTGGTTGTGGCGTAGCCGGCAGGTGATTTTTGCGTGATCGGCAGGTGGTTCTGGCGAGTCGAGCAGGTGGTTCCGGCGTGCTCGGCTGGTGCTTCCGGGGTCATTGGCACGGGGTTCTGGCATGTCTGAGAGGTGGTTCCTGCATGCCCGGCAAGTGATTCCGGAGTGTTCGCCAAGTGGTTCTGGCATAGTCGGCAGGTGATTTTGGCATGTCCGGCAGGTGGTTCAGGCGAGTTGAGCAGGTGGTTCCAACGTGCTTGGCAGGTGCTTCCGGCGTCTCCGGCACGTGTTTCTGGCACATCTGACAGGTGGTTCCGGCATGCCCGAAAGGTGATTCAGGTCTGTCCGGTAGCTGATTCCAGCCGGCACGGCATGTGGTTCTGGTACGTCTCAGAGGTGGTTGCGCATGCCCACCAGGTGATTCCGGACTGTCCGCCACATGGTTCTGGCACGTCTGAGAGGTGGTTCCGGCATGCCCGGCAGGTCATCCCAGAGAGTCCTCCAAGTGGTTCTGGCATAGCACGCAGGTGATTTTGGCGTGTCTTGCAGGTTGTTCCGTCGTCCCTGGCAGGTGGTTCAGGCTTGGCCGGCAGGTGGTTCCAGACTGTCCAGGACGTGTTTCCAGCTTCTCCGGCAGGTGGTTCTGGTACGTCTGAGAGGTGGTTCCGCCATGGCTGGCAGGTGATTCCGGACCGTCCCCCAGGTGGTTCTGGCATAGCCAGCAGTTGATATTGGCCTGTCCGGCAGGTGGTTCCAGCGAGTCGAACAGGTGGCTCCGGCATGCTCGGCAGGTGGTTCCGGTCTGTCCGGTAGGTGATTCCGGCGTGTCCGGCACGTGCTTCCGGCACGTCTGAGAGGTGGTTCCGGCATGCGCGACAGGTGATTTCGGAGTGTCCGCCAGGTGGTTCTGGCGTACCCGGCAGGTGATTTTGGCGTGTCCGGCAGGTGTTTCTGGCGAGTCGAGCAGGTGGCTCCGGCATGCTCGGCAGGTGCTTCCGGCGTCTCCGGCACGTGGTTCTGGTGTGTCTGAGAGCTGGTTCCGGCATGTCCGGCAGATGATTCCGGAGTGTCCGCCAAGTGGTTCTGGCATACCCGGCTGGTGATTTGGGCATGTCAGGTAGGTGGTTCCGGCGAGTCGAGCAGGTGGCTCCGGCGTGCTCGGCAGGTTTTTCAGACGGGTGTGGCAGGTGTTTTCCGTCTGTTCAGGGTGTGGTTCCAGCATCTCATGCACATGGTTCTGGCACGTCTGAGTTGTGGTTCCGGCCGGCCCGACAGGTGTTTCCACAGTGTCCGCCAAGTGGTACTGGCGTAGTTGGCAGGTGATTTTGGCATGACCGGCAGGTGGTTCCAGCAAGCCCGGCAGGTGATTCCGAAGTTTTCCCCAACTGGTTGTGGCGTAGACGGCAGGTGATTTTTGCGTGTCCGGCAGGTGGTTCTGGCGAGTCGAGCAGGTGGTTCCGGCGTGCTCGGCAGGTGCTTCCGGGGTCATTGGCACGTGGTTCTGGCATATCTGAGAGGTGGTTCAGGCATGCCCGGCAGGTGATTCTGGAGTGTTCGCCAAGTGTTTCCGGCGTAGCGGGCAGGTGATTTTGCATGTCCCGCGGTCGTTCCGGCGGGTCGAGCCGGTGGTTCCGGCGTGTCCGGCAGGTGGTTCCGGTCTGTCCGGCAGGTGGTTCTGTGGTGTCCGGCACGAGGTTCAGTCTGAGAGGCTGTGCCGGCATGCCCCTCACGTGATTCCGGCTTGTCCCCGAAGTGGTGCTGGTGTAGCGGGCAGGTGATTTTGGCGTGTCCGGCAGGTGGTTCAGGCGAGTTGAGCAGGTGGTTGCGACGTGCTCGGCAGGTGCTTCCGGCGTCTCCGGCACGTGTTTCTGGCACATCTGACTGGTGGTTCCGGCATGCCCAAAAGTTGATTCCGGTCTGTCCGGTAGGTGGTTCCGGCGTGCACGGCACGTGGTTCTGGTACGTGTCAGAGGTGGTTGCGTATGCCCAACAGGTGATTCCGGACTGTCCGCCACGTGCTTCTGGCACGTCTGAGGGGTGGTTCCAACATGCCCGGCAGGTCATTTCGGAGAGTCGTCCAAGTGGTTCTGGCGTAGCCCGCAGGTGATTTTGGCGTGTCCGGCAGGTGTTTCTGGCGAGTCGAGCAGGTGGCTCCGGCATGCTCGGCAGGTGCTTCCGGCGTCTCCGGCACTTGGTTCTGGTGTGTCTGAGAGCTGGTTCCGGCATGTCCGGCAGATGATTCCGGAGTGTCCGCCAAGTGGTTCTGGCATACCCAGCAGGTGATTTTCGCATGACCGGCAGGTGGTTCCAGCAAGCCCGGCAGGTGATTCCGAAGTGTTCCCCAACTGGTTCTGGCGTAGCCGGCAGGTGATTTTTGCGTGTCCGGCAGGTGGTTCTGGCGAGTCGAGCAGGTGGTTCCGGCGTGCTCGGCAGGTGCTTCCGGGGTCATTGGCACGTGGTTCTGGCATATCTGAGAGGTGGTTCCGGCATGCCCGGCAGGTGATTCCGGAGTGCTCGCCAAGTGTTTCCGGCATAGCCGGCAGGTGATTTTGCATGTCCAGCGGTCGTTCCGGAGGGTCGAGCCGGTGGTTCCTGCGTGTCCGGCAGGTGGTTCCGGTCTGTCCGGCAGGTGGTTCTGTGGTGTCCGGCACGAGGTTCAGTCTGAGAGGCTGTGCCGGCATGCCCCTCACGTGATTCCGGCTTGTCCCCGAAGTGGTTCTGGCATACCCGGCAGGTGATTTTGGCGTGTCCGGCAGGTGGTTCCGCCGTGCTCGGCAGGTGGTTCAGGCATGGCCGTCACGTGGTTCCAGTCTCTCCAGGACGTGTTTCCAGCTTCTCCGGCAGGTGGTTCTGGTACGTCTGAGAGGTGGTTCCGCCATGGCTGGCAGGTGATCCCGGACTGTCCCCCAGGTGGTTCTGGCATAGCCAGCAGTTGATATTGGCCTGTCCGGCAGGTGGTTCCAGCGAGTCGAACAGGTGGCTCCGGCGTTCTTGGCAGGTGGTTCCGGTCTGTCCGGTAGGTGTTTCCGGCGTGTCTGGCACGTGCTTCCGGCAAGTCTGAGAGGTGGTTCCGGCATGCGCGGCAGGTGATTCCGTAGTGTCCGCCAGGTGGTTCTGGCATACCCGGCAGGTGATTTTGGCGTGTCCGGCAGGTGTTTCTGGCGAGTCGAGCAGGTGGCTCCGGCATGCTCGGCAGGTGCTTCCGGCGTCTCCGGCACGTGGTTCTGGTGTGTCTGAGAGCTGGTTCCGGCATGTCCGGCAGATGATTCCGGAGTGTCCGCCAAGTGGTTCTGGCATACCCAGCAGGTGATTTTGGCGTGTCAGGGAGGTGGTACCGGTGAGTCGAGCAGGTGGTTCCGGCGTGCTCAGCAGGTGGTTCAGGCGGTTCTGGCAGGTGGTATCCGTCTGTTCGGGGTGTGGTTCCAGCATCTCATGAACACGTTTCTGGCACGTCTGAGATGTGGTTCCAGCCGGCCCGACAGGTGTTTCCGCAGTGTCCGCCAAGCGGTTCTGGCGTAGTTGGCAGGTGATTTTGGCATGACTGGCAGGTGGTTCCAGCAAGCCTGGCAGGTGATTCCAAAGTGTTCACCAACTGGTTGTGGCGTAGCCGGCAGGTGATTTTTGCGTGATCGGCAGGTGGTTCCGGCGTGCTCGGCTGGTGCTTCCGGGGTCATTGGCACGGGGTTCTGGCATGTCTGAGAGGTGGTTCCTGCATGCCCGGCAAGTGATTCCGGAGTGTTCGCCAAGTGGTTCTGGCATAGTCGGCAGGTGATTTTGGCATGTCCGGCAGGTGGTTCAGGCGAGTTGAGCAGGTGGTTCCAACGTGCTTGGCAGGTGCTTCCGGCGTCTCCGGCACGTGTTTCTGGCACATCTGACAGGTGGTTCCGGCATGCCCGAAAGGTGATTCCGGTCTGTCCGGTAGGTGGTTCCAGCCTGCAC
This sequence comes from Equus caballus, assembly GCF_041296265.1. Taxonomy (NCBI): domain Eukaryota; kingdom Metazoa; phylum Chordata; class Mammalia; order Perissodactyla; family Equidae; genus Equus; species Equus caballus. The sequence goes on along the minus strand of NC_091707.1, from coordinate 5,307,400 downwards.
GGCATGTGGTTCTGGTACGTCTCAGAGGTGGTTGCGCATGCCCAACAGGTGATTCCGGACTGTCCGCCACATGGTTCTGGCACGTCTGAGAGGTGGTTCCGGCATGCCCGGCAGGTCATCCCAGAGAGTCCTCCAAGTGGTTCTGGCATAACACGCAGGTGATTTTGGCGTGTCTGGCAGGTTGTTCCGTTGTGCTTGGCAGGTGGTTCAGGCTTGGCCGGCAGGTGGTTCCAGACTGTCCAGGACGTGTTTCCAGCTTCTCCGGCAGGTGGTTCTGGTACGTCTGAGAGGTGGTTCCGCCATGGCTGGCAGGTGATTCCGGACCGTCCCCCAGGTGGTTCTGGCATAGCCAGCAGTTGATATTGGCCTGTCCGGCAGGTGGTTCCAGCGAGTCGAACAGGTGGCTCCGGCGTGCTCGGCAGGTGGTTCCGGTCTGTCTGGTAGGTGATTCCTGAGTGTCCGGCACGTGCTTCCGGCACGTCTGAGAGGTGGTTCCGGCATGCGCGACAGGTGATTTCGGAGTGTCCGCCAGGTGGTTCTGGCGTACCCGGCAGGTGATTTTGGCGTGTCTGACAGGTGTTTCTGGCGAGTCGAGCAGGTGGCTCCGGCATGCTCGGCAGGTGCTTCCGGCGTCTCCGGCACGTGTTTCTGGCACATCTGACTGGTGGTTCCGGCATGCCCAAAAGTTGATTCCGGTCTGTCCGGTAGGTGGTTCCGGCGTGCACGGCACGTGGTTCTGGTACGTGTCAGAGGTGGTTGCGTATGCCCAACAGGTGATTCCGGACTGTCCGCCACGTGCTTCTGGCACGTCTGAGAGGTGGTTCCAACATGCCCGGCAGGTCATTTCGGAGAGTCGTCCAAGTGGTTCTGGCGTAGCCCGCAGGTGATTTTGGCGTGTCCGGCAGGTGGTTCTGCCGTGCTCGGCAGGTGGTTCAGGCATGGCCATCACGTGGTTTCAGTCTGTCCAGGACGTGTTTCCAGCTTCTCCGGCAGGTGGTTCTGGTACGTCTGAGAGGTGGTTCCGCCATGGCTGGCAGGTGATCCCGGACTGTCCCCCTGGTGGTTCTGGCATAGCCAGCAGTTGATATTGGCCTGTCCGGCAGGTGGTTCCAGCGAGTCGAACAGGTGGCTCCGGCGTGCTCGGCAGGTGGTTCCGGTCTGTCCGGTAGGAGATTCCGGCGTTTCCGGCACGTGCTTCCGGCACGTCTGAGAGGTGGTTCCGTCATGCGCGACAGGTGGTTTCGGAGTGTCCGCCAGGTGGTTCTGGCGTATCCGGCAGGTGATTTTGGCGTGTCCGGCAGGTGTTTCTGGCGAGTCGAGCAGGTGGCTCCGGCATGCTCGGCAGGTGCTTCCGGCGTCTCCGGCACGTGGTTCTGGTGTGTCTGAGAGCTGGTTCCGGCATGTCCGGCAGATGATTCCGGAGTGTCCGCCAAGTGGTTCTGGCATACCCGGCTGGTGATTTTGGCATGTCAGGTAGGTGGTTCCGGCGAGTCGAGCAGGTGGCTCCGGCGTGCTCGGCAGGTTGTTCAGACGGGTCTGGCATGTGTTTTCCGTCTGTTCAGGGTGTGGTTCCAGCATCTCATGCACATGGTTCTGGCACGTCTGAGATGTGGTTCCGGTCGGCCCGACAGGTCTTTCCACAGTGTCCGCCAAGTGGTACTGGCGTAGTTGGCAGGTGATTTTGGCATGACCGGCAGGTGGTTCCAGCAAGCCCGGCAGGTGATTCCGAAGTTTTCCCCAACTGGTTGTGGCGTAGACGGCAGGTGATTTTTGCGTGTCCGGCATGTGGTTCTGGTGAGTCGAGCAGGTGGTTCCGGCGTGCTCGGCAGGTGCTTCCGGGGTCATTGGCATGTGGTTCTGGCATATCTGAGAGGTGGTTCCGGCATGCCCGGCAGGTGATTCTGGAGTGTTCGCCAAGTGTTTCCAGCGTAGCGGGCAGGTGATTTTGCATGTCCCGCGGTCGTTCCGGCGGGTCGAGCCGGTGGTTCCGGCGTGTCCGGCAGGTGGTTCCGGTCTGTCCGGCAGGTGGTTCTGTGGTGTCCGGCACGAGGTTCAGTCTGAGAGGCTGTGCCGGCATGCCCCTCACGTGATTCCGGCTTGTCCCCGAAGTGGTGCTGGTGTAGCGGGCAGGTGATTTTGGCGTGTCCGGCAGGTGGTTCAGGCGAGTTGATCAGGTGGTTGCGACGTGCTCGGCAGGTGCTTCCGGCGTCTCCGGCACGTGTTTCTGGCACATCTGACTGGTGGTTCCGGCATGCCCAAAAGTTGATTCCGGTCTGTCCTGTAGGTGGTTCCGGCGTGCACGGCACGTGGTTCTGGTACGTGTCAGAGGTGGTTGCGAATGCCCAACAGGTGATTCCGGACTGTCCGCCACGTGCTTCTGGCACGTCTGAGAGGTGGTTCCAACATGCCCGGCAGGTCATTTCGGAGAGTCGTCCAAGTGGTTCTGGCGTAGCCCGCAGGTGATTTCGGAGTGTCCGCCAGTTGGTTCTGGCGTACCCGGCAGGTGATTTTGGCGTGTCATACAGGTGTTTCTGGCGAGTCGAGCAGGTGGCTCCGGCATGCTCGGCAGGTGCTTCCGGCGTCTCCGGCACGTGGTTCTGGTGTGTCTGAGAGCTGGTTCCGGCATGTCCGGCAGATGATTCCGGAGTGTCCGCCAAGTGGTTCTGGCATACCCAGCAGGTGATATTCGCATGACCGGAAGGTGGTTCCAGCAAGCCCGGCAGGTGATTCCGAAGTGTTCCCCAACTGGTTGTGGCGTAGCCGGCAGGTGATTTTGGCGTGTCCGGCAGGTGGTTCTGGCGAGTCGAGCAGGTGGTTCCGGCGTGCTCGGCAGGTGCTTCCGGGGTCATTGGCACGTGGTTCTGGCATATCTGAGAGGTGGTTCCGGCATGCCCGGCAGGTGTTTCCGGAGTGTTCGCCAAGTGTTTCCGGCGTAGCCGGCAGGTGATTTTGCATGTCCAGTGGTCGTTGCGGCGGGTCGAGCCGGTGGTACCGGCGTGTCCGGCAGGTGGTTCCGGTCTGTCCGGCAGGTGGTTCTGTGGTGTCCGGCACGAGGTTCAGTCTGAGAGGCTGTGCCGGCATGCCCCTCACGTGATTCCGGCTTGTCCCCGAAGTGGTTCTGGCATACCCGGCAGGTGATTTTGGCGTGTCCGGCAGGTGTTTCTGGCGAGTCGAGCAGGTGGCTCCGGCATGCTTGGCAGGTGCTTCCGGCGTCTCCGGCACTTGGTTCTGGTGTGTCTGAGAGCTGGTTCCGGCATGTCTGGCAGATGATTCCGGAGTGTGCGCCAAGTGGTTCTGGCATACCCAGCAGGTGATTTTGGCGTGTCAGGGAGGTGGTACCGGTGAGTCGAGCAGGTGGTTCCGGCGTGCTCAGCAGGTGGTTCAGGCGGTTCTGGCAGGTGGTATCCGTCTGTTCGGGGTGTGGTTCCAGCATCTCATGAACACGTTTCTGGCACGTCTGAGATGTGGTTCCAGCCGGCCCGACAGGTGTTTCCGCAGTGTCCGCCAAGCGGTTCTGGCGTAGTTGGCAGGTGATTTTGGCATGACTGGCAGGTGGTTCCAGCAAGCCTGGCAGGTGATTCCAAAGTGTTCACCAACTGGTTGTGGCGTAGCCGGCAGGTGATTTTTGCGTGATCGGCAGGTGGTTCTGGCGAGTCGAGCAGGTGGTTCCGGCGTGCTCGGCTGGTGCATCTGGGGTCATTGGCACGGGGTTCTGGCATGTCTGAGAGGTGGTTCCTGCATGCCCGGCAAGTGATTCCGGAGTGTTCGCCAAGTGGTTCTGGCATAGTCGGCAGGTGATTTTGGCATGTCCGGCAGGTGGTTCAGGCGAGTTGAGCAGGTGGTTCCAACGTGCTTGGCAGGTGCTTCCGGCGTCTCCGGCACGTGTTTCTGGCACATCTGACAGGTGGTTCCGGCATGCCCGAAAGGTGATTCCGGTCTGTCCGGTAGGTTGTTCCAGCCTGCACGGCATGTGGTTCTGGTACGTCTCAGAGGTGGTTGCGCATGCCCAACAGGTGATTCCGGACTGTCCGCCACATGGTTCTGGCACGTCTGAGAGGTGGTTCCGGCATGCCCGGCAGGTCATCCCAGAGAGTCCTCCAAGTGGTTCTGGCATAACACGCAGGCGATTTTGGCGTGTCTGGCAGGTTGTTCCGTTGTGCTTGGCAGGTGGTTCAGGCTTGGACGGCAGGTGGTTCCAGACTGTCCAGGACGTGTTTCCAGCTTCTCCGGCAGGTGGTTCTGGTACGTCTGAGAGGTGGTTCCGCCTTGGCTGGCAGGCGATTCCGGACCGTCCCCCAGGTGGTTCTGGCATAGCCAGCAGTTGATATTGGCCTGTCCGGCAGGTGGTTCCAGCGAGTCGAACATGTGGCTCCGGCGTGCTCGGCAGGTGGTTCCGGTCTGTCCGGTAGGTGATTCCGGCGTGTGCAGCACGTGCTTCCGGCACGTCTGAGAGGTGGTTCCGGCATGTGCGACAGGTGCTCTCGGAGTGTCCACCAGGTGGTTCTGGCGTACCCGGCAGGTGATTTTGGCGTGTCCGGCAGGTATTTCTGGTGAGTCGAGCAGGTGGCTCCGGCATGCTCGGCAGGTGCTTCCGGCGTCTCCGGCACGTGGTTCTGGTGTGTCTGAGAGCTGGTTCCGGCATGTCCGGCAGATGATTCGGGAGTGTCCGCCAAGTGGTTCTGGCATACCCGGCTGGTGATTTGGGCATGTCAGGTAGGTGGTTCCGGCGAGTCGAGCAGGTGCTCCGGCGTGCTCGGAAGGTTGTTCAGACGGGTCTGGCAGGTGTTTTCCGTCTGTTCGGGGTGTGGTTCCAGCATCTCATGCACATGGTTCTGGCACGTCTGAGATGTGGTTCCGGCCGGCCCGACAGGTGTTTCCACAGTGTCCGCCAAGTGGTACTGGCGTAGTTGGCAGGTGATTTTGGCATGACCGGCAGGTGGTTCCAGCAAGCCCGGCAGGTGATTCCGAAGTGTTCCCCAACTGGTTGTGGCGTAGCCGGCAGGTGATTTTTGCGTGTCCGGCAGGTGGTTCTGGCGAGTCGAGCAGGTGGTTCCGGCGTGCTCGGCAGGTGCTTCCGGGGTCATTGGCACGTGGTTCTGGCATATCTGAGAGGTGGTTCCGGCATGCCCGGCAGGTGATTCTGGAGTGTTCGCCAAGTGTTTCCGGCGTAGCCAGCAGGTGATTATGCATGTCCAGCGGTCGTTCCGGCGGGTCGAGCCGGTGGTTCCGGCGTGTCCGGCAGGTGGTTCCGGTCTGTCCGGCAGGTGGTTCTGTGGTGTCCGGCACGAGGTTCAGTCTGAGAGGCTGTGCCGGCATGCCCCTCACGTGATTCCGGCTTGTCCCCGAAGTGGTGCTGGTGTAGCGGGCAGGTGATTTTGGCGTGTCCGGCAGGTGGTTCAGGCGAGTTGAGCAGGTGGTTGCGACGTGCTCGGCAGGTGCTTCCGGCGTCTCCGGCACGTGTTTCTGGCACATCTGACTGGTGGTTCCGGCATGCCCAAAAGTTGATTCCGGTCTGTCCGGTAGGTGGTTCCGGCGTGCACGGCACGTGGTTCTGGTACGTGTCAGAGGTGGTTGCGTATGCCCAACAGGTGATTCCGGACTGTCCGCCACGTGCTTCTGGCACGTCTGAGGGGTGGTTCCAACATGCCCGGCAGGTCATTTCGGAGAGTCGTCCAAGTGGTTCTGTGGTAGCCCTCAGGTGATTTTGGCGTGTCCGGCAGGTGGTTCCGCCGTGCTCGGCAGGTGGTTCAGGCATGGCCGTCACGTGGTTCCAGTCTGTCCAGGACGTGTTTCCAGCTTCTCCGGCAGGTGGTTCTGGTACGTCTGAGAGGTGGTTCAGCCATGGCTGGCAGGTGATCCCGCACTGTCCCCCAGGTGGTTCTGGCATAGCCAGCAGTTGATATTGGCCTGTCCGGCAGGTGGTTCCAGCGAGTCGAACAGGTGGCTCCGGCGTGCTCGGCAGGTGGTTCCGGTCTGTCCGGTAGGAGATTCCGGCGTTTCCGGTACGTGCTTCCGGCACGTCTGAGAGGTGGTTCCGGCATGCGCGACAGGTGGTTTCGGAGTGTCCGCCAGGTGGTTCTGGCGTATCCGGCAGGTGATTTTGGCGTGTCCGGCAGGTGTTTCTGGCGAGTCGAGCAGGTGGCTCCGGCATGCTCGGCAGGTGCTTCTGGCGTCTCCGGCACTTGGTTCTTGTGTGTCTGAGAGCTGGTTCCGGCATGTCCGGCAGATGATTCCGGAGTGTCCGCCAAGTGTTTCTGGCTTACCCAGCAGGTGATTTTGGCGTGTCAGGGAGGTGGTACCGGTGAGTCGAGCAGGTGGTTCCGGCGTGCTCAGCAGGTGGTTCAGGCGGTTCTGGCAGGTGGTATCCGTCTGTTCGGGGTGTGGTTCCAGCATCTCATGAACACGTTTCTGGCACGTCTGAGATGTGGTTCCAGCCGGCCCGACAGGTGTTTCCGCAGTGTCCGCCAAGCGGTTCTGGCGTAGTTGGCAGGTGATTTTGGCATGACTGGCAGGTGGTTCCAGCAAGCCTGGCAGGTGATTCCAAAGTGTTCACCAACTGGTTGTGGCGTAGCCGGCAGGTGATTTTTGCGTGATCGGCAGGTGGTTCTGGCGAGTCGAGCAGGTGGTTCCGGCGTGCTCGGCTGGTGCTTCTGGGGTCATTGGCACGGGGTTCTGGCATGTCTGAGAGGTGGTTCCTGCATGCCCGGCAAGTGATTCCGGAGTGTTCGCCAAGTGGTTCTGGCATAGTCGGCAGGTGATTTTGGCATGTCCGGCAGGTGGTTCAGGCGAGTTGAGCAGGTGGTTCCAACGTGCTTGGCAGGTGCTTCCGGCGTCTCCGGCACGTGTTTCTGGCACATCTGACAGGTGGTTCCGGCATGCCCAGCAGGTGATTCCGGAGTGTTCGCCAAGTGTTTCCGGCGTAGCCGGCAGGTGATTTTGCATGTCCCGCGGTCATTCCGGCGGGTCGAGCCGGTGGTTCAGGCTTGGCCGGCAGGTGGTTCCAGACTGTCCAGGACGTGTTTCCAGCTTCTCCGGCAGGTGGTTCTGCTACGTCTGAGAGGTGGTTCCGCCATGGCTGGCAGGTGATTCCGGACCGTCCCCCAGGTGGTTCTGGCCTAGCCAGCAGTTGATATTGGCCTGTCCGGCAGGTGGTTCCAGCGAGTCGAACAGGTGGCTCCGGCGTGCTCGGCAGGTGGTTCCGGTCTGTCTGGTAGGTGATTCCGGCGTGTCCGGCACGTGCTTCCGGCACGTCTGAGAGGCGGTTCCGGCATGCGCGACAGGTCATTTCGTAGTGTCCGCCAGGTGGTTCTGGCGTACCCGGCAGGTGATTTTGGCGTGTCCGACAGGTGTTTCTGGCGAGTCGAGCAGGTGGCTCCGGCATGCTCGGCAGGTGCTTCCGGCGTCTCCGGCACGTGGTTCTGGTGTGTCTGAGAGCTGGTTCCGGCATGTCCGGCAGATGATTCCGGAGTGTCCGCCAAGTGGTTCTGGCATACCCGGCTGGTGATTTGGGCATGTCAGGTAGGTGGTTCCGGCGAGTCGAGCAGGTGGCTCCGGCGTGCTCGGCAGGTTGTTCAGACGGGTCTGGCAGGTGTTTTCCGTCTGTTCAGGGTGTGGTTCCAGCATCTCATGCACATGGTTCTGGCACGTCTGAGATGTGGTTCCGGCCGGCCCGACAGGTGTTTCCACAGTGTCCGCCAAGTGGTACTGGCGTAGTTGGCAGGTGATTTTGGCATGACCGGCAGGTGGTTCCAGCAATCCCGGCAGGTGATTCCGAAGTGTTCCCCAACTGGTTGTGGCGTAGCCGGCAGGTGATTTTTGCGTGTCCGGCAGGTGGTTCTGGCGAGTCGAGCAGGTGGTTCCGGCGTGCTCGGCAGGTGGTTCCGGTCTGTCTGGTAGGTGATTCCGGCGTGTCCGGCACGTGCTTCCGGCACGTCTGAGATGTGGTTCCGGCATGCGCGACAGGTGGTTTCGGAGTGTCCGCCAGGTGGTTCTGGCGTACCCGGCAGGTGATTTTGGCGTGTCCGGCAGGTGTTTCTGGCGAGTCGAGCAGGTGGCTCCGGCATGCTCGGCAGGTGCTTCCGGCGTCTCCGGCACGTGGTTGTGGTGTCTCTGAGAGCTGGTTCCCTCATGTCCGGCAGATGATTCGGGAGTGTCCGCCAAGTGGTTCTGGCATACCCGGCTGGTGATTTGGGCATGTGAGGTAGGTGGTTCCGGCGAGTCGAGCAGGTGGCTCCGGCGTGCTCGGCAGGTTGTTCAGACGGGTCTGGCAGGTGTTTTCCGTCTGTTCGGGGTGTGGTTCCAGCATCTCATGCACATGGTTCTGGCACGTCTGAGATGTGGTTCCGGCCGGCCCGACAGGTGTTTCCACAGTGTCCGCCAAGTGGTACTGGCGTAGTTGGCAGGTGATTTTGGCATGAGCGGCAGGTGGTTCCAGCAAGCCCGGCAGGTGATTCCGAAGTGTTCCCCAACTGGTTGTGGCGTAGCCGGCAGGTGATTTTTGCGTGTCCGGCAGGTGGTTCTGGCGAGTCGAGCAGGTGGTTCCGGCATGCTCGGCAGGTGCTTCCTGGTTCATTGGCACGTGGTTCTGGCATATCTGAGAGGTGGTTCCGGCATGCCCGGCAGGTGATTCCGGAGTGTTCGCCAAGTGTTTCCGGCGTAGCCGGCAGGTGATTTTGCATGTCCAGGGGTCGTTCCGGCGGGTCGAGCAGGTCGTTCCGGCGTGTCCGGCAGGTGGTTCCGGTCTGTCCGGCAGGTGGTTCTGTGGTGTCCGGCACGAGGTTCAGTCTGAGAGGCTGTGCCGGCATGCCCCTCACGTGATTCCGGCTTGTCCCCGAAGTGGTGCTTGTGTAGCGGGCAGCTGACTTTGGCGTGTCCGGCAGGTGGTTCAGGCGAGTTGAGCAGGTGGTTGCAACGTGCTCGGCTGGTGCTTCCGGCGTCTCCGGCACGTGTTTCTGGCACATCTGACTGGTGGTTCCGGCATGCCCAAAAGTTGATTCCGGTCTGTCCGGTAGGTGGTTCCGGCGTGCACGGCACGTGGTTCTGGTACGTGTCAGAGGTGGTTGCGTATGCCCATCAGGTGATTCCGGACTGTCCGCCACGTGCTTCTGGCACGTCTGAGAGGTGGTTCCAACGTGCCCGGCAGGTCATTTCGGAGAGTCGTCCAAGTGCTTCTGGCGTAGCCCGCAGGTGATTTTGGCGTGTCCGGCAGGTGGTTCCGCCGTGCTCGGCAGGTGGTTCAGGCATGGCCGTCACGTGGTTCCAGTCTGTCCAGGACGTGTTTCCAGCTTCTCCGGCAGGTGGTTCTGGTACGTCTGAGAGGTGGTTCCACCATGGCTGGCAGGTGATCCCGCACTGTCCCCCAGGTGGTTCTGGCATAGCCAGCAGTTGATATTGGCCTGTCCGGCAGGTGGTTCCAGCGAGTCGAACAGGTGGCTCCGGCGTTCTTGGCAGGTGGTTCCGGTCTGTCTGGTAGGTGTTTCTGGCGTGTCTGGCACGTGCTTCCGGCAAGTCTGAGAGGTGGTTCCGGCATGCGCGGCAGGTGATTCCGTAGTGTCCGCCAGGTGGTTCTGGCGTACCCGGCAGGTGATTTTGGCGTGTCCGGCAGGTCTTTCTGGCGAGTCGAGCAGGTGGCTCCGGCATGCTCGGCAGGTGCTTCCGGCGTCTCCGGCACTTGGTTGTGGTGTGTCTGAGAGCTGGTTCCGGCATGTCCGGCAGATGATTCCGGAGTGTCCGCCAAGTGGTTCTGGCATACCCAGCAGGTGATTTTGGCGTGTTAGGGAGGTGGTACCCATGAGTCGAGCAGGTGGTTCCGGCGTGCTCAGCAGGTGGTTCAGGCGGTTCTGGCAGGTGGTATCCGTCTGTTCGGGGTGTGGTTCCAGCATCTCATGAACACGTTTCTGGCACGTCTGAGATGTGGTTCCAGCCGGCCCGACAGGTGTTTCCGCAGTGTCCGCCAAGCGGTTCTGGCGTAGTTGGCAGGTGATTTTGGCATGACTGGCAGGTGGTTCCAGCAAGCCTGGCAGGTGATTCCAAAGTGTTCACCAACTGGTTGTGGCGTAGGCGGCAGGTGATTTTTGCGTGATCGGCAGGTGGTTCTGGCGAGTCGAGCAGGTGGTTCCGGCGTGCTCGGCTGGTGCTTCCGGGGTCATTGGCACGGGGTTCTGGCATGTCTGAGAGGTGGTTCCTGCATGCCCGGCAAGTGATTCCGGAGTGTTCGCCAAGTGGTTCTGGCATAGTCGGCAGGTGATTTTGGCATGTCCGGCAGGTGGTTCAGGCGAGTTGAGCAGGTGGTTCCAACGTGCTTGGCAGGTGCTTCCGGCGTCTCCGGCACGTGTTTCTGGCACATCTGACAGGTGGTTCCGGCATGCCCGAAAGGTGATTCCGGTCTGTCCGGTAGGTGGTTCCAGCCTGCACGGCATGTGGTTCTGGTACGTCTCAGAGGTGGTTGCGCATGCCCAACAGGTGATTCCGGACTGTCCGCCACATGGTTCTGGCACGTCTGAGAGGTGGTTCCGGCATGCCCGGCAGGTCATCCCAGAGAGTCCTCCAAGTGGTTCTGGCATAACACGCAGGCGATTTTGGCGTGTCTGGCAGGTAGTTCCGTTGTGCTTGGCAGGTGGTTCAGGCTTGGCCGGCAGGTGGTTCCAGACTGTCCAGGACGTGTTTCCAGCTTCTCCGGCAGGTGGTTCTGGTACGTCTGAGAGGTGGTTCCGCCTTGGCTGGTAGGCGATTCCGGACCGTCCCCCAGGTGGTTCTGGCATAGCCAGCAGTTGATATTGGCCTGTCCGGCAGGTGGTTCCAGCGAGTCGAACAGGTGGCTCCGGCGTGCTCGGCAGGTGGTTCCGGTCTGTCCGGTAGGTGATTCCGGCGTGTGCAGCAAGTGCTTCCGGCACGTCTGAGAGGTGGTTCCGGCATGTGCGACAGGTGGTCTCGGAGTGTCCACCAGGTGGTTCTGGCGTACCCGGCAGGTGATTTTGGCGTGTCCGGCAGGTATTTCTGGTGAGTCGAGCAGGTGGCTCCGGCATGCTCGGCAGGTGCTTCCGGCGTCTCCGGCACGTGGTTCTGGTGTGTCTGAGAGCTGGTTCCGGCATGTCCGGCAGATGATTCGGGAGTGTCCGCCAAGTGGTTCTGGCATACCAGGCTGGTGATTTGGGCATGTCAGGTAGGTGGTTCCGGCGAGTCGAGCAGGTGCTCCGGCGTGCTCGGAAGGTTGTTCAGACGGGTCTGGCAGGTGTTTTCCGTCTGTTCGGGGTGTGGTTCCAGCATCTCATGCACATGGTTCTGGCACGTCTGAGATGTGGTTCCGGCCGGCCCGACAGGTGTTTCCACAGTGTCCGCCAAGTGGTACTGGCGTAGTTGGCAGGTGATTTTGGCATGACCGGCAGGTGGTTCCAGCAAGCCCGGCAGGTGATTCCGAAGTGTTCCCCAACTGGTTGTGGCGTAGCCGGCAGGTGATTTTTGCGTGTCCGGCAGGTGGTTCTGGCGAGTCGAGCAGGTGGTTCCGGCGTGCTCGGCAGGTGCTTCCGGGGTCATTGGCACGTGGTTCTGGCATATCTGAGAGGTGGTTCCGGCATGCCCGGCAGGTGATTCTGGAGTGTTCGCCAAGTGTTTCCGGCGTAGCCGGCAGGTGATTTTGCATGTCCAGCGGTCGTTCCGGCGGGTCGAGCCGGTGGTTCCGGCGTGTCCGGCAGGTGGTTCCGGTCTGTCCGGCAGCTGGTTCTGTGGTGCCCGGCACGAGGTTCAGTCTGAGAGGCTGTGCCGGCATGCCCCTCACGTGATTCCGGCTTGTCCCCGAAGTGGTGCTGGTGTAGCGGACAGGTGATTTTGGCGTGTCCGGCAGGTGGTTCAGGCGAGTTGAGCAGGTGGTTGCGACGTGCTCCGCAGGTGCTTCCGGCGTCTCCGGCACGTGTTTCTGGCACATCTGACTGGTGGTTCCGGCATGCCCAAAAGTGGATTCCGGTCTGTCCGGTAGGTGGTTCCAGCCTGCACGGCATGTGGTTCTGGTACGTCTCAGAGGTGGTTGCGCATGCCCAACAGGTGATTCCGGACTGTCCGCCATATGGTTCTGGCACATCTGAGAGGTGGTTCCGGCATGCCCGGCAGGTCATCCCAGAGAGTCCTCCAAGTGGTTCTGGCATAACACGCAGGTGATTTTGGCGTGTCTGGCAGGTTGTTCCGTTGTGCTTGGCAGGTGGTTCAGGCTTGGCCGGCAGGTGGTTCCAGACTGTCCAGGACGTGTTTCCAGCTTCTCCGGCAGGTGGTTCTGGTACGTCTGAGAGGTGGTTCCGCCATGGCTGGCAGGTGATTCCGGACCGTCCCCCAGGTGGTTCTGGCATAGCCAGCAGTTGATATTGGCCTGTCCGGCAGGTGGTTCCAGCGAGTCGAACAGGTGGCTCCGGCGTGCTCGGCAGGTGGTTCCGGTCTGTCCGGTAGGTGATTCCGGCGTGTCCGGCACGTGCTTCCGGCACGTCTGAGAGGTGGTTCCGGCATGCGCGACAGGTGATTTCGGAGTGTCCGCCAGGTGGTTCTGGCGTACCCGGCAGGTGATTTTGGCGTGTCCGACAGGTGTTTCTGGCGAGTCGAGCAGGTGGCTCCGGCATGCTCGGCAGGTGCTTCCGGCGTCTCCGGCACGTGGTTCTGGTGTGTCTGAGAGCTGGTTCCGGCATGTCCGGCAGATGATTTCGGAGTGTCCGCCAAGTGGTTCTGGCATACCCGGCTGGTGATTTGGGCATGTCAGGTAGGTGGTTCCAGCAAGTCGAGCAGGTGGCTCCGGCGTGCTCGGCAGGTTTTTCAGACGGGTGTGGCAGGTGTTTTCCGTCTGTTCAGGGTGTGGTTCCAGCATCTCATGCACATGGTTCTGGCATGTCTGAGATGTGGTTCCGGCCGGCCCGACAGGTGTTTCCACAGTGTCCGCCAAGTGGTACTGGCGTAGTTGGCAGGTGATTTTGGCATGACCGGCAGGTGGTTCCAGCAAGCCCGGCAGGTGATTCCGAAGTTTTCCCCAACTGGTTGTGGCGTAGCCGGCAGGAGATTTTTGCGTGTCCGGCAGGTGGTTCTGGCGAGTCGAGCAGGTGGTTCCGGGGTGCTCGGCAGGTACTTCCGGGGTCATTGGCACGTGGTTCTGGCATATCTGAGAGGTGGTTCCGGCATGCCCGGCAGGTGATTCTGGAGTGTTCGCCAAGTGTTTCCGGCGTAGCCGGCAGGTGATTTTGCATGTCCAGCGGTCGTTCCGGCGGGTCGAGCCGGTGGTTCCGGCGTGTCCGGCAGGTGGTTCCGGTCTGTCCGGCAGGTGGTTCTGTGGGGTCCGGCACGAGGTTCAGTCTGAGAGGCTGTGCCGGCATGCCCCTCACGTGATTCCGGCTTGTCCCCGAAGTGGTGCTGGTGTAGCGGGCAGGTGATTTTGGCGTGTCCGGCAGGTGGTTCAGGCGAGTTGAGCAGGTGGTTGCGACGTGCTCGGCAGGTGCTTCCGGCGTCTCGGGCACGTGTTTCTGGCACATCTGACTGGTGGTTCCGGCATGCCCAAAAGTTGATTCCGGTCTGTCCGGTAGGTGGTTCCGGCGTGCACGGCACGTGGTTCTGGTACGTGTCAGAGGTGGTTGCGTATGCCCAACAGGTGATTCCGGACTGTCCGCCACGTGCTTCTGGCACGTCTGAGAGGTGGTTCCAACATGCCCGGCAGTTTATTGCGGAGAGTCGTCCAAGTGGTTCTGGCATAGCCCGCAGGTGATTTTGGCGTGTCCGGCAGGTGGTTCCGCCGTGCTCGGCAGGTGGTTCAGGCATGGCCGTCACGTGGTTCCAGTCTGTCCAGGACGTGTTTCCAGCTTCTCCGGCAGGTGGTTCTGGTACATCTGAGAGGTGGTTCCGCCATGGCTGGCAGGTGATCCCGGACTGTCCCCCAGGTGGTTCTGGCATAGCCAGCAGTTGATATTGGCCTGTCCGGCAGGTGGTACCAGCGAGTCAAACAGGTGGCTCCGGCGTTCTTGGCAGGTGGTTCCGGTCTGTCCGGTAGGTGTTTCCGGCCTGTCTGGCACGTGCTTCCGGCACGTCTGAGAGGTGGTTCCGGCATGCGCGGCAGGTGATTCCGTAGTGTCCGACAGGTGGTTCTGGCATACCCGGCAGGTGATTTTGGCGTGTCCGACAGGTGTTTCTGGCGAGTCGAGCAGGTGGCTCCGGCATGCTCGGCAGGTGCTTCCGGCGTCTCCGGCACGTGGTTCTGGTGTGTCTGAGAGCTGGTTCCGGCATGTCCGGCAGATGATTCCGGAGTGTCCGCCAAGTGGTTCTGGCATACCCGGCTGGTGATTTGGGCATGTCAGGTAGGTGGTTCCGGCGAGTCGAGCAGGTGGCTCCGGCGTGCTCGGCAGGTTGTTCAGACGGGTCTGGCAGGTGTTTTCCGTCTGTTCGGGGTGTGGTTCCAGCATCTCATGCACATGGTTCTGGCACGTCTGAGATGTGGTTCCGGCCGGCCCGACAGGTGTTTCCACAGTGTCCGCCAAGTGGTACTGGCGTAGTTGGCAGGTGATTTTGGCATGACCGGCAGGTGGTTCCAGCAATCCCGGCAGGTGATTCCGAAGTTTTCCCCAACTGGTTGTGGCGTAGCCGGAAGGTGATTTTTGCGTGTCCGGCAGGTGGTTCTGGCGAGTCGAGCAGGTGGTTCCGGCGTGCTCGGCAGGTGGTTCCGGTCTGTCTGGTAGGTGATTCCGGCGTGTCCGGCACGTGCTTCCGGCACGTCTGAGATGTGGTTCCGGCATGCGCGACAGGTGGTTTCGGAGTGTCCGCCAGGTGGTTCTGGCGTACCCGGCAGGTGATTTTGGCGTGTCCGGCAGGTGTTTCTGGCGAGTCGAGCAGGTGGCTCCGGCATGCTCGGCAGGTGCTTCCGGCGTCTCCGGCACGTGGTTGTGGTGTCTCTGAGAGCTGGTTCCCTCATGTCCGGCAGATGATTCGGGAGTGTCCGCCAAGTGGTTCTGGCATACCCGGCTGGTGATTTGGGCATGTGAGGTAGGTGGTTCCGGCGAGTCGAGCAGGTGGCTCCGGCGTGCTCGGCAGGTTGTTCAGACGGGTCTGGCAGGTGTTTTCCGTCTGTTCGGGGTGTGGTTCCAGCATCTCATGCACATGGTTCTGGCACGTCTGAGATGTGGTTCCGGCCGGCCCGACAGGTGTTTCCACAGTGTCCGCCAAGTGGTACTGGCGTAGTTGGCAGGTGATTTTGGCATGAGCGGCAGGTGGTTCCAGCAAGCCCGGCAGGTGATTCCGAAGTGTTCCCCAACTGGTTGTGGCGTAGCCGGCAGGTGATTTTTGCGTGTCCGGCAGGTGGTTCTGGCGAGTCGAGCAGGTGGTTCCGGCATGCTCGGCAGGTGCTTCCTGGTTCATTGGCACGTGGTTCTGGCATATCTGAGAGGTGGTTCCGGCATGCCCGGCAGGTGATTCCGGAGTGTTCGCCAAGTGTTTCCGGCGTAGCCGGCAGGTGATTTTGCATGTCCAGGGGTCGTTCCGGCGGGTCGAGCAGGTCGTTCCGGCGTGTCCGGCAGGTGGTTCCGGTCTGTCCGGCAGGTGGTTCTGTGGTGTCCGGCACGAGGTTCAGTCTGAGAGGCTGTGCCGGCATGCCCCTCACGTGATTCCGGCTTGTCCCCGAAGTGGTGCTTGTGTAGCAGGCAGCTGACTTTGGCGTGTCCGGCAGGTGGTTCAGGCGAGTTGAGCAGGTGGTTGCAACGTGCTCGGCTGGTGCTTCCGGCGTCTCCGGCACGTGTTTCTGGCACATCTGACTGGTGGTTCCGGCATGCCCAAAAGTTGATTCCGGTCTGTCCGGTAGGTGGTTCCGGCGTGCACGGCACGTGGTTCTGGTACGTGTCAGAGGTGGTTGCGTATGCCCATCAGGTGATTCCGGACTGTCCGCCACGTGCTTCTGGCACGTCTGAGAGGTGGTTCCAACGTGCCCGGCAGGTCATTTCGGAGAGTCGTCCAAGTGGTTCTGGCGTAGCCCGCAGGTGATTTTGGCGTGTCCGGCAGGTGGTTCCGCCGTGCTCGGCAGGTGGTTCAGGCATGGCCGTCACGTGGTTCCAGTCTGTCCAGGACGTGTTTCCAGCTTCTCCGGCAGGTGGTTCTGGTACGTCTGAGAGGTGGTTCCACCATGGCTGGCAGGTGATCCCGCACTGTCCCCCAGGTGGTTCTGGCATAGCCAGCAGTTGATATTGGCCTGTCCGGCAGGTGGTTCCAGCGAGTCGAACAGGTGGCTCCGGCGTTCTTGGCAGGTGGTTCCGGTCTGTCTGGTAGGTGTTTCTGGCGTGTCTGGCACATGCTTCCGGCAAGTCTGAGAGGTGGTTCCGGCATGCGCGGCAGGTGATTCCGTAGTGTCCGCCAGGTGGTTCTGGCGTACCCGGCAGGTGATTTTGGCGTGTCCGGCAGGTCTTTCTGGCGAGTCGAGCAGGTGGCTCCGGCATGCTCGGCAGGTGCTTCCGGCGTCTCCGGCACTTGGTTGTGGTGTGTCTGAGAGCTGGTTCCGGCATGTCCGGCAGATGATTCCGGAGTGTCCGCCAAGTGGTTCTGGCATACCCAGCAGGTGATTTTGGCGTGTTAGGGAGGTGGTACCCATGAGTCGAGCAGGTGGTTCCGGCGTGCTCAGCAGGTGGTTCAGGCGGTTCTGGCAGGTGGTATCCGTCTGTTCGGGGTGTGGTTCCAGCATCTCATGAACACGTTTCTGGCACGTCTGAGATGTGGTTCCAGCCGGCCCGACAGGTGTTTCCGCAGTGTCCGCCAAGCGGTTCTGGCGTAGTTGGCAGGTGATTTTGGCATGACTGGCAGGTGGTTCCAGCAAGCCTGGCAGGTGATTCCAAAGTGTTCACCAACTGGTTGTGGCGTAGGCGGCAGGTGATTTTTGCGTGATCGGCAGGTGGTTCTGGCGAGTCGAGCAGGTGGTTCCGGCGTGCTCGGCTGGTGCTTCCGGGGTCATTGGCACGGGGTTCTGGCATGTCTGAGAGGTGGTTCCTGCATGCCCGGCAAGTGATTCCGGAGTGTTCGCCAAGTGGTTCTGGCATAGTCGGCAGGTGATTTTGGCATGTCCGGCAGGTGGTTCAGGCGAGTTGAGCAGGTGGTTCCAACGTGCTTGGCAGGTGCTTCCGGCATCTCCGGCACGTGTTTCTGGCACATCTGACAGGTGGTTCCGGCATGCCCGAAAGGTGATTCCGGTCTGTCCGGTAGGTGGTTCCAGCCTGCACGGCATGTGGTTCTGGTACGTCTCAGAGGTGGTTGCGCATGCCCAACAGGTGATTCCGGACTGTCCGCCACATGGTTCTGGCACGTCTGAGAGGTGGTTCCGGCATGCCCGGCAGGTCATCCCAGAGAGTCCTCCAAGTGGTTCTGGCATAACACGCAGGTGATTTTGGCATGTCTGGCAGGTTGTTCCGTTGTGCTTGGCAGGTGGTTCAGGCTTGGCCGGCAGGTGGTTCCAGACTGTCCAGGACGTGTTTCCAGCTTCTCCGGCAGGTGGTTTTGGTACGTCTGAGTGGTGGTTCCGCCATGGCTGGCAGGTGATTCCGGACCGTCCCCCAGGTGGTTCTGGCATAGCCAGCAGTTGATATTGGCCTGTCCGGCAGGTGGTTCCAGCGAGTCGAACAGGTGGCTCCGGCTTGCTCGGCAGGTGGTTCCGGTCTGTCCGGTAGGTGATTCCGGCGTGTCCGGCACGTGCTTCCGGCACGTCTGAGAGGTGGTTCCGGCATGCGCGACAGGTGATTTCGGAGTGTCCGCCAGGTGGTTCTGGCGTACCCGGCAGGTGATTTTGGCGTGTCCGACAGGTGTTTCTGGCGAGTCGAGCAGGTGGCTCCGGCATGCTCGGCAGGTGCTTCCGGCGTCTCCGGCACGTGGTTCTGGTGTGTCTGAGAGCTGGTTCCGGCATGTCCGGCAGATGATTTCGGAGTGTCCGCCAAGTGGTTCTGGCATACCCGGCTGGTGATTTGGGCATGTCAGGTAGGTGGTTCCAGCAAGTCGAGCAGGTGGCTCCGGCGTGCTCGGCAGGTTGTTCAGACGGGTGTGGCAGGTGTTTTCCGTCTGTTCAGGGTGTGGTTCCAGCATCTCATGCACATGGTTCTGGCATGTCTGAGATGTGGTTCCGGCCGGCCCGACAGGTGTTTCCACAGTGTCCGCCAAGTGGTACTGGCGTAGTTGGCAGGTGATTTTGGCATGACCGGCAGGTGGTTCCAGCAAGCCCGGCAGGTGATTCCGAAGTTTTCCCCAACTGGTTGTGGCGTAGCCGGCAGGTGATTTTTGCGTGTCCGGCAGGTGGTTCTGGCGAGTCGAGCAGGTGGTTCCGGGGTGCTCGGCAGGTACTTCCGGGGTCATTGGCACGTGGTTCTGGCATATCTGAGAGGTGGTTCCGGCATGCCCGGCAGGTGATTCCGGAGTGTTCGCCAAGTGTTTCCGGCGTAGCCGGCAGGTGATTTTGCATGTCCAGCGGTCGTTCCGGCGGGTCGAGCCGGTGCTTCCGGCGTGTCCGGCAGGTGGTTCCGGTCTGTCCGGCAGGTGGTTCTGTGGGGTCCGGCACGAGGTTCAGTCTGAGAGGCTGTGCCGGCATGCCCCTCACGTGATTCCGGCTTGTCCCCGAAGTGGTGCTGGTGTAGCGGGCAGGTGATTTTGGCGTGTCCGGCAGGTGGTTCAGGCGAGTTGAGCAGGTGGTTGCGACGTGCTCGGCAGGTGCTTCCGGCGTCTCGGGCACGTGTTTCTGGCACATCTGACTGGTGGTTCCGGCATGCCCAAAAGTTGATTCCGGTCTGTCCGGTAGGTGGTTCCGGCGTGCACGGCACGTGGTTCTGGTACGTGTCAGAGGTGGTTGCGTATGCCCAACAGGTGATTCCGGACTGTCCGCCACGTGCTTCTGGCACGTCTGAGAGGTGGTTCCAACATGCCCGGCAGTTTATTTCGGAGAGTCGTCCAAGTGGTTCTGGCATAGCCCGCAGGTGATTTTGGCGTGTCCGGCAGGTGGTTCTGCCGTGCTCGGCAGGTGGTTCAGGCATGGCCGTCACGTGGTTCCAGTCTGTCCAGGACGTGTTTCCAGCTTCTCCGGCAGGTGGTTCTGGTACATCTGAGAGGTGGTTCCGCCATGGCTGGCAGGTGATCCCGGACTGTCCCCCAGGTGGTTCTGGCATAGCCAGCAGTTGATATTGGCCTGTCCGGCAGGTGGTTCCAGCGAGTCAAACAGGTGGCTCCGGCGTTCTTGGCAGGTGGTTCCGGTCTGTCCGGTAGGTGTTTCCGGCCTGTCTGGCACGTGCTTCCGGCACGTCTGAGAGGTGGTTCCGGCATGCGCGGCAGGTGATTCCGTAGTGTCCGACAGGTGGTTCTGGCATACCCGGCAGGTGATTTTGGCGTGTCCGACAGGTGTTTCTGGCGAGTCGAGCAGGTGGCTCCGGCATGCTCGGCAGGTGCTTCTGGCGTCTCCGGCACGTGGTTCTGGTGTGTCTGAGAGCTGGTTCCGGCATGTCCGGCAGATGATTCGGGAGTGTCCGCCAAGTGGTTCTGGCATACCAGGCTGGTGATTTGGGCATGTCAGGTAGGTGGTTCCGGCGAGTTGAGGAGGTGCTCCGGCGTGCTCGGAAGGTTGTTCAGACGGGTCTGGCAGGTGTTTTCCGTCTGTTCGGGGTGTGGTTTCAGCATCTCATGCACATGGTTCTGGCACGTCTGAGATGTGGTTCCGGCCGGCCCGACAGGTGTTTCCACAGTGTCCGCCAAGTGGTACTGGCGTAGTTGGCAGGTGATTTTGGCATGACCGGCAGGTGGTTCCAGCAAGCCCGGCAGGTGATTCCGAAGTGTTCCCCAACTGGTTGAGGCGTAGCCGGCAGGTGATTTTTGCGTGTCCGGCAGGTGGTTCTGGCGAGTCGAGCAGGTGGTTCCGGCGTGCTCGGCAGGTGCTTCCGGGGTCATTGGCACGTGGTTCTGGCATATCTGAGAGGTGGTTCCGGCATGCCCGGCAGGTGATTCTGGAGTGTTCGCCAAGTGTTTCCGGCGTAGCCGGCAGGTGATTTTGCATGTCCAGCGGTCGTTCCGGCGGGTCGAGCCGGTGGTTCCGGCGTGTCCGGCAGGTGGTTCCGGTCTGTCCGGCAGCTGGTTCTGTGGTGCCCGGCACGAGGTTCAGTCTGAGAGGCTGTGCCGGCATGCCCCTCACGTGATTCCGGCTTGTCCCCGAAGTGGTGCTGGTGTAGCGGGCAGGTGATTTTGGCGTGTCCGGCAGGTGGTTCAGGCGAGTTGAGCAGGTGGTTGCGACATGCTCCGCAGGTGCTTCCGGCGTCTCCGGCACGTGTTTCTGGCACATCTGACTGGTGGTTCCGGCATGCCCAAAAGTGGATTCCGGTCTGTCCGGTAGGTGGTTCCAGCCTGCACGGCATGTGGTTCTGGTACGTCTCAGAGGTGGTTGCGCATGCCCAACAGGTGATTCCGGACTGTCCGCCACATGGTTCTGGCACATCTGAGAGGTGGTTCCGGCATGCCCGGCAGGTCATCCCAGAGAGTCCTCCAAGTGGTTCTGGCATAACACGCAGGTGATTTTGGCGTGTCTGGCAGGTTGTTCCGTTGTGCTTGGCAGGTGGTTCAGGCTTGGCCGGCAGGTGGTTCCAGACTGTCCAGGACGTGTTTCCAGCTTCTCCGGCAGGTGGTTCTGGTACGTCTGAGAGGTGGTTCCGCCATGGCTGGCAGGTGATTCCGGACCGTCCCCCAGGTGGTTCTGGCATAGCCAGCAGTTGATATTGGCCTGTCCGGCAGGTGGTTCCAGCGAGTCGAACAGGTGGCTCCGGCGTGCTCGGCAGGTGGTTCCGGTCTGTCCGGTAGGTGATTCCGGCGTGTCCGGCACGTGCTTCCGGCACGTCTGAGAGGTGGTTCCGGCATGCGCGACAGGTGATTTCGGAGTGTCCGCCAGGTGGTTCTGGCGTACCCGGCAGGTGATTTTGGCGTGTCCGACAGGTGTTTCTGGCGAGTCGAGCAGGTGGCTCCGGCATGCTCGGCAGGTGCTTCCGGCGTCTCCGGCACGTGGTTCTGGTGTGTCTGAGAGCTGGTTCCGGCATGTCCGGCAGATGATTTCGGAGTGTCCGCCAAGTGGTTCTGGCATACCCGGCTGGTGATTTGGGCATGTCAGGTAGGTGGTTCCAGCAAGTCGAGCAGGTGGCTCCGGCGTGCTCGGCAGGTTTTTCAGACGGGTGTGGCAGGTGTTTTCCGTCTGTTCAGGGTGTGGTTCCAGCATCTCATGCACATGGTTCTGGCATGTCTGAGATGTGGTTCCGGCCGGCCCGACAGGTGTTTCCACAGTGTCCGCCAAGTGGTACTGGCGTAGTTGGCAGGTGATTTTGGCATGACCGGCAGGTGGTTCCAGCAAGCCCGGCAGGTGATTCCGAAGTTTTCCCCAACTGGTTGTGGCGTAGCCGGCAGGAGATTTTTGCGTGTCCGGCAGGTGGTTCTGGCGAGTCGAGCAGGTGGTTCCGGGGTGCTCGGCAGGTACTTCCGGGGTCATTGGCACGTGGTTCTGGCATATCTGAGAGGTGGTTCCGGCATGCCCGGCAGGTGATTCCGGAGTGTTCGCCAAGTGTTTCCGGCGTAGCCGGCAGGTGATTTTGCATGTCCAGCGGTCGTTCCGGCGGGTCGAGCCGGTGGTTCCGGCGTGTCCGGCAGGTGGTTCCGGTCTGTCCGGCAGGTGGTTCTGTGGTGTCCGGCACGAGGTTCAGTCTGAGAGGCTGTGCCGGCATGCCCCTCACGTGATTCCGGCTTGTCCCCGAAGTGGTGCTGGTGTAGCGGGCAGGTGATTTTGGCGTGTCCGGCAGGTGGTTCAGGCGAGTTGAGCAGGTGGTTGCGACGTGCTCGGCAGGTGCTTCCGGCGTCTCGGGCACGTGTTTCTGGCACATCTGACTGGTGGTTCCGGCATGCCCAAAAGTTGATTCCGGTCTGTCCGGTAGGTGGTTCCGGCGTGCACGGCACGTGGTTCTGGTACGTGTCAGAGGTGGTTGCGTATGCCCAACAGGTGATTCCGGACTGTCCGCCACGTGCTTCTGGCACGTCTGAGAGGTGGTTCCAACATGCCCGGCAGTTTATTTCGGAGAGTCGTCCAAGTGGTTCTGGCATAGCCCGCAGGTGATTTTGGCGTGTCCGGCAGGTGGTTCCGCCGTGCTCGGCAGGTGGTTCAGGCATGGCCGTCACGTGGTTCCAGTCTGTCCAGGACGTGTTTCCAGCTTCTCCGGCAGGTGGTTCTGGTACATCTGAGAGGTGGTTCCGCCATGGCTGGCAGGTGATCCCGGACTGTCCCCCAGGTGGTTCTGGCATAGCCAGCAGTTGATATTGGCCTGTCCGGCAGGTGGTTCCAGTGAGTCAAACAGGTGGCTCCGGCGTTCTTGGCAGGTGGTTCCGGTCTGTCCGGTAGGTGTTTCCGGCGTGTCTGGCACGTGCTTCCGGCACGTCTGAGAGGTGGTTCCGGCATGCGCGGCAGGTGATTCCGTAGTGTCCGACAGGTGGTTCTGGCATACCCGGCAGGTGATTTTGGCGTGTCCGACAGGTGTTTCTGGCGAGTCGAGCAGGTGGCTCCGGCATGCTCGGCAGGTGCTTCCGGCGTCTCCGGCACGTGGTTCTGGTGTGTCTGAGAGCTGGTTCCGGCATGTCCGGCAGATGATTCCGGAGTGTCCGCCAAGTGGTTCTGGCATACCCGGCTGGTGATTTGGGCATGTCAGGTAGGTGGTTCCGGCGAGTCGAGCAGGTGGCTCCGGCGTGCTCGGCAGGTTGTTCAGACGGGTCTGGCAGGTGTTTTCCGTCTGTTCAGGGTGTGGTTCCAGCATCTCATGCACATGGTTCTGGCACGTCTGAGATGTGGTTCCGGCCGGCCCGACAGGTGTTTCCACAGTGTCCGCCAAGTGGTACTGGCGTAGTTGGCAGGTGATTTTGGCATGACCGGCAGGTGGTTCCAGCAATCCCGGCAGGTGATTCCGAAGTTTTCCCCAACTGGTTGTGGCGTAGCCGGAAGGTGATTTTTGCGTGTCCGGCAGGTGGTTCTGGCGAGTCGAGCAGGTGGTTCCGGTGTGCTCGGCAGGTGGTTCCGGTCTGTCTGGTAGGTGATTCCGGCGTGTCCGGCACGTGCTTCCGGCACGTCTGAGATGTGGTTCCGGCATGCGCGACAGGTGGTTTCGGAGTGTCCGCCAGGTGGTTCTGGCGTACCCGGCAGGTGATTTTGGCGTGTCCGGCAGGTGTTTCTGGCGAGTCGAGCAGGTGGCTCCGGCATGCTCGGCAGGTGCTTCCGGCGTCTCCGGCACGTGGTTGTGGTGTCTCTGAGAGCTGGTTCCGGCATGTCCGGCAGATGATTCGGGAGTGTCCGCCAAGTGGTTCTGGCATACCCGGCTGGTGATTTGGGCATGTGAGGTAGGTGGTTCCGGCGAGTCGAGCAGGTGGCTCCGGCGTGCTCGGCAGGTTGTTCAGACGGGTCTGGCAGGTGTTTTCCGTCTGTTCGGGGTGTGGTTCCAGCATCTCATGCACATGGTTCTGGCACGTCTGAGATGTGGTTCTGGCCGGCCCGACAGGTGTTTCCACAGTGTCCGCCAAGTGGTACTGGCGTAGTTGGCAGGTGATTTTGGCATGAGCGGCAGGTGGTTCCAGCAAGCCCGGCAGGTGATTCCGAAGTGTTCCCCAACTGGTTGTGGCGTAGCCAGCAGGTGATTTTTGCGTGTCCGGCAGGTGGTTCTGGCGAGTCGAGCAGGTGGTTCCGGCATGCTCGGCAGGTGCTTCCTGGTTCATTGGCACGTGGTTCTGGCATATCTGAGAGGTGGTTCCGGCATGCCCGGCAGGTGATTCCGGAGTGTTCGCCAAGTGTTTCCGGCGTAGCCGGCAGGTGATTTTGCATGTCCAGGGGTCGTTCCGGCGGGTCGAGCAGGTGGTTCCGGCGTGTCCGGCAGGTGGTTCCGGTCTGTCCGGCAGGTGGTTCTGTGGTGTCCGGCACGAGGTTCAGTCTGAGAGGCTGTGCCGGCATGCCCCTCACGTGATTCCGGCTTGTCCCCGAAGTGGTGCTTGTGTAGCGGGCAGCTGACTTTGGCGTGTCCGGCAGGTGGTTCAGGCGAGTTGAGCAGGTGGTTGCAACGTGCTCGGCTGGTGCTTCCGGCGTCTCCGGCACGTGTTTCTGGCACATCTGACTGGTGGTTCCGGCATGCCCAAAAGTTGATTCCGGTCTGTCCGGTAGGTGGTTCCGGCGTGCACGGCACGTGGTTCTGGTACGTGTCAGAGGTGGTTGCGTATGCCCATCAGGTGATTCCGGACTGTCCGCCACGTGCTTCTGGCACGTCTGAGAGGTGGTTCCAACGTGCCCGGCAGGTCATTTCGGAGAGTCGTCCAAGTGGTTCTGGCGTAGCCCGCAGGTGATTTTGGCGTGTCCGGCAGGTGGTTCCGCCGTGCTCGGCAGGTGGTTCAGGCATGGCCGTCACGTGGTTCCAGTCTGTCCAGGACGTGTTTCCAGCTTCTCCGGCAGGTGGTTCTGGTACGTCTGAGAGGTGGTTCCACCATGGCTGGCAGGTGATCCCGCACTGTCCCCCAGGTGGTTCTGGCATAGCCAGCAGTTGATATTGGCCTGTCCGGCAGGTGGTTCCAGCGAGTCGAACAGGTGGCTCCGGCGTTCTTGGCAGGTGGTTCCGGTCTGTCTGGTAGGTGTTTCCGGCGTGTCTGGCACGTGCTTCCGGCAAGTCTGAGAGGTGGTTCCGGCATGCGCGGCAGGTGATTCCGTAGTGTCCGCCAGGTGGTTCTGGCGTACCCGGCAGGTTATTTTGGCGTGTCCGGCAGGTGTTTCTGGCGAGTCGAGCAGGTGGCTCCGGCGTGCTCGGCAGGTTTTTCAGACGGGTGTGGCAGGTGTTTTCCGTCTGTTCAGGGTGTGGTTCCAGCATCTCATGCACATGGTTCTGGCATGTCTGAGATGTGGTTCCGGCCGGCCCGACAGGTGTTTCCACAGTGTCCGCCAAGTGGTACTGGCGTAGTTGGCAGGTGATTTTGGCATGACCGGCAGGTGGTTCCAGCAAGCCCGGCAGGTGATTCCGAAGTTTTCCCCAACTGGTTGTGGCGTAGCCGGCAGGTGATTTTTGCGTGTCCGGCAGGTGGTTCTGGCGAGTCGAGCAGGTGGTTCCGGGGTGCTCGGCAGGTACTTCCGGGGTCATTGGCACGTGGTTCTGGCATATCTGAGAGGTGGTTCCGGCATGCCCGGCAGGTGATTCCGGAGTGTTCGCCAAGTGTTTCCGGCGTAGCCGGCAGGTGATTTTGCATGTCCAGCGGTCGTTCCGGCGGGTCGAGCCGGTGGTTCCGGCGTGTCCGGCAGGTGGTTCCGGTCTGTCCGGCAGGTGGTTCTGTGGGGTCCGGCACGAGGTTCAGTCTGAGAGGCTGTGCCGGCATGCCCCTCACGTGATTCCGGCTTGTCCCCGAAGTGGTGCTGGTGTAGCGGGCAGGTGATTTTGGCGTGTCCGGCAGGTGGTTCAGGCGAGTTGAGCAGGTGGTTGCGACGTGCTCGGCAGGTGCTTCCGGCGTCTCGGGCACGTGTTTCTGGCACATCTGACTGGTGGTTCCGGCATGCCCAAAAGTTGATTCCGGTCTGTCCGGTAGGTGGTTCTGGCGTGCACGGCACGTGGTTCTGGTACGTGTCAGAGGTGGTTGCGTATGCCCAACAGGTGATTCCGGACTGTCCGCCACGTGCTTCTGGCACGTCTGAGAGGTGGTTCCAACATGCCCGGCAGTTTATTTCGGAGAGTCGTCCAAGTGGTTCTGGCATAGCCCGCAGGTGATTTTGGCGTGTCCGGCAGGTGGTTCCGCCGTGCTCGGCAGGTGGTTCAGGCATGGCCGTCACGTGGTTCCAGTCTGTCCAGGACGTGTTTCCAGCTTCTCCGGCAGGTGGTTCTGGTACATCTGAGAGGTGGTTCAGCCATGGCTGGCAGGTGATCCCGGACTGTCCCCCAGGTGGTTCTGGCATAGCCAGCAGTTGATATTGGCCTGTCCGGCAGGTGGTTCCAGCGAGTCAAACAGGTGGCTCCGGCGTTCTTGGCAGGTGGTTCCGGTCTGTCCGGTAGGTGTTTCCGGCCTGTCTGGCACGTGCTTCCGGCACGTCTGAGAGGTGGTTCCGGCATGCGCGGCAGGTGATTCCGTAGTGTCCGACAGGTGGTTCTGGCATACCCGGCAGGTGATTTTGGCGTGTCCGACAGGTGTTTCTGGCGAGTCGAGCAGGTGGCTCCGGCATGCTCGGCAGGTGCTTCCGGCGTCTCCGGCACGTGGTTCTGGTGTGTCTGAGAGCTGGTTCCGGCATGTCCGGCAGATGATTCGGGAGTGTCCGCCAAGTGGTTCTGGCATACCAGGCTGGTGATTTGGGCATGTCAGGTAGGTGGTTCCGGCGAGTCGAGCAGGTGCTCCGGCGTGCTCGGAAGGTTGTTCAGACGGGTCTGGCAGGTGTTTTCCGTCTGTTCGGGGTGTGGTTTCAGCATCTCATGCACATGGTTCTGGCACGTCTGAGATGTGGTTCCGGCCGGCCCGACAGGTGTTTCCACAGTGTCCGCCAAGTGGTACTGGCGTAGTTGGCAGGTGATTTTGGCATGACCGGCAGGTGGTTCCAGCAAGCCCGGCAGGTGATTCCGAAGTGTTCCCCAACTGGTTGAGGCGTAGCCGGCAGGTGATTTTTGCGTGTCCGGCAGGTGGTTCTGGCGAGTCGAGCAGGTGGTTCCGGCGTGCTCGGCAGGTGCTTCCGGGGTCATTGGCACGTGGTTCTGGCATATCTGAGAGGTGGTTCCGGCATGCCCGGCAGGTGATTCTGGAGTGTTCGCCAAGTGTTTCCGGCGTAGCCGGCAGGTGATTTTGCATGTCCAGCGGTCGTTCCGGCGGGTCGAGCCGGTGGTTCCGGCGTGTCCGGCAGGTGGTTCCGGTCTGTCCGGCAGCTGGTTCTGTGGTGCCCGGCACGAGGTTCAGTCTGAGAGGCTGTGCCGGCATGCCCCTCACGTGATTCCTGCTTGTCCCCGAAGTGGTGCTGGTGTAGCGGGCAGGTGATTTTGGCGTGTCCGGCAGGTGGTTCAGGCGAGTTGAGCAGGTGGTTGCGACATGCTCCGCAGGTGCTTCCGGCGTCTCCGGCACGTGTTTCTGGCACATCTGACTGGTGGTTCCGGCATGCCCAAAAGTGGATTCCGGTCTGTCCGGTAGGTGGTTCCAGCCTGCACGGCATGTGGTTCTGGTACGTCTCAGAGGTGGTTGCGCATGCCCAACAGGTGATTCCGGACTGTCCGCCACATGGTTCTGGCACATCTGAGAGGTGGTTCCGGCATGCCCGGCAGGTCATCCCAGAGAGTCCTCCAAGTGGTTCTGGCATAACACGCAGGTGATTTTGGCGTGTCTGGCAGGTTGTTCCGTTGTGCTTGGCAGGTGGTTCAGGCTTGGCCGGCAGGTGGTTCCAGATTGTCCAGGACGTGTTTCCAGCTTCTCCGGCAGGTGGTTCTGGTACGTCTGAGAGGTGGTTCCGCCATGGCTGGCAGGTGATTCCGGACCGTCCCCCAGGTGGTTCTGGCATAGCCAGCAGTTGATATTGGCCTGTCCGGCAGGTGGTTCCAGCGAGTCGAACAGGTGGCTCCGGCGTGCTCGGCAGGTGGTTCCGGTCTGTCCGGTAGGTGATTCCGGCGTGTCCGGCACGTGCTTCCGGCACGTCTGAGAGGTGGTTAAGGCATGCGCGACAGGTGATTTCGGAGTGTCCGCCAGGTGGTTCTGGCGTACCCGGCAGGTGATTTTGGCGTGTCCGACAGGTGTTTCTGGCGAGTCGAGCAGGTGGCTCCGGCATGCTCGGCAGGTGCTTCCGGCGTCTCCGGCACGTGGTTCTGGTGTGTCTGAGAGCTGGTTCCGGCATGTCCGGCAGATGATTTCGGAGTGTCCGCCAAGTGGTTCTGGCATACCCGGCTGGTGATTTGGGCATGTCAGGTAGGTGGTTCCAGCAAGTCGAGCAGGTGGCTCCGGCGTGCTCGGCAGGTTTTTCAGACGGGTGTGGCAGGTGTTTTCCGTCTGTTCAGGGTGTGGTTCCAGCATCTCATGCACATGGTTCTGGCATGTCTGAGATGTGGTTCCGGCCGGCCCGACAGGTGTTTCCACAGTGTCCGCCAAGTGGTACTGGCGTAGTTGGCAGGTGATTTTGGCATGACCGGCAGGTGGTTCCAGCAAGCCCGGCAGGTGATTCCGAAGTTTTCCCCAACTGGTTGTGGCGTAGCCGGCAGGAGATTTTTGCGTGTCCGGCAGGTGGTTCTGGCGAGTCGAGCAGGTGGTTCCGGGGTGCTCGGCAGGTACTTCCGGGGTCATTGGCACGTGGTTCTGGCATATCTGAGAGGTGGTTCCGGCATGCCCGGCAGGTGATTCCGGAGTGTTCGCCAAGTGTTTCCGGCGTAGCCGGCAGGTGATTTTGCATGTCCAGCGGTCGTTCCGGCGGGTCGAGCCGGTGGTTCCGGCGTGTCCGGCAGGTGGTTCCGGTCTGTCCGGCAGGTGGTTCTGTGGGGTCCGGCACGAGGTTCAGTCTGAGAGGCTGTGCCGGCATGCCCCTCACGTGATTCCGGCTTGTCCCCGAAGTGGTGCTGGTGTAGCGGGCAGGTGATTTTGGCGTGTCCGGCAGGTGGTTCAGGCGAGTTGAGCAGGTGGTTGCGACGTGCTCGGCAGGTGCTTCCGGCGTCTCGGGCACGTGTTTCTGGCACATCTGACTGGTGGTTCCGGCATGCCCAAAAGTTGATTCCGGTCTGTCCGGTAGGTGGTTCCGGCGTGCACGGCACGTGGTTCTGGTACGTGTCAGAGGTGGTTGCGTATGCCCAACAGGTGATTCCGGACTGTCCGCCACGTGCTTCTGGCACGTCTGAGAGGTGGTTCCAACATGCCCGGCAGTTTATTTCGGAGAGTCGTCCAAGTGGTTCTGGCATAGCCCGCAGGTGATTTTGGCGTGTCCGGCAGGTGGTTCCGCCGTGCTCGGCAGGTGGTTCAGGCATGGCCGTCACGTGGTTCCAGTCTGTCCAGGACGTGTTTCCAGCTTCTCCGGCAGGTGGTTCTGGTACATCTGAGAGGTGGTTCCGCCATGGCTGGCAGGTGATCCCGGACTGTCCCCCAGGTGGTTCTGGCATAGCCAGCAGTTGATATTGGCCTGTCCGGCAGGTGGTTCCAGCGAGTCAAACAGGTGGCTCCGGCGTTCTTGGCAGGTGGTTCCGGTCTGTCCGGTAGGTGTTTCCGGCGTGTCTGGCACGTGCTTCCGGCACGTCTGAGAGGTGGTTCCGGCATGCGCGGCAGGTGATTCCGTAGTGTCCGACAGGTGGTTCTGGCATACCCGGCAGGTGATTTTGGCGTGTCCGACAGGTGTTTCTGGCGAGTCGAGCAGGTGGCTCCGGCATGCTCGGCAGGTGCTTCCGGCGTCTCCGGCACGTGGTTGTGGTGTGTCTGAGAGCTGGTTCCGGCATGTCCGGCAGATGATTCCGGAGTGTCCGCCAAGTGGTTCTGGCATACCCGGCTGGTGATTTGGGCATGTCAGGTAGGTGGTTCCGGCGAGTCGAGCAGGTGGCTCCGGCGTGCTCGGCAGGTTGTTCAGACGGGTCTGGCAGGTGTTTTCCGTCTGTTCAGGGTGTGGTTCCAGCATCTCATGCACATGGTTCTGGCACGTCTGAGATGTGGTTCCGGCCGGCCCGACAGGTGTTTCCACAGTGTCCGCCAAGTGGTACTGGCGTAGTTGGCAGGTGATTTTGGCATGACCGGCAGGTGGTTCCAGCAATCCCGGCAGGTGATTCCGAAGTTTTCCCCAACTGGTTGTGGCGTAGCCGGAAGGTGATTTTTGCGTGTCCGGCAGGTGGTTCTGGCGAGTCGAGCAGGTGGTTCCGGCGTGCTCGGCAGGTGGTTCCGGTCTGTCTGGTAGGTGATTCCGGCGTGTCCGGCACGTGCTTCAGGCACGTCTGAGATGTGGTTCCGGCATGCGCGACAGGTGGTTTCGGAGTGTCCGCCAGGTGGTTCTGGCGTACCCGGCAGGTGATTTTGGCGTGTCCGGCAGGTGTTTCTGGCGAGTCGAGCAGGTGGCTCCGGCATGCTCGGCAGGTGCTTCCGGCGTCTCCGGCACGTGGTTGTGGTGTCTCTGAGAGCTGGTTCCGGCATGTCCGGCAGATGATTCGGGAGTGTCCGCCAAGTGGTTCTGGCATACCCGGCTGGTGATTTGGGCATGTGAGGTAGGTGGTTCCGGCGAGTCGAGCAGGTGGCTCCGGCGTGCTCGGCAGGTTGTTCAGACGGGTCTGGCAGGTGTTTTCCGTCTGTTCGGGGTGTGGTTCCAGCATCTCATGCACATGGTTCTGGCACGTCTGAGATGTGGTTCCGGCCGGCCCGACAGGTGTTTCCACAGTGTTCGCCAAGTGGTACTGGCGTAGTTGGCAGGTGATTTTGGCATGAGCGGCAGGTGGTTCCAGCAAGCCCGGCAGGTGATTCCGAAGTGTTCCCCAACTGGTTGTGGCGTAGCCGGCAGGTGATTTTTGCGTGTCCGGCAGGTGGTTCTGGCGAGTCGAGCAGGTGGTTCCGGCATGCTCGGCAGGTGCTTCCTGGTTCATTGGCACGTGGTTCTGGCATATCTGAGAGGTGGTTCCGGCATGCCCGGCAGGTGATTCCGGAGTGTTCGCCAAGTGTTTCCGGCGTAGCCGGCAGGTGATTTTGCATGTCCAGGGGTCGTTCCGGCGGGTCGAGCAGGTGGTTCCGGCGTGTCCGGCAGGTGGTTCCGGTCTGTCCGGCAGGTGGTTCTGTGGTGTCCGGCACGAGGTTCAGTCTGAGAGGCTGTGCTGGCATGCCCCTCACGTGATTCCGGCTTGTCCCCGAAGTGGTGCTTGTGTAGCGGGCAGCTGACTTAGGCGTGTCCGGCAGGTGGTTCAGGCGAGTTGAGCAGGTGGTTGCAACGTGCTCGGCTGGTGCTTCCGGCGTCTCCGGCACGTGTTTCTGGCACATCTGACTGGTGGTTCCGGCATGCCCAAAAGTTGATTCCGGTCTGTCCGGTAGGTGGTTCCGGCGTGCACGGCACGTGGTTCTGGTACGTGTCAGAGGTGGTTGCGTATGCCCATCAGGTGATTCCGGACTGTCCGCCACGTGCTTCTGGCACGTCTGAGAGGTGGTTCCAACGTGCCCGGCAGGTCATTTCGGAGAGTCGTCCAAGTGGTTCTGGCGTAGCCCGCAGGTGATTTTGGCGTGTCCGGCAGGTGGTTCCGCCGTGCTCGGCAGGTGGTTCAGGCATGGCCGTCACGTGGTTCCAGTCTGTCCAGGACGTGTTTCCAGCTTCTCCGGCAGGTGGTTCTGGTACGTCTGAGAGGTGGTTCCACCATGGCTGGCAGGTGATCCCGCACTGTCCCCCAGGTGGTTCTGGCATAGCCAGCAGTTGATATTGGCCTGTCCGGCAGGTGGTTCCAGCGAGTCGAACAGGTGGCTCCGGCGTTCTTGGCAGGTGGTTCCGGTCTGTCTGGTAGGTGTTTCCGGCGTGTCTGGCACGTGCTTCCGGCAAGTCTGAGAGGTGGTTCCGGCATGCGCGGCAGGTGATTCCGTAGTGTCCGCCAGGTGGTTCTGGCGTACCCGGCAGGTGATTTTGGCGTGTCCGGCAGGTGTTTCTGGCGAGTCGAGCAGGTGGCTCCGGCATGCTCGGCAGGTGCTTCCGGCGTCTCCGGCACTTGGTTGTGGTGTGTCTGAGAGCTGGTTCCGGCATGTCCGGCAGATGATTCCGGAGTGTCCGCCAAGTGGTTCTGGCATACCCAGCAGGTGATTTTGGCGTGTTAGGGAGGTGGTACCCGTGAGTCGAGCAGGTGGTTCCGGCGTGCTCAGCAGGTGGTTCAGGCGGTTCTGGCAGGTGGTATCCGTCTGTTCGGGGTGTGGTTCCAGCATCTCATGAACACGTTTCTGGCACGTCTGAGATGTGGTTCCAGCCGGCCCGACAGGTGTTTCCGCAGTGTCCGCCAAGCGGTTCTGGCGTAGTTGGCAGGTGATTTTGGCATGACTGGCAGGTGGTTCCAGCAAGCCTGGCAGGTGATTCCAAAGTGTTCCCCAACTGGTTGTGGCGTAGGCGGCAGGTGATATTTGCGTGATCGGCAGGTGGTTCTGGCGAGTCGAGCAGGTGGTTCCGGCGTGCTCGGCTGGTGCTTCCGGGGTCATTGGCACGGGGTTCTGGCATGTCTGAGAGGTGGTTCCTGCATGCCCGGCAAGTGATTCCGGAGTGTTCGCCAAGTGGTTCTGGCATAGTCGGCAGGTGATTTTGGCATGTCCGGCATGTGGTTCAGGCGAGTTGAGCAGGTGGTTCCAACGTGCTTGGCAGGTGCTTCCGGCATCTCCGGCACGTGTTTCTGGCACATCTGACAGGTGGTTCCGGCATGCCCGAAAGGTGATTCCGGTCTGTCCGGTAGGTGGTTCCAGCCTGCACGGCATGTGGTTCTGGTACGTCTCAGAGGTGGTTGCGCATGCCCAACAGGTGATTCCGGACTGTCCGCCACATGGTTCTGGCACGTCTGAGAGGTGGTTCCGGCATGCCCGGCAGGTCATCCCAGAGAGTCCTCCAAGTGGTTCTGGCATAACACGCAGGTGATTTTGGCATGTCTGGCAGGTTGTTCCGTTGTGCTTGGCAGGTGGTTCAGGCTTGGCCGGCAGGTGGTTCCAGACTGTCCAGGACGTGTTTCCAGCTTCTCTGGCAGGTGGTTTTGGTACGTCTGAGTGGTGGTTCCGCCATGGCTGGCAGGTGATTCCGGACCGTCCCCCAGGTGGTTCTGGCATAGCCAGCAGTTGATATTGGCCTGTCCGGCAGGTGGTTCCAGCGAGTCGAACAGGTGGCTCCGGCGTGCTCGGCAGGTGGTTCCGGTCTGTCCGGTAGGTGATTCCGGCGTGTCCGGCACGTGCTTCCGGCACGTCTGAGAGGTGGTTCCGGCATGCGCGACAGGTGATTTCGGAGTGTCCGCCAGGTGGTTCTGGCGTACCCGGCAGGTGATTTTGGCGTGTCCGACAGGTGTTTCTGGCGAGTTGAGCACATGTCTCCGGCATGCTCAGCAGGTGCTTCCGGCGTCTCCGGCACGTGGTTCTGGTGTGTCTGAGAGCTGGTTCCGGCATGTCCGGCAGATGATTCCGGAGTGTCCGCCAAATGGTTCTGGCATACCCGGCTGGTGATTTGGGCATGTCAGGTAGGTGGTTCCGGCAAGTCGAGCAGGTGGCTCCAGCGTGCTCGGCAGGTTCTTCAGACGGGTCTGGCAGGTGTTTTCCGTCTCTTCGGGGTGTGGTTGCAGCATCTCATGCACGTGGTTCTGGCACGTCTGAGATGTGGTTCCGGCCGGCCCGACTGGTGTTTCCACACTGTCCGCCATGTGATACTGGCGTAGTTGGCAGGTGATTTTGGCATGACCGGCAGGTGGTTCCAGCGAGCCCGGCAGGTGATTCCGAAGTGTTCCCCAACTGGTTGTGGCGTAGCCGGCAGGTGATTTTTGCGTGTCCGGCAGGTGGTTCTGGCGATTCGAGCAGGTGGTTCCGGCGTGCTCGTCAGGTGCTTCCGGGGTCATTGGCACGTGGTTCTGGCATATCTGAGAGGTGGTTCCGGCATGCCCGGCAGGTGATTCCGGAGCGTTCGCCAAGTGTTTCCGGCGTACCCGGCAGGTGATTTTGCATGTCGAGCGGTCGTTCCGGCGGGTCGAGCCGGTGGTTCCGGCGTGTCCGGCAGGTGGATCCGGTCTGTCCGGCAGGTGGTTCTGTGGTGTCCGGCACGAGGTTCAGTCTGAGAGGCTGTGCCGGCTTGCCCCTCACGTGATTCCGGCTTGTCCCCGAAGTGGTGCTGGTGTAGCAGACAGGTGATTTTGGCGTGTCCGGCAGGTGGTTCAGGCGAGTTTAGCAGGTGGTTGCGACGTGCTCGGCAGGTGCTTCCGGCGTCTCCGGCACGTGTTTCTGGCACATCTGACTGGTGGTCCCGGCATGCCCAAAAGTTGATTCCGGTCTGTCCGGTAGGTGGTTCCGGCGTGCACGGCACGAGGTTCTGGTACGTGTCAGAGGTGGTTGCGTATTCCCAACAGGTGATTCCGGACTCTCCGCCACGTGCTTCTGGCACGTCTGAGAGGTGGTTCCAACATGGCCGGCAGGTCATTTCGGAGAGTCGTCCAAGTGGTTCTGGCGTAGCCCGCAGGTGATTTTGGCGTGTCCGGCAGGTGGTTCCGCCGTGCTCGGCAGGTGGTTCAGGCATGGCCGTCACGTGGTTCCAGTCTGTCCAGGACGTGTTTCCAGCTTCTCCGGCAGGTGGTTCTGGTACGTCTGAGAGGTGGTTCCGCCATGGCTGGCAGGTGATCCCGGAGTGTCCCCCAGGTGGTTCTGGCATAGCCAGCAGTTGATATTGGCCTGTCCGGCAGGTGGTTCCAGCGAGTCGAACAGGTGGCTCTGGCGTTCTTGGCAGGTGGTTCCGGTCTGTCCGGTAGGTGTTTCCGGCGTGTCTGGCACGTGCTTCCGGCACGTCTGAGAGGTGGTTCCGGCATGCGCGGCAGGTGATTCCGTAGTGTCCGCCAGGTGGTTCTGGCATACCCGGCAGGTGATTTTGGCGTGTCCGGCAGGTGTTTCTGGCGAGTCGAGCAGGTGGCTCCGTCATGGTCGGCAGGTGCTTCCGGCGTCTCCGGCACTTGGTTGTGGTGTGTCTGAGAGCTGGTTCCGGCATGTCCGGCAGATGATTCCGGAGTGTCCGCCAAGTGGTTCTGGCATACCCAGCAGGTGATTTTGGCGTGTTAGGGAGGTGGTACCCGTGAGTCGAGCAGGTGGTTCCGGCGTGCTCAGCAGGTGGTTCAGGCGGTTCTGGCAGGTGGTATCCGTCTGTTCGGGGTGTGGTTCCAGCATCTCATGAACACGTTTCTGGCACGTCTGAGATGTGGTTCCAGCCGGCCCGACAGGTGTTTCCGCAGTGTCCGCCAAGCGGTTCTGGCGTAGTTGGCAGGTGATTTTGGCATGACTGGCAGGTGGTTCCAGCAAGCCTGGCAGGTGATTCCAAAGTGTTCACCAACTGGTTGTGGCGTAGGCGGCAGGCGATTTTTGCGCGATCGGCAGGTGGTTCTGGCGAGTCGAGCAGGTGGTTCCGGCGTGCTCGGCTGGTGCTTCCGGGGTCATTGGCACGGGGTTCTGGCATGTCTGAGAGGTGGTTCCTGCATGCCCGGCAAGTGATTCCGGAGTGTTCGCCAAGTGGTTCTGGCATAGTCGGCAGGTGATTTTGGCATGTCCGGCAGGTGGTTCAGGCGAGTTGAGCAGGTGGTTCCAACGTGCTTGGCAGGTGCTTCCGGCATCTCCGGCACGTGTTTCTGGCACATCTGACAGGTGGTTCCGGCATGCCCGAAAGGTGATTCCGGTCTGTCCGGTAGGTGGTTCCAGCCTGCACGGCATGTGGTTCTGGTACGTCTCAGAGGTGGTTGCGCATGCCCAACAGGTGATTCCGGACTGTCCGCCACATGGTTCTGGCACGTCTGAGAGGTGGTTCCGGCATGCCCGGCAGGTCATCCCAGAGAGTCCTCCAAGTGGTTCTGGCATAACACGCAGGTGATTTTGGCGTGTCTGGCAGGTTGTTCCGTTGTGCTTGGCAGGTGGTTCAGGCTTGGCCGGCAGGTGGTTCCAGACTGTCCAGGACGTGTTTCCAGCTTCTCCGGCAGGTGGTTCTGGTACGTCTGAGAGGTGGTTCCGCCATGGCTGGCAGGTGATTCCGGACCGTCCCCCAGGTGGTTCTGGCATAGCCAGCAGTTGATTTTGGCCTGTCCGGCAGGTGGTTCCAGCGAGTCGAACAGGTGGCTCCGGCGTGCTCGGCAGGTGGTTCCGGTCTGTCCGGTAGGTGATTCCGGCGTGTCCGGCACGTGCTTCCGGCACGTCTGAGAGGTGGTTCCGGCATGCGCGACAGGTGATTTCGGAGTGTCCGCCAGGTGGTTCTGGCGTACCCGGCAGGTGATTTTGGCGTGTCCGACAGGTGTTTCTGGCGAGTCAAGCTGGTGGCTCCGGCATGCTCGGCAGGTGCTTCCGGCGTCTCCGGCACGTGGTTCTGGTGTGTCTGAGAGCTGGTTCCGGCATGTCCGGCAGATGATTCCGGAGTGTCCGCCAAATGGTTCTGGCATACCCGGCTGGTGATTTGGGCATGTCAGGTAGGTGGTTCCGGCAAGTCGAGCAGGTGGCTCCGGCGTGCTCGGCAGGTTGTTCAGACGGGTCTGGCAGGTGTTTTCCGTCTCTTCGGGGTGTGGTTACAGCATCTCATGCACGTGGTTCTGGCACGTCTGAGATGTGGTTCCGGCCGGCCCGACTGGTGTTTCCACACTGTCCGCCATGTGATACTGGCGTTGTTGGCAGGTGATTTTGGCATGACCGGCAGGTGGTTCCAGCAAGCCCAGCAGGTGATTCCGAAGTGTTCCCCAACTGGTTGTGGCGTAGCCGGCAGGTGATTTTTGCGTGTCCGGCAGGTGGTTCTGGCGAGTCGGGCAGGTGGTTCCGGCGTGCTCGGCTGGTGCTTCCGGGGTCATTGGCACGTGGTTCTGGCATATCTGAGAGGTGGTTCCGGCATGCCCGGCAGGTGATTCCGGAGCGTTCGCCAAGTGTTTCCGGCGTACCCGGCAGGTGATTTTGCATGTCGAGCGGTCGTTCCGGCGGGTCGAGCCGGTGCTTCCGGCGTGTCCGGCAGGTGGATCCGGTCTGTCCGGCAGGTGGTTCTGCGGTGTCCGGCACGAGGTTCAGTCTGAGAGGCTGTGCCGGCATGCCCCTCACGTGATTCCGGCTTGTCCCCGAATTGGTGCTGGTGTAGCGGGCAGGTGATTTTGGCGTGTCCGGCAGGTGGTTCAGGCGAGTTGAGCAGGTGGTTGCGACGTGCTCGGCAGGTGCTTCCGGCGTCTCCGGCACGTGTTTCTGGCACATCTGACTGGTGGTTCCGGCATGCCCGAAAGGTGATTCCGGTCTGTCCGGTAGGTGGTTCCGGCGTGCACGGCACGTGGTTCTGGTACGTGTCAGAGGTGGTTGCGTATGCCCAACAGGTGATTCCGGACTGTCCGCCACGTGCTTCTGGCACGTCTGAGAGGTGGTTCCAACATGCCCGGCAGGTCATTTCGGAGAGTCGTCCAAGTGGTTCTGGCGTAGCCCGCAGCTGATTTTGGCGTGTCCGGCAGGTGGTTCCGCCGTGCTCGGCAGGTGGTTCAGGCATGGCCGTCACGTGGTTCCAGTCTGTCCAGGACGTGTTTCCAGCTTCTCCGGCAGGTGGTTCTGGTACGTCTGAGAGGTGGTTCCGCCATGGCTGGCAGGTGATTCCAGACCATCCCCCAGGTGGTTCTGGCATAGCCAGCAGTTGATATTGGCCTGTCCGGCAGGTGGTTCCAGCGAGTCGAACAGGTGGCTCCGGCGTTCTTGGCAGGTGGTTCCGGTCTGTCCGGTAGGTGTTTCCGGCGTGTCTGGCACGTGCTTCCGGCACGTCTGAGAGGTGGTTCCGGCATGCGCGGCAGGTGATTCCGTAATGTCCGCCAGGTGGTTCTGGCGTACCCGGCAGGTGATTTTGGCGTGTCCGGCAGGTGTTTCTGGCGAGTCGAGCAGGTGGCTCCGGCATGCTCGGCAGGTGCTTCCGGCGTCTCCGGCACTTGGTTCTGGTGTGTCTGAGAGCTGGTTCCGGCATGTCCGGCAGATGATTCCGGAGTGTCCGCCAAGTGGTTCTGGCATACCCAGCAGGTGATTTTGGCGTGTCAGGGAGGTGGTACCGGTGAGTCGAGCAGGTGGTTCCGGCGTGCTCAGCAGGTGGTTCAGGCGGTTCTGGCAGGTGGTATCCGTCTGTTCGGGGTGTGGTTCCAGCATCTCATGAACACGTTTCTGGCACGTCTGAGATGTGGTTCCAGCCGGCCCGACAGGTGTTTCCGCAGTGTCCGCCAAGAGGTTCTGGCGTAGTTGGCAGGTGATTTTGGCATGACTGGCAGGTGGTTCCAGCAAGCCTGGCAGGTGATTCCAAAGTGTTCACCAACTGGTTGTGGCGTAGCCGGCAGGTGATTTTTGCGTGATCGGCAGGTGGTTCTGGCGAGTCGAGCAGGTGGTTCCCGCGTGCTCGGCTGGTGCTTCCGGGGTCATTGGCACGGGGTTCTGGCATGTCTGAGAGGTGGTTCCTGCATGCCCGGCAAGTGATTCCGGAGTGTTCGCCAAGTGGTTCTGGCATAGTCGGCAGGTGATTTTGGCATGTCCGGCAGGTGGTTCAGGCGAGTTGAGCAGGTGGTTCCAACGTGCTTGGCAGGTGCTTCCGGCGTCTCCGGCACGTGTTTCTGGCACATCTGACAGGTGGTTCCGGCATGCCCGAAAGGTGATTCCGGTCTGTCCGGTAGGTGGTTCCAGCCTGCACGGCATGTGGTTCTGGTACGTCTCAGAGGTGGTTGCGCATGCCCAACAGGTGATTCCGGACTGTCCGCCACATGGTTCTGGCACGTCTGAGAGGTGGTTCTGGCATGCCCGGCAGGTCATCCCAGAGAGTCCTCCAAGTGGTTCTGGCATAACACGCAGGTGATTTTGGCGTGTCTGGCAGGTTGTTCCGTTGTGCTTGGCAGGTGGTTCAGGCTTGGCCGGCAGGTGGTTCCAGACTGTCCAGGACGTGTTTCCAGCTTCTCCGGCAGGTGGTTCTGCTACGTCTGAGAGGTGGTTCCGCCATGGCTGGCAGGTGATTCCGGACCGTCCCCCAGGTGGTTCTGGCATAGCCAGCAGTTGATATTGGTCTGTCCGGCAGGTGGTTCCAGCGAGTCGAACAGGTGGCTCCGGCGTGCTCGGCAAGTGGTTCCGGTCTGTCTGGTAGGTGATTCCGGCGTGTCCGGCACGTGCTTCCGGCACGTCTGAGATGTGGTTCCGGCATGCGCGACAGGTGATTTCGGAGTGTCCGCCAGGTGGTTCTGGCGCACCCGGCAGGTGATTTTGGCGTGTCCGACAGGTGTTTCTGGCGAGTCGAGCAGGTGGCTCCGGCATGCTCGGCAGGTGCTTCCGGCGTCTCCGGCACGTGGTTCTGTTGTGTCTGAGAGGTGGTTCCGGCATGTCCGGCAGATGATTCCGGAGTGTCCGCCAAGTGGTTCTGGCATACCCGGCTGGTGATTTGGGCATGTCAGGTAGGTGGTTCCGGCGAGTCGAGCAGGTGGCTCCGGCGTGCTCGGCAGGTTGTTCAGACGGGTCTGGCAGGTGTTTTCCGTCTGTTCAGGGTGTGGTTCCAGCATCTCATGCACATGGTTCTGGCACGTCTGAGATGTGGTTCCGGCCGGCCCGACAGGTGTTTCCACAGTGTCCGCCAAGTGGTACTGGCGTAGTTGGCAGGTGATTTTGGCATGACCGGCAGGTGGTTCCAGCAAGCCCGGCAGGTGATTCCGAAGTTTTCCCCAACTGGTTGTGGCGTAGTCGGCAGGTGATTTTTGCGTGTCCGGCAGGTGGTTCTGGCGAGTCGAGCAGGTGGTTCCGGCGTGCTCGGCAGGTGCTTCCGGGGTCATTGGCACGTGGTTCTGGCATATCTGAGAGGTGGTTCCGGCATGCCCGGCAGGTGATTCCGGAGTGCTCGCCAAGTGTTTCCGGCGTAGCCGGCAGGTGATTTTGCATGTCCAGCGGTCGTTCAGGAGGGTCGAGCCGGTGGTTCCGGCGTGTCCGGCAGGTGGTTCCGGTCTGTCCGGCAGGTGGTTCTGTGGTGTCCGGCACGAGGTTCAGTCTGAGAGGCTGTGCCGGCATGCCCCTCACGTGATTCCGGCTTGTCCCCGAAGTGGTGCTGGTGTAGCGGGCAGGTGATTTTGGCGTGTCCGGAAGGTGGTTCTGGCGAGTCGAGCAGGTGGTTCCGGCGTGCTCGGCAGGTGCTTCCGGGGTCATTGGCACGTGGTTCTGGCATATCTGAGAGGTGGTTCCGGCATGCCCGGCAGGTGATTCCGGAGTGCTCGCCAAGTGTTTCCGGCGTAGCCGGCAGGTGATTTTGCATGTCCAGCGGTCGTTCAGGAGGGTCGAGCCGGTGGTTCCGGCGTGTCCGGCAGGTGGTTCCGGTCTGTCCGGCTGGTGGTTCTGTGGTGTCCGGCACGAGGTTCAGTCTGAGAGGCTGTGCCGGCATGCCCCTCACGTGATTCCGGCTTGTCCCCGAACTTGTTCTGGCATACCCGGCAGGTGATTTTGGCGTGTCCGGCAGGTGTTTCTGGCGAGTCGAGCAGGTGGCTCCGGCATGCTTGGCAGGTGCTTCCGGCGTCTCCGGCACTTGGTTCTGGTGTGTCTGAGAGCTGGTTCCGGCATGTCTGGCAGATGATTCCGGAGTGTGCGCCAAGTGGTTCTGGCATACCCAGCAGGTGATTTTGGCGTGTCAGGGAGGTGGTACCGGTGAGTCGAGCATTTGGTTCTGGCGTGCTCAGCAGGTGGTTCAGGCGGTTCTGGCAGGTGGTATCCGTCTGTTCGGGGTGTGGTTCCAGCATCTCATGAACACGTTTCTGGCACGTCTGAGATGTGGTTCCAGCCAGCCCGACAGGTGTTTCCGCAGTGTCCGCCAAGCGGTTCTGGCGTAGTTGGCAGGTGATTTTGGCATGACTGGCAGGTGGTTCCAGCAAGCCTGGCAGGTGATTCCAAAGTGTTCACCAACTGGTTGTGGCGTAGCCGGCAGGTGATTTTTGCGTGATCGGCAGGTGGTTCTGGCGAGTCGAGCAGGTGGTTCCCGCATGCTCGGCTGGTGCTTCCGGGGTCATTGGCACGGGGTTCTGGCATGTCTGAGAGGTGGTTCCTGCATGCCCGGCAAGTGATTCCGGAGTGTTCGCCAAGTGGTTCTGGCATAGTCGGCAGGTGATTTTGGCATGTCCGGCAGGTGGTTCAGGCGAGTTGAGCAGTTGGTTCCGACGTGCTTGGCAGGTGCTTCCGGCGTCTCCGGCACGTGTTTCTGGCACATCTGACAGGTGGTTCCGGCATGCCCGAAAGGTGATTCCGGTCTGTCCGGTAGGTGGTTCCAGCCTGCACGGCATGTGGTTCTGGTACGTCTCAGAGGTGGTTGCGCATGCCCAACAGGTGATTCCGGACTGTCCGCCACATGGTTCTGGCACGTCTGAGAGGTGGTTCCGGCATGCCCGGCAGGTCATCCCAGAGAGTCCTCCAAGTGGTTCTGGCATAACACGCAGGTGATTTTGGCGTGTCTGGCAGGTTGTTCCGTTGTGCTTGGCAGGTGGTTCAGGCTTGGCCGGCAGGTGGTTCCAGACTGTCCAGGACGTGTTTCCAGCTTCTCCAGCAGGTGGTTCTGGTACGTCTGAGAGGTGGTTCCGCCATGGCTGGCAGGTGATTCCGGACCGTCCCCCAGGTGGTTCTGGCATAGCCAGCAGTTGATATTGGCCTGTCCGGCAGGTGGTTCCAGCGAGTCGAACAGGTGGCTCCGGCGTGCTCGGCAGGTGGTTCCGGTCTGTCTGGTAGGTGATTTCGGCGTGTCCGGCACGTGCTTCAGGCACGTCTGAGAGGTGGTTCCGGCATGCGCGACAGGTGATTTCGGAGTGTCCGCCAGGTGGTTCTGGCGTACCCGGCAGGTGATTTTGGCGTGTCCGACAGGTGTTTCTGACGAGTCGAGCAGGTGGCTCCGGCATGCTCGGCAGGTGCTTCCGGCGTCTCCGGCACATGGTTCTGTTGTGTCTGAGAGGTGGTTCCGGCATGTCCGGCAGATGATTCCGGAGTGTCCGCCAAGTGGTTCTGGCATACCCGGCTGGTGATTTGGGCATGTCAGGTAGGTGGTTCCGGCGAGTCGAGCAGGTGGCTCCGGCGTGCTCGGCAGGTTGTTCAGACGGGTCTGGCAGGTGTTTTCCGTCTGTTCAGGGTGTGGTTCCAGCATCTCATGCACATGGTTCTGGCACGTCTGAGATGTGGTTCCGGCCGGCCCGACAGGTGTTTCCACAGTGTCCGCCAAGTGGTACTGGCGTAGTTGGCAGGTGATTTTTGCATGACCGGCAGGTGGTTCCAGCAAGCCCGGCAGGTGATTCCGAAGTTTTCCCCAACTGGTTGTGGCGTAGCCGGCAGGTGATTTTTGCGTGTCCGGCAGGTGGTTCTGGCGAGTCGAGCAGGTGGTTCCGGCGTGCTCGGCAGGTGCTTCCAGGGTCATTGGCACGTGGTTCTGGCATATCTGAGAGGTGGTTCCAGCATGCCCGGCAGGGGATTCCGGAGTGTTCGCCAAGTGTTTCCGGCGTAGCGGGCAGGTGATTTTGCATGTCCAGCGGTCGTTCCGGCGGGTCGAGCCGGTGGTTCCGGCATGTCCGGCAGGTGGTTCCGGTCTGTCCGGCAGGTGGTTCTGTGGTGTCCGGCACGAGGTTCAGTCTGAGAAGCTGTGCCGGCATGCCCCTCACGTGATTCCGGCTTGTCTCCTAAGTGGTGCTGGTGTAGCGGGCAGGTGATTTTGGCGTGTCCGGCAGGTGGTTCAGGCGAGTTGAGCAGGTGGTTGCGACGTGCTCGGAAGGTGCTTCCGGCGTCTCCGGCACGTGTTTCTGGCACATCTGACTGGTGGTTCCGGCATGCCCAAAAGTGGATTCCGGTCTGTCCGGTAGGTGGTTCCGGCGTGCACGGCACGTGGTTCTGGTACGTGTCAGAGGTGGTTGCGTATGCCCAACAGGTGGTTCCGGACTGTCCGCCACGTGCTTCTGGCACGTCTGAGAGGTGGTTCCAACATGCCCGGCAGGTCATTTCGGAGAGTCGTCCAAGTGGTTCTGGCGTAGCCCGCAGGTGATTTTGGCGTGTCCGGCAGGTGGTTCCGCCGTGCTCGGCAGGTGGTTCAGGCATGGCCGTCACGTGGTTCCAGTCTGTCCAGGACGTGTTTCCAGCTCTCCGGCAGGTGGTTCTGGTACGTCTGAGAGGTGGTTCCACCATGGCTGGCAGGTGATCCCGGACTGTCCCCCAGGTGGTTCTGGCATAGCCAGCAGTTGATATTGGCCTGTCCGGCAGGTGGTTCCAGCGAGTCAAACAGGTGGCTCCGGCGTTCTTGGCAGGTGGTTCCGGTCTGTCCGGTAGGTGTTTCCGGCGTGTCTGGCACGTGCTTCCGGCACGTCTGAGAGGTGGTTCCGGCATGCGCGGCTGGTGATTCCGTAGTGTCCGCCAGGTGGTTCTGGCATACCCGGCAGGTGATTTTGGCGTGTCCGGCAGGTGTTTCTGGCGAGTCGAGCAGGTGGCTCCGGCATGCTCGGCAGGTGCTTCCGGCGTCTCCGGCACTTGGTTCTGGTGTGTCTGAGAGCTGGTTCCGGCATGTCCGGCAGATGATTCCGGAGTGTCCGCCAAATGGTTCTGGCATACCCAGCAGGTGATATTCGCATGACCGGAAGGTGGTTCCAGCAAGCCCGGCAGGTGATTCCGAAGTGTTCCACAACTGGTTTTGGCGTAGCCGGCAGGTGATTTTGGTGTGTCCGGCAGGTGGTTCTGGCGAGTCGAGCAGGTGGTTCCGGCGTGCTCGGCAGGTGCTTCCGGGGTCATTGGCACGTGGTTCTGGCATATCTGAGAGGTGGTTCCGGCATGCCCGGCAGGTGTTTCCGGAGTGTTCGCCAAGTGTTTCCGGCGTAGCCGGCAAGTGACTTTGCATGTCCAGCGGTCGTTCCGGCAGGTCGAGCCGGTGGTACCGGCGTGTCCGGCAGGTGGTTCCGGTCTGTCCGGCAGGTGGTTCTGTGGTGTCCGGCACGAGGTTCAGTTGAGAGGCTGTGCCGGCATGCCCCTCACGTGATTCCGGCTTGTCCCCGAAGTGGTTCTGGCATACCCGGCAGGTGATTTTGGCGTGTCCGGCAGGTGTTTCTGGCGAGTCGAGCAGGTGGCTCCGGCATGCTCGGCAGGTGCTTCCGGCGTCTCCGGCACTTGGTTCTGGTGTGTCTGAGAGCTGGTTCCGGCATGTCCGGCAGATGATTCCGGAGTGTCCGCCAAGTGGTTCTGGCATACCCAGCAGGTGATTTTGGCGTGTCAGGGAGGTGGTACCGGTGAGTCGAGCAGGTGGTTCCGGCGTGCTCAGCAGGTGGTTCAGGCGGTTCTGGCAGGTGGTATCCGTCTGTTCGGGGTGTGGTTCCAGCATCTCATGAACACGTTTCTGGCACGTCTGAGATGTGGTTCCAGCCGGCCCGACAGGTGTTTCCGCAGTGTCCGCCAAGAGGTTCTGGCGTAGTTGGCAGGTGATTTTGGCATGACTGGCAGGTGGTTCCAGCAAGCCTGGCAGGTGATTCCAAAGTGTTCACCAACTGGTTGTGGCGTAGCCGGCAGGTGATTTTTGCGTGATCGGCAGGTGGTTCTGGCGAGTCGAGCAGGTGGTTCCCGCGTGCTCGGCTGGTGCTTCCGGGGTCATTGGCACGGGGTTCTGGCATGTCTGAGAGGTGGTTCCTGCATGCCCGGCAAGTGATTCCGGAGTGTTCGCCAAGTGGTTCTGGCATAGTCGGCAGGTGATTTTGGCATGTCCGGCAGGTGGTTCAGGCGAGTTGAGCAGGTGGTTCCGACGTGCTTGGCAGGTGCTTCCGGCGTCTCCGGCACGTGTTTCTGGCACATCTGACAGGTGGTTCCGGCATGCCCGAAAGGTGATTCCGGTCTGTCCGGTAGGTGGTTCCAGCCTGCACGGCATGTGGTTCTG
The DNA here is from genome assembly GCF_041296265.1 of Equus caballus. Taxonomy (NCBI): domain Eukaryota; kingdom Metazoa; phylum Chordata; class Mammalia; order Perissodactyla; family Equidae; genus Equus; species Equus caballus. The sequence goes on along the minus strand of NC_091707.1, from coordinate 5,262,885 downwards.
GTACGTCTCAGAGGTGGTTGCGCATGCCCAACAGGTGATTCCGGACTGTCCGCCACATGGTTCTGGCACGTCTGAGAGGTGGTTCCGGCATGCCCGGCAGGTCATCCCAGAGAGTCCTCCAAGTGGTTCTGGCATAACACGCAGGTGATTTTGGCGTGTCTGGCAGGTTGTTCCGTTGTGCTTGGCAGGTGGTTCAGGCTTGGCCGGCAGGTGGTTCCAGACTGTCCAGGACGTGTTTCCAGCTTCTCCGGCAGGTGGTTCTGCTACGTCTGAGAGGTGGTTCCGCCATGGCTGGCAGGTGATTCCGGACCGTCCCCCAGGTGGTTCTGGCATAGCCAGCAGTTGATATTGGCCTGTCCGGCAGGCGGTTCCAGCGAGTCGAACAGGTGGCTCCGGCGTGCTCGGCAGGTGGTTCCGGTCTGTCTGGTAGGTGATTCCGGCGTGTCCGGCACGTGCTTCCGGCACGTCTGAGAGGTGGTTCCGGCATGCGCGACAGGTGATTTCGGAGTGTCCGCCAGGTGGATCTGGCGTACCCGCCAGGTGATTTTGGCGTGTCCGACAGGTGTTTCTGGCGAGTTGAGCAGGTGGCTCCGGCATGCTCGGCAGGTGCTTCCGGCGTCTCCGGCACGTGGTTCTGGCGTGTCTGAGAGCTGGTTCCGGCATGTCCGGCAGATGATTCCGGAGTGTCCGCCAAGTGGTTCTAGCATACCCGGCTGGTGATTTGGGCATGTCAGGTAGGTGGTTCCGGCGAGTCGAGCAGGTCGCTCCGGCGTGCTCGGCAGGTTGTTCAGACGGGTCTGGCAGGTGTTTTCCGTCTGTTCGGGGTGTGGTTCCAGCATCTCATGCACATGGTTCTGGCACGTCTGAGATGTGGTTCCGGCCGGCCCGACAGGTGTTTCCACAGTGTCCGCCAAGTGGTACTGGCGTAGTTGGCAGGTGATTTTGGCATGACCGGCAGGTGGTTCCAGCAAGCCCGGCAGGTGATTCCGAAGTGTTCCCCAACTGGTTGTGGCGTAGCCGGCAGGTGATTTTTGCGTGTCCGGCAGGTGGTTCTGGCGAGTCGAGCAGGTGGTTCCGGCGTGCTCGGCAGGTGCTTCCGGGGTCATTGGCACGTGGTTCTGGCATATCTGAGAGGTGGTTCCGGCATGCCCGGCAGGTGATTCCGGAGTGTTCGCCAAGTGCTTCCGGCGTAGCCGGCAGGTGATTTTGCACGTCCAGCGGTTGTTCCGGCGGGTCGAGCCGGTGGTTCCGGCGTGTCCGGCAGGTGGTTCCGGTCTGTCCGGCAGGTGGTTCTGTGGTGTCCGGCACGAGGTTCAGTCTGAGAGGCTGTGCCGGCATGCCCCTCACGTGATTCCGGCTTGTCCCCGAAGTGGTGCTGGTGTAGCGGTCAGCTGACTTTGGCGTGTCCGGCAGGTGGTTCAGGCGAGTTGAGCAGGTGGTTGCGACGTGCTCGGCAGGTGCTTCCGGCGTCTCCGGCACGTGTTTCTGGCACATCTGACTGGTGGTTCCGGCATGCCCAAAAGTTGATTCCGGTCTGTCTGGTAGGTGGTTCCGGCGTGCACGGCACGTGGTTCTGGTACGTGTCAGAGGTGGTTGCGTATGCCCAACAGGTGATTCCGGACTGTCCGCCACGTGCTTCTGGCACGTCTGAGAGGTGGTTCCAACATGCCCGGCAGGTCATTTCGGAGAGTCGTCCAAGTGGTTCTGGCATAGCCCGCAGGTGATTTTGGCGTGTCCGACAGGTGGTTCCGCCGTGCTCGGCAGGTGGTTCAGGCATGGCCGTCACGTGGTTCCAGTCTGTCCAGGACGTGTTTCCAGCTTCTCCGGCAGGTGGTTCTGGTACGTCTGAGAGGTGGTTCCGCCATGGCTGGCAGGTGATCCCGGACTGTCCCCCAGGTGGTTGTGGCATAGCCAGAAGTTGATATTGGCCTGTCCGGCAGGTGGTTCCAGCGAGTCGAACAGGTGGCTCCGGCATACTTGGCAGGTGGTTCTGGTCTGTCCGGTAGGTGTTTCCGGCGTGTCTGGCACGTGCTTCCGGCACGTCTGAGAGGTGGTTCCGGCATGCGCGGCAGGTGATTCCGTAGCGTCCGCCAGGTGGTTCTGGCATTCCCGGCAGGTGATTTTGGCGTGTCCGGCAGGTGTTTCTGGCGAGTCGAGCAGTTGGCTCCGGCAGGCTCGGCAGGTGCTTCCGGCGTCTCCGGCACTTGGTTCTGGTGTGTCTGAGAGCTGGTTCCGGCATGTCCGGCAGATCATTCCGGAGTGTGCGCCATGTGGTTCTGGCATACCCAGCAGGTGATTTTGGCGTGTCAGGGAGGTGGTACCGGTGAGTCGAGCAGGTGGTTCCGGCGTGCTCAGCAGGTGGTTCAGGCGGTTCTGGCAGGTGGTATCCGTCTGTTCGGGGTGTGGTTCCAGCATCTCATGAACACGTTTCTGGCACGTCTGAGATGTGGTTCCAGCCGGCCCGACAGGTGTTTCCGCAGTGTCCGCCAAGCGGTTCTGGCGTAGTTGGCAGGTGATTTTGGCATGACTGGCAGGTGGTTCCAGCAAGCCTGGCAGGTGATTCCAAAGTGTTCCCCAACTGGTTGTGGCGTAGCCGGCAGGTGATATTTGCGTGATCGGCAGGTGGTTCTGGCGAGTCGAGCAGGTGGTTCCGGCGTGCTCGGCTGGTGCTTCCGGGGTCATTGGCACGGGGTTCTGGCATGTCTGAGAGGTGGTTCCTGCATGCCCGGCAAGTGATTCCGGAGTGTTCGCCAAGTGGTTCTGGCATAGTCGGCAGGTGATTTTGGCATGTCCGGCAGGTGGTTCAGGCGAGTTGAGCAGGTGGTTCCAACGTGCTTGGCAGGTGCTTCCGGCGTCTCCGGCACGTGTTTCTGGCACATCTGACAGGTGGTTCCGGCATGCCCGAAAGGTGATTCCGGTCTGTCCGGTAGGTGGTTCCAGCCTGCACGGCATGTGGTTCTGGTACGTCTCAGAGGTGGTTGCGCATGCCAAACAGGTGATGCCGGACTGTCCGCCACATGGTTCTGGCACGTCTGAGAGGTGGTTCCGGCATGCCCGGCAGGTCATCCCAGAGAGTCCTCCAAGTGGTTCTGGCATAACACGCAGGTGATTTTGGCGTGTCTGGCAGGTTGTTCCGTTGTGCTTGGCAGGTGGTTCAGGCTTGGCCGGCAGGTGGTTCCAGACTGTCCAGGACGTGTTTCCAGCTTCTCCGGCAGGTGGTTCTGCTACGTCTGAGAGGTGGTTCCGCCATGGCTGGCAGGTGATTCCGGACCGTCCCCCAGGTGGTTCTGGCATAGCCAGCAGTTGATATTGGCCTGTCCGGCAGGTGGTTCCAGCGAGTCGAACAGGTGGCTCCGGCGTGCTCGGCAGGTGGTTCCGGTCTGTCCGGTAGGTGATTCCGGCGTGTCCGGCACGTGCTTCCGGCACGTCTGAGAGCTGGTTCCGGCATGTCCGGCAGATGATTTCGGAGTGTCCGCGAAGTGGTTCTGGCATACCCAGCTGGTGATTTTGGCATGTCAGGTAGGAGGTTCCGGCGAGTCGAGCAGGTGGCTCCGGCGTGCTCGGCAGTTTGTTCAGACGGGTCTGGCAGGTGTTTTCCGTCTGTTCGGGGTGTGGTTCCAGCATCTCATGCACATGGTTCTGGCACGTCTGAGATGTGGTTCCGGCCGGCCCGACAGCTGTATCCATAGTGTCCGCCAAGTGGTACTGGCGTAGTTGGCAGGTGATTTTAGCATGACCGGCAGGTGGTTCCAACAAGCCCGGCAGGTGATTCCGAAGTGTTCCCCAACTGGTTGTGGCGTAGCCGGCAGGTGATTTTTGCGTGTCCGGCAGGTGGTTCTGGCGAGTCGAGCAGGTGGTTCCAGCGTGCTCGGCAGGTGCTTCCGGGGTCATTGGCACGTGGTTCTGGCATATCTGAGAGGTGGTTCCGGCATGCCCGGCAGGTGATTCCGGAGTGTTCGCCAAGTGTTTCCGGCGTAGCCGGCAGGTGACTTTGCATGTCCAGCGGTCGTTCCGGCGGGTCGAGCCGGTGGTTCCGGCGTGTCCGGCAGGTGGTTCCGCCGTGCTCGGCAGGTGGTTCAGGCATGGCCGTCACGTGGTTCCAGTCTGTCCAGGACGTGTTTCCAGCTTCTCCGGCAGGTGGTTCTGGTACGTCTGAGAGGTGGTTCCGCCATGGCTGGCAGGTGATCCCGGACTGTCCCCCAGGTGGTTCTGGCATAGCCAGCAGTTGATATTGGCCTGTCCGGCAGGTGGTTCCAGCGAGTCGAACAGGTGGCTCCGGCGTTCTTGGCAGATGGTTCCGGTCTGTCCGGTAGGTGATTCCGGCGTGTCCGGCACGTGCTTCCGGCACGTCTGAGAGGTGGTTCCGGCATGCGCGACAGGTGGTTTCGGAGTCTCCGCCAGGTGGTTCTGGCGTACCCGGCACGTGATTTTGGCGTGTCCGGCAGGTGCTTCTGGCGAGTCGAGCAGGTGGCTCCGGCATGCTCGGCAGGTGCTTCCGGCGTGTCCGGCACGTGGTTGTGGTGTGTCTGAGAGCTGGTTCCGGCATGTCCGGAAGATGATTCTGGAGTGTCCGCCAAGTGGTTCTGGCATACCCGGCTGGTGATTTTGGCATGTCAGGTAGGTGGTTCCGGCGAGTCGAGCAGGTGGCTCCGGCGTGCTCGTCAGGTTGTTCAGACGGGTCTGGCAGGTGTTTTCCGTCTGTTCGGGGTGTGGTTCCAGCATCTCATGCACATGGTTCTGGCACGTCTGAGATGTGGTTCCGGCCGGCCCGACAGGTGTTTCCACAGTGTCCGCCAAGTGGTACTGGCGTAGTTGGCAGGTGATTTTGGCATGACCGGCAGGTGGTTCCAGCAAGCCCGGCAGGTGATTCCTAAGTGCTCCCCAACTGGTTGTGGCGTAGCCGGCAGGTGATTTTTGCGTGTCCGGCAGGTGGTTCTGGCGAGTCGAGCAGGTGGTTCCGGCGTGCTCGGCTGGTGTTTCCGGGGTCATTGGCACGGGGTTCTGGCATGTCTGAGAGGTGGTTCCTGCATGCCCGGCAAGTGATTCCGGAGTGTTCGCCAAGTGGTTCTGGCCTAGTCGGCAGGTGATTTTGGCATGTCCGGCAGGTGGTTCAGGCGAGTTGAGCAGGTGGTTCCAACGTGCTTGGCAGGTGCTTCCGGCGTCTCCGGCACGTGTTTCTGGCACATCTGACAGGTGGTTCCGGCATGCCCGAAAGGTGATTCCGGTCTGTCCGGTAGGTGGTTCCAGCCTGCACGGCATGTGGTTCTGGTACGTCTCAGAGGTGGTTGCGCATGCCCAACAGGTGATTCCGGACTGTCCGCCACATGGTTCTGGCACGTCTGAGAGGTGGTTCCGGCATGCCCGGCAGGTCATCCCAGAGAGTCCTCCAAGTGGTTCTGGCATAACACGCAGGTGATTTTGGCGTGTCTGGCAGGTTGTTCCGTTGTGCTTGGCAGGTGGTTCAGGCTTGGCCGGCAGGTGGTTCCAGACTGTCCAGGACGTGTTTCCAGCTTCTCCGGCAGGTGGTTCTGCTACGTCTGAGAGGTGGTTCCGCCATGGCTGGCAGGTGATTCCGGACCGTCCCCCAGGTGGTTCTGGCATAGCCAGCAGTTGATATTGGCCTGTCCGGCAGGTGGTTCCAGCGAGTCGAACAGGTGGCTCCGGCGTGCTCGGCAGGTGGTTCCGGTCTGTCTGGTAGGTGATTCCGGCGTGTCCGGCACGTGCTTCCGGCACGTCTGAGAGGTGGTTCCGGCATGCGCGACAGGTCATTTCGTAGTGTCCGCCAGGTGGTTCTGGCGTACCCGGCAGGTGATTTTGGCGTGTCCGACAGGTGTTTCTGGCGAGTCGAGCAGGTGGCTCCGGCACGCTCGGCAGGTGCTTCCGGCGTCTCCGGCACGTGGTTCTGGTGTGTCTGAGAGCTGGTTCCGGCATGTCCGGCAGATGATTCCGGAGTGTCCGCCAAGTGGTTCTGGCATACCCGGCTGGTGATTTGGGCATGTCAGGTAGGTGGTTCCGGCGAGTCGAGCAGGTGGCTCCGGCGTGCTCGGCAGGTTGTTCAGACGGGTGTGACAGGTGTTTTCCGTCTGTTCAGGGTGTGGTTCCAGCATCTCATGCACATGGTTCTGGCACGTCTGAGATGTGGTTCCGGCCGGCCCGACAGGTGTTTCCACAGTGTCCGCCAAGTGGTACTGGCGTAGTTGGCAGGTGATTTTGGCATACCGGCAGGTGGTTCCAGCAAGCCCGGCAGGTGATTCCGAAGTTTTCCCCAACTGGTTGTGGCGTAGCCGGCAGGTGATTTCTGCGTGTCCGGCAGGTGGTTCTGGCGAGTCGAGCAGGTGGTTCCGGCGTGCTCGGCAGGTGCTTCCGGGGTCACTGGCACGTGGTTCTGGCATATCTGAGAGGTGGTTCCGGCATGCCCGGCAGGTGATTCCGGAGTGTTCGCGAAGTGTTTCCGGCGTAGCCGGCAGGTGATTTTGCATGTCCCGCGGTCGTTCCGGCGGGTCGAGCCGGTGGTTCCGGCGTGTCCGGCAGGTGGTTCCGGTCTGTCCGGCAGGTGGTTCTGTGGTGTCCGGCACGAGGTTCAGTCTGAGAGGCTGTGCCGGCATGCCCCTCACGTGATTCCGGCTTGTCCCCGAAGTGGTGCTGGTGTAGCGGGCAGGTGATTTTGGCGTGTCCGGCAGGTGGTTCAGGCGAGTTGAGCAGGTGGTTGCGACGTGCTCGGCAGGTGCTTCCGGCGTCTCCGGCACGTGTTTCTGGCACATCTGACTGGTGGTTCCGGCATGCCCAAAAGTTGATTCCGGTCTGTCCGGTAGGTGGTTCCGGCGTGCACGGCACGTGGTTCTGGTACGTGTCAGAGGTGGTTGCGTATGCCCAACAGGTGATTCCGGACTGTCCGCCACGTGCTTCTGGCACGTCTGAGAGGTGGTTCCAACATGCCCGGCAGGTCATTTCGGAGAGTCGTCCAAGTGGTTCTGGCGTAGCCCGCAGGTGATTTTGGCGTGTCCGGCAGGTGGTTCCGCCGTGCTCGGCAGGTGGTTCAGGCATGGGCGTCACGTGGTTCCAGTCTGTCCAGGACGTGTTTCCAGCTTCTCCGGCAGGTGGTTCTGGTACGTCTGAGAGGTGGTTCCGCCATGGCTGGCAGGTGATCCCGGACTGTCCCCCAGGTGGTTCTGGCATAGCCAGCAGTTGATATTGGCCTGTCCGGCAGGTGGTTCCAGCGAGTCAAACAGGTGGCTCCGGCGTTCTTGGCAGGTGGTTCCGGTCTGTCCGGTAGGTGTTTCCGGCGTGTCTGGCACGTGCTTCCGGCACGTCTGAGAGGTGGTTCCGGCATGCGCGGCAGGTGATTCCGTAGTGTTCGCCAGGTGGTTCTGGCATACCCGGCAGGTGATTTTGGCGTGTCCGGCAGGTGTTTCTGGCGAGTCGAGCAGGTGGCTCCGGCATGCTCGGCAGGTGCTTCCGGCGTCTCCGGCACTTGGTTCTGGTGTGTCTGAGAGCTGGTTCCGGCATGTCCGGCAGATGATTCCGGAGTGTCCGCCAAGTGGTTCTGGCATACCCAGCAGGTGATATTCGCATGACCGGAAGGTGGTTCCAGCAAGCCCGGCAGGTGATTCCGAAGTGTTCCCCAACTGGTTGTGGCGTAGCCGGCAGGTGATTTTTGCGTGTCCGGCAGGTGGTTCTGGCGAGTCGAGCAGGTGGTTCCGGCGTGCTCGGCAGGTGCTTCCGGGGTCATTGGCACGTGGTTCTGGCATATCTGAGAGGTGGTTCCGGCATGCCCGGCAGGTGTTTCCGGAGTGTTCGCCAAGTGTTTCCGGCGTAGCCGGCAAGTGATTTTGCATGTCCAGCGGTCGTTCCGGCGGGTCGAGCCGGTGGTACCGGCGTGTCCGGCAGGTGGTTCCGGTCTGTCCGGCAGGTGGTTCTGTGGTGTCCGGCACGAGGTTCAGTCTGAGAGGCTGTGCCGGCATGCCCCTCACGTGATTCCGGCTTGTCCCCGAAGTGGTTCTGGCATACCCGGCAGGTGATTTTGGCGTGTCCGGCAGGTGTTTCTGGCGAGTCGAGCAGGTGGCTCCGGCATGCTCGGCAGGTGCTTCCGGCGTCTCCGGCACTTGGTTCTGGTGTGTCTGAGAGCTGGTTCCGGCATGTCCGGCAGATGATTCCGGAGTGTCCGCCAAGTGGTTCTGGCATACCCAGCAGGTGATTTTGGCGTGTCAGGGAGGTGGTACCGGTGAGTCGAGCAGGTGGTTCCGGCGTGCTCAGCAGGTGGTTCAGGCGGTTCTGGCAGGTGGTATCCGTCTGTTCGGGGTGTGGTTCCAGCATCTCATGAACACGTTTCTGGCACGTCTGAGATGTGGTTCCAGCCGGCCCGACAGGTGTTTCCGCAGTGTCCGCCAAGAGGTTCTGGCGTAGTTGGCAGGTGATTTTGGCATGACTGGCAGGTGGTTCCAGCAAGCCTGGCAGGTGATTCCAAAGTGTTCACCAACTGGTTGTGGCGTAGCCGGCAGGTGATTTTTGCGTGATCGGCAGGTGGTTCTGGCGAGTCGAGCAGGTGGTTCCGGCGTGCTCGGCTGGTGCTTCCGGGGTCATTGGCACGGGGTTCTGGCATGTCTGAGAGGTGGTTCCTGCATGCCCGGCAAGTGATTCCGGAGTGTTCGCCAAGTGGTTCTGGCATAGTCGGCAGGTGATTTTGGCATGTCCGGCAGGTGGTTCAGGCGAGTTGAGCAGGTGGTTCCAACGTGCTTGGCAGGTGCTTCCGGCGTCTCCGGCACGTGTTTCTGGCACATCTGACAGGTGGTTCCGGCATGCCCGAAAGGTGATTCCGGTCTGTCCGGTAGGTGGTTCCAGCCTGCACGGCATGTGGTTCTGGTACGTCTCAGAGGTGGTTGCGCATGCCCAACAGGTGATTCCGGACTGTCCGCCACATGGTTCTGGCACGTCTGAGAGGTGGTTCTGGCATGCCCGGCAGGTCATCCCAGAGAGTCCTCCAAGTGGTTCTGGCATAACACGCAGGTGATTTTGGCGTGTCTGGCAGGTTGTTCCGTTGTGCTTGGCAGGTGGTTCAGGCTTGGCCGGCAGGTGGTTCCAGACTGTCCAGGACGTGTTTCCAGCTTCTCCGGCAGGTGGTTCTGCTACGTCTGAGAGGTGGTTCCGCCATGGCTGGCAGGTGATTCCGGACCGTCCCCCAGGTGGTTCTGGCATAGCCAGCAGTTGATATTGGTCTGTCCGGCAGGTGGTTCCAGCGAGTCGAACAGGTGGCTCCGGCGTGCTCGGCAAGTGGTTCCGGTCTGTCTGGTAGGTGATTCCGGCGTGTCCGGCACGTGCTTCCGGCACGTCTGAGATGTGGTTCCGGCATGCGCGACAGGTGATTTCGGAGTGTCCGCCAGGTGGTTCTGGCGTACCCGGCAGGTGATTTTGGCGTGTCCGACAGGTGTTTCTGGCGAGTCGAGCAGGTGGCTCCGGCATGCTCGGCAGGTGCTTCCGGCGTCTCCGGCACGTGGTTCTGTTGTGTCTGAGAGGTGGTTCCGGCATGTCCGGCAGATGATTCCGGAGTGTCCGCCAAGTGGTTCTGGCATACCCGGCTGGTGATTTGGGCATGTCAGGTAGGTGGTTCCGGCGAGTCGAGCAGGTGGCTCCGGCGTGCTCGGCAGGTTGTTCAGACGGGTCTGGCAGGTGTTTTCCGTCTGTTCAGGGTGTGGTTCCAGCATCTCATGCACATGGTTCTGGCACGTCTGAGATGTGGTTCCGGCCGGCCCGACAGGTGTTTCCACAGTGTCCGCCAAGTGGTACTGGCGTAGTTGGCAGGTGATTTTGGCATGACCGGCAGGTGGTTCCAGCAAGCCCGGCAGGTGATTCCGAAGTTTTCCCCAACTGGTTGTGGCGTAGCCGGCAGGTGATTTTTGCGTGTCCGGCAGGTGGTTCTGGCGAGTCGAGCAGGTGGTTCCGGCGTGCTCGGCAGGTGCTTCCGGGGTCATTGGCACGTGGTTCTGGCATATCTGAGAGGTGGTTCCGGCATGCCCGGCAGGTGATTCTGGAGTGTTCGCCAAGTGTTTCCGGCGTAGCCGGCAGGTGATTTTGCATGTCCAGCGGTCGTTCCGGCGGGTCGAGCCGGTGGTTCCGGCGTGTCCGGCAGGTGGTTCCGGTCTGTCCGGCAGGTGGTTCTGTGGTGTCCGGCACGAGGTTCAGTCTGAGAGGCTGTGCCGGCATGCCCCTCACGTGATTCCGGCTTGTCCCCGAAGTGGTGCTGGTGTAGCGGGCAGGTGATTTTGGCGTGTCCGGCAGGTGGTTCTGGCGAGTCGAGCAGGTGGTTCCGGCGTGCTCGGCAGGTGCTTCCGGGGTCATTGGCACGTGGTTCTGGCATATCTGAGAGGTGGTTCCGGCATGCCCGGCAGGTGATTCCGGAGTGCTCGCCAAGTGTTTCCGGCGTAGCCGGCAGGTGATTTTGCATGTCCAGCGGTCGTTCAGGAGGGTCGAGCCGGTGGTTCCGGCGTGTCCGGCAGGTGGTTCTGGTCTGTCCGGCAGGTGGTTCTGTGGTGTCCGGCACGAGGTTCAGTCTGAGAGGCTGTGCCGGCATGCCCCTCACGTGATTCCGGCTTGTCCCCGAAGTGGTGCTGGTGTAGCGGGCAGGTGATTTTGGCGTGTCCGGAAGGTGGTTCTGGCGAGTCGAGCAGGTGGTTCCGGCGTGCTCGGCAGGTGCTTCCGGGGTCATTGGCACGTGGTTCTGGCATATCTGAGAGGTGGTTCCGGCATGCCCGGCAGGTGATTCCGGAGTGCTCGCCAAGTGTTTCCGGCGTAGCAGGCAGGTGATTTTGCATGTCCAGCGGTCGTTCAGGAGGGTCGAGCCGGTGGTTCCGGCGTGTCCGGCAGGTGGTTCCGGTCTGTCCGGCTGGTGGTTCTGTGGTGTCCGGCACGAGGTTCAGTCTGAGAGGCTGTGCCGGCATGCCCCTCACGTGATTCCGGCTTGTCCCCGAACTTGTTCTGGCATACCCGGCAGGTGATTTTGGCGTGTCCGGCAGGTGTTTCTGGCGAGTCGAGCAGGTGGCTCCGGCATGCTTGGCAGGTGCTTCCGGCGTCTCCGGCACTTGGTTCTGGTGTGTCTGAGAGCTGGTTCCGGCATGTCTGGCAGATGATTCCGGAGTGTGCGCCAAGTGGTTCTGGCATACCCAGCAGGTGATTTTGGCGTGTCAGGGAGGTGGTACCGGTGAGTCGAGCATTTGGTTCTGGCGTGCTCAGCAGGTGGTTCAGGCGGTTCTGGCAGGTGGTATCCGTCTGTTCGGGGTGTGGTTCCAGCATCTCATGAACACGTTTCTGGCACGTCTGAGATGTGGTTCCAGCCGGCCCGACAGGTGTTTCCGCAGTGTCCGCCAAGCGGTTCTGGCGTAGTTGGCAGGTGATTTTGGCATGACTGGCAGGTGGTTCCAGCAAGCCTGGCAGGTGATTCCAAAGTGTTCACCAACTGGTTGTGGCGTAGCCGGCAGGTGATTTTTGCGTGATCGGCAGGTGGTTCTGGCGAGTCGAGCAGGTGGTTCCCGCGTGCTCGGCTGGTGCTTCCGGGGTCATTGGCACGGGGTTCTGGCATGTCTGAGAGGTGGTTCCTGCATGCCCGGCAAGTGATTCCGGAGTGTTCGCCAAGTGGTTCTGGCATAGTCGGCAGGTGATTTTGGCATGTCCGGCAGGTGGTTCAGGCGAGTTGAGCAGTTGGTTCCGACGTGCTTGGCAGGTGCTTCCGGCGTCTCCGGCACGTGTTTCTGGCACATCTGACAGGTGGTTCCGGCATGCCCGAAAGGTGATTCCGGTCTGTCCGGTAGGTGGTTCCAGCCTGCACGGCATGTGGTTCTGGTACGTCTCAGAGGTGGTTGCGCATGCCCAACAGGTGATTCCGGACTGTCCGCCACATGGTTCTGGCACGTCTGAGAGGTGGTTCCGGCATGCCCGGCAGGTCATCCCAGAGAGTCCTCCAAGTGGTTCTGGCATAACACGCAGGTGATTTTGGCGTGTCTGGCAGGTTGTTCCGTTGTGCTTGGCAGGTGGTTCAGGCTTGGCCGGCAGGTGGTTCCAGACTGTCCAGGACGTGTTTCCAGCTTCTCCAGCAGGTGGTTCTGGTACGTCTGAGAGGTGGTTCCGCCATGGCTGGCAGGTGATTCCGGACCGTCCCCCAGGTGGTTCTGGCATAGCCAGCAGTTGATATTGGCCTGTCCGGCAGGTGGTTCCAGCGAGTCGAACAGGTGGCTCCGGCGTGCTCGGCAGGTGGTTCCGGTCTGTCTGGTAGGTGATTTCGGCGTGTCCGGCACGTGCTTCAGGCACGTCTGAGAGGTGGTTCCGGCATGCGCGACAGGTGATTTCGGAGTGTCCGCCAGGTGGTTCTGGCGTACCCGGCAGGTGATTTTGGCGTGTCCGACAGGTGTTTCTGACGAGTCGAGCAGGTGGCTCCGGCATGCTCGGCAGGTGCTTCCGGCGTCTCCGGCACGTGGTTCTGTTGTGTCTGAGAGGTGGTTCCGGCATGTCCGGCAGATGATTCCGGAGTGTCCGCCAAGTGGTTCTGGCATACCCGGCTGGTGATTTGGGCATGTCAGGTAGGTGGTTCCGGCGAGTCGAGCAGGTGGCTCCGGCGTGCTCGGCAGGTTGTTCAGACGGGTCTGGCAGGTGTTTTCCGTCTGTTCAGGGTGTGGTTCCAGCATCTCATGCACATGGTTCTGGCACGTCTGAGATGTGGTTCCGGCCGGCCCGACAGGTGTTTCCACAGTGTCCGCCAAGTGGTACTGGCGTAGTTGGCAGGTGATTTTTGCATGACCGGCAGGTGGTTCCAGCAAGCCCGGCAGGTGATTCCGAAGTTTTCCCCAACTGGTTGTGGCGTAGCCGGCAGGTGATTTTTGCGTGTCCGGCAGGTGGTTCTGGCGAGTCGAGCAGGTGGTTCCGGCGTGCTCGGCAGGTGCTTCCGGGGTCATTGGCACGCGGTTCTGGCATATCTGAGAGGTGGTTCCAGCATGCCCGGCAGGGGATTCCGGAGTGTTCGCCAAGTGTTTCCGGCGTAGCGGCCAGGTGATTTTGCATGTCCAGCGGTCGTTCCGGCGGGTCGAGCCGGTGGTTCCGGCATGTCCGGCAGGTGGTTCCGGTCTGTCCGGCAGGTGGTTCTGTGGTGTCCGGCACGAGGTTCAGTCTGAGAAGCTGTGCCGGCATGCCCCTCACGTGATTCCGGCTTGTCCCCTAAGTGGTGCTGGTGTAGCGGGCAGGTGATTTTGGCGTGTCCGGCAGGTGGTTCAGGCGAGTTGAGCAGGTGGTTGCGACGTGCTCGGAAGGTGCTTCCGGCGTCTCCGGCACGTGTTTCTGGCACATCTGACTGGTGTTTCCGGCATGCCCAAAAGTGGATTCCGGTCTGTCCGGTAGGTGGTTCCGGCGTGCACGGCACGTGGTTCTGGTACGTGTCAGAGGTGGTTGCGTATGCCCAACAGGTGGTTCCGGACTGTCCGCCACGTGCTTCTGGCACGTCTGAGAGGTGGTTCCAACATGCCCGGCAGGTCATTTCGGAGAGTCGTCCAAGTGGTTCTGGCGTAGCCCGCAGGTGATTTTGGCGTGTCCGGCAGGTGGTTCCGCCGTGCTCGGCAGGTGGTTCAGGCATGGCCGTCACGTGGTTCCAGTCTGTCCAGGACGTGTTTCCAGCTCTCCGGCAGGTGGTTCTGGTACGTCTGAGAGGTGGTTCCGCCATGGCTGGCAGGTGATCCCGGACTGTCCCCCAGGTGGTTCTGGCATACCCAGCAGGTGATATTCGCATGACCGGAAGGTGGTTCCAGCGAGCCCGGCAGGTGATTCCGAAGTGTTCCCCAACTGGTTGTGGCGTAGCCGGCAGGTGATTTTTGCGTGTCCGGCAGGTGGTTCTGGCGAGTCGAGCAGGTGGTTCCGGCGTGCTCGGCAGGTGCTTCCGGGGTCATTGGCACGTGGTTCTGGCATATCTGAGAGGTGGTTCCGGCATGCCCGGCAGGTGATTCCGGAGTGTTCGCCAAGTGTTTCCGGCGTAGCCGGCAGGTGATTTTGCATGTCCAGCGGTCGTTCCGGCGGGTCGAGCCGGTGGTTCCGGCGTGTCCGGCAGGTGGTTCCGGTCTGTCCGGCAGGTGGTTCTGTGGTGTCCGGCACGAGGTTCAGTCTGAGAGGCTGTGCCGGCATGCCCCTCACGTGATTCCGGCTTGTCCCCGAAGTGGTGCTGGTGTAGCGGGCAGGTGATTTTGGCGTGTCCGGCAGGTGGTTCAGGCGAGTTGAGCAGGTGGTTGCGACGTGCTCGGCAGGTGCTTCCGGCGTCTCCGGCACGTGTTTCTGGCACATCTGACTGGTGGTTCCGGCATGCCCAAAAGTTGATTCCGGTCTGTCCGGTAGGTGGTTCCGGCGTGCACGGCACGTGGTTCTGGTACGCGTCAGAGGTGGTTGCGTATGCCCAACAGGTGATTCCGGACTGTCCGCCACGTGCTTCCGGCACGTCTGAGAGGTGGTTCCGGCATGCGCGACAGGTGGTTTCGGAGTGTCCGCCAGGTGGTTCTGGCGTATCCGGCAGGTGATTTTGGCGTGTCCGGCAGGTGTTTCTGGTGAGTCGAGCAGGTGGCTCCGGCATGCTCGGCAGGTGCTTCCGGCGTCTCCGGCACTTGGTTCTGGTGTGTCTGAGAGCTGATTCCGGCATGTCCGGCAGATGATTCCGGAGTGTCCGCCAAGTGGTTCTGGCATACCCAGCAGGTGATTTTGGCGTGTCAGGGAGGTGGTACCGGTGAGTCGAGCAGATGTTTCCGGCGTGCTCAGCAGGTGGTTCAGGCGGTACTGGCAGGTGGTATCCGTCTGTTCGGGGTGTGGTTCCAGCATCTCATGAACACATTTCTGGCACGTCTGAGATGTGGTTCCAGCCGGCCCGACAGGTGTTTCCGCAGTGTCCGCCAAGCGGTTCTGGCGTAGTTGGCAGGTGATTTTGGCATGACTGGCAGGTGGTTCCAGCAAGCCTGGCAGGTGATTGCAAAGTGTTCACCATCTGGTTGTGGCGTAGCCGGCAGGTGATTTTTGCGTGATCGGCAGGTGGTTCTGGCGAGTCGAGCAGGTGGTTCCGGCGTGCTCGGCTGGTGCTTCCGGGGTCATTGGCACGGGGTTCTGGCATGTCTGAGAGGTGGTTCCTGCATGCCCGGCAAGTGATTCCGGAGTGTTCGCCAAGTGGTTCTGGCATAGTCGGCAGGTGATTTTGGCATGTCCGGCAGGTGGTTCAGGCGAGTTGAGCAGGTGGTTCCAACGTGCTTGGCAGTTGCTTCCGGCGTCTCCGGCACGTGTTTCTGGCACATCTGACAGGTGGTTCCGGCATGCCCGAAAGGTGATTCCGGTCTGTCCGGTAGGTGGTTCCAGCCTGCACGGCATGTGGTTCTGGTACGTCTCAGAGGTGGTTGCGCATGCCCAACAGGTGATTCCGGACTGTCCGCCACATGGTTCTGGCACGTCTGAGAGGTGGTTCTGGCATGCCCGGCAGGTCATCCCAGAGAGTCCTCCAAGTGGTTCTGGCATAACACGCAGGTGATTTTGGCGTGTCTGGCAGGTTGTTCCGCCGTGCTCGGCAGGTGGTTCAGGCATGGGCGTCACGTGGTTCCAGTCTGTCCAGGACGTGTTTCCAGCTTCTCCGGCAGGTGGTTCTGGTACGTCTGAGAGGTGGTTCCGCCATGGCTGGCAGGTGATTCCGGACCGTCCCCCAGGTGGTTCTGGCATAGCCAGCAGTTGATATTGGCCTGTCCGGCAGGTGGTTCCAGCGAGTCGAGCAGGTGGCTCCGGCATGCTCGGCAGGTGCTTCCGGCGTCTCCGGCACTTGGTTCTGGTGTATCTGAGAGCTGGTTCCGGCATGTCCGGCAGAAGATTCCGGAGTGTCCGCCAAGTGGTTCTGGCATACCCAGCAGGTGATATTCGCATGACCGGAAGGTGGTTCCAGCAAGCCCGGCAGGTGATTCCGAAGTGTTCCCCAACTGGTTGTGGCGTAGCCGGCAGGTGATTTTCGCGTGTCCGGCAGGTGGTTCTGGCGAGTCGAGCAGGTGGTTCCGGCGTGCTCGGCAGGTGCTTCCGGGGTCATTGGCACGTGGTTCTGGCATATCTGAGAGGTGGTTCCGGCATGCCCGGCAGGTGTTTCCGGAGTGTTCGCCACGTGTTTCCGGCGTAGCCGGCAAGTGATTTTGCATGTCCAGCGGTCGTTCCGGCGGGTCGAGCCAGTGGTACCGGCGTGTCCGGCAGGTGGTTCCGGTCTGTCCGGCAGGTGGTTCTGTGGTGTCCGGCACGAGGTTCAGTCTGAGAGGCTGTGCCGGCATGCCCCTCACGTGATTCCGGCTTGTCCCCGAAGTGGTTCTGGCATACCCGGCAGGTGATTTTGGCGTGTCCGGCAGGTGTTTCTGGCGAGTCGAGCAGTTGGCTCCGGCATGCTCGGCAGGTGCTTCCGGTGTCTCCGGCACTTGGTTCTGGTGTGTCTGAGAGCTGGTTCCGGCATGTCCGGCAGATGATTCCGGAGTGTCCGCCAAGTGGTTCTGGCATACCCAGCAGGGGATTTTGGCGTGTCAGGGAGGTGGTACCGGTGAGTCGAGCAGGTGGTTCCGGCGTGCTCAGCAGGTGGTTCAGGCGGTTCTGGCAGGTGGTATCCGTCTGTTCGGGGTGTGGTTCCAGCATCTCATGAACACGTTTCTCTCTCGTCTGAGATGTGGTTCCAGCCGGCCCGACAGGTGTTTCCGCAGTGTCCGCCAAGCGGTTCTGGCGTAGTTGGCAGGTGATTTTGGCATGACTGGCAGGTGGTTCCAGCAAGCCTGGCAGGTGATTCCAAAGTGTTCACCAACTGGTTGTGGCGTAGCCGGCAGGTGATTTTTGTGTGATCGGCAGGTGGTTCTGGCGAGTCGAGCAGGTGGTTCCGGCGTGCTCGGCAGGTTGTTCAGACGGGTCTGGCAGGTGTTTTCCGTCTGTTCAGGGTGTGGTTCCAGCATCTCATGCACATGGTTCTGGCA
Organism: Equus caballus; assembly: GCF_041296265.1. Classification (NCBI taxonomy): domain Eukaryota; kingdom Metazoa; phylum Chordata; class Mammalia; order Perissodactyla; family Equidae; genus Equus; species Equus caballus. The sequence continues at coordinate 5,245,909 of NC_091707.1, read as the reverse complement.
CGTCTGAGATGTGGTTCCGGCCGGCCCGACAGGTGTTTCCACAGTGTCCGCCAAGTGGTACTGGCGTAGTTGGCAGGTGATTTTGGCATACCGGCAGGTGGTTCCAGCAAGCCCGGCAGGTGATTCCGAAGTTTTCCCCAACTGGTTGTGGCGTAGACGGCAGGTGATTTTTGCGTGTCCGGCAGTGGTTCTGGCGAGTCGAGTAGGTGGTTCCGGCGTGCTCGGCAGGTGCTTCCGGGGTCATTGGCACGTGGTTCTGGCATATCTGAGAGGTGGTTCCGGCATGCCCGGCAGGTGTTTCCGGAGTGTTCGCCAAGTGTTTCCGGCGTAGCCGGCAGGTGATTTTGCATCTCCAGCGGTCGTTCCGGCGGGTCGAGCTGGTGGTTCCGGCGTGTCCGGCAGGTGGTTCCGGTCTGTCCGGCAGGTGGTTCTGTGGTGTCCGGCACGAGGTTCAGTCTGAGAGGCTGTGCCGGCATGCCCCTCACGTGATTCCGGCTTGTCCCCGAAGTGGTGCTGGTGTAGCGGGCAGGTGATTTTGGCGTGTCCGGCATGTGGTTCAGGCGAGTTGAGCAGGTGGTTGCGACGTGCTCGGCAGGTGCTTCCGGCGTCTCCGGCACGTGTTTCTGGCACATCTGACTGGTGGTTCCGGCATGCCCAAAAGTTGATTCCGGTCTGTCCGGTAGGTGGTTCCGGCGTGCACGGCACGTGGTTCTGGTACGCGTCAGAGGTGGTTGCGTATGCCCAACAGGTGATTCCGGACTGTCCGCCACGTGCTTCTGGCACGTCTGAGAGGTGGTTCCAACATGCCCGGCAGGTCATTTCGGAGAGTCGTCCAAGTGGTTCTGGCGTAGCCCGCAGGTGATTTTGGCGTGTCCGGCAGGTGTTTCTGGCGATTCGAGCAGGTGGCTCCGGCATGCTCGGCAGGTGCTTCCGGCGTCTCCGGCACTTGGTTCTGGTGTGTCTGAGAGCTGGTTCCGGCATGTCCGGCAGATGATTCCGGAGTGTCCGCCAAGTGGTTCTGGCATACCCAGCAGGTGATTTTCGCATGACCGGCAGTTGGTTCCAGCAAGCCCGGCAGGTGATTCCGAAGTGTTCCCCAACTGGTTGTGGCGTAGCCGGCAGGTGATTTTTGCGTGATCGGCAGGTGGTTCTGGCGAGTCGAGCAGGTGGTTCCGGCGTGCTCGGCAGGTGCTTCCGGGGTCATTGGCACGTGGTTCTGGCATATCTGAGAGGTGGTTCCGGCATGCCCGGCAGGTGATTCCGGAGTGCTCGCCAAGTGTTTCCGGCGTAGCAGGCAGGTGATTTTGCATGTCCAGCGGTCGTTCAGGAGGGTCGAGCCGGTGGTTCCGGCGTGTCCGGCAGGTGGTTCCGGTCTGTCCGGCTGGTGGTTCTGTGGTGTCCGGCACGAGGTTCAGTCTGAGAGGCTGTGCCGGCATGCCCCTCACGTGATTCCGGCTTGTCCCCGAACTTGTTCTGGCATACCCGGCAGGTGATTTTGGCGTGTCCGGCAGGTGTTTCTGGCGAGTCGAGCAGGTGGCTCCGGCATGCTTGGCAGGTGCTTCCGGCGTCTCCGGCACTTGGTTCTGGTGTGTCTGAGAGCTGGTTCCGGCATGTCTGGCAGATGATTCCGGAGTGTGCGCCAAGTGGTTCTGGCATACCCAGCAGGTGATTTTGGCGTGTCAGGGAGGTGGTACCGGTGAGTCGAGCATTTGGTTCTGGCGTGCTCAGCAGGTGGTTCAGGCGGTTCTGGCAGGTGGTATCCGTCTGTTCGGGGTGTGGTTCCAGCATCTCATGAACACGTTTCTGGCACGTCTGAGATGTGGTTCCAGCCGGCCCGACAGGTGTTTCCGCAGTGTCCGCCAAGCGGTTCTGGCGTAGTTGGCAGGTGATTTTGGCATGACTGGCAGGTGGTTCCAGCAAGCCTGGCAGGTGATTCCAAAGTGTTCACCAACTGGTTGTGGCGTAGCCGGCAGGTGATTTTTGCGTGATCGGCAGGTGGTTCTGGCGAGTCGAGCAGGTGGTTCCCGCGTGCTCGGCTGGTGCTTCCGGGGTCATTGGCACGGGGTTCTGGCATGTCTGAGAGGTGGTTCCTGCATGCCCGGCAAGTGATTCCGGAGTGTTCGCCAAGTGGTTCTGGCATAGTCGGCAGGTGATTTTGGCATGTCCGGCAGGTGGTTCAGGCGAGTTGAGCAGTTGGTTCCGACGTGCTTGGCAGGTGCTTCCGGCGTCTCCGGCACGTGTTTCTGGCACATCTGACAGGTGGTTCCGGCATGCCCGAAAGGTGATTCCGGTCTGTCCGGTAGGTGGTTCCAGCCTGCACGGCATGTGGTTCTGGTACGTCTCAGAGGTGGTTGCGCATGCCCAACAGGTGATTCCGGACTGTCCGCCACATGGTTCTGGCACGTCTGAGAGGTGGTTCCGGCATGCCCGGCAGGTCATCCCAGAGAGTCCTCCAAGTGGTTCTGGCATAACACGCAGGTGATTTTGGCGTGTCTGGCAGGTTGTTCCGTTGTGCTTGGCAGGTGGTTCAGGCTTGGCCGGCAGGTGGTTCCAGACTGTCCAGGACGTGTTTCCAGCTTCTCCAGCAGGTGGTTCTGGTACGTCTGAGAGGTGGTTCCGCCATGGCTGGCAGGTGATTCCGGACCGTCCCCCAGGTGGTTCTGGCATAGCCAGCAGTTGATATTGGCCTGTCCGGCAGGTGGTTCCAGCGAGTCGAACAGGTGGCTCCGGCGTGCTCGGCAGGTGGTTCCGGTCTGTCTGGTAGGTGATTTCGGCGTGTCCGGCACGTGCTTCAGGCACGTCTGAGAGGTGGTTCCGGCATGCGCGACAGGTGATTTCGGAGTGTCCGCCAGGTGGTTCTGGCGTACCCGGCAGGTGATTTTGGCGTGTCCGACAGGTGTTTCTGACGAGTCGAGCAGGTGGCTCCGGCATGCTCGGCAGGTGCTTCCGGCGTCTCCGGCACGTGGTTCTGTTGTGTCTGAGAGGTGGTTCCGGCATGTCCGGCAGATGATTCCGGAGTGTCCGCCAAGTGGTTCTGGCATACCCGGCTGGTGATTTGGGCATGTCAGGTAGGTGGTTCCGGCGAGTCGAGCAGGTGGCTCCGGCGTGCTCGGCAGGTTGTTCAGACGGGTCTGGCAGGTGTTTTCCGTCTGTTCAGGGTGTGGTTCCAGCATCTCATGCACATGGTTCTGGCACGTCTGAGATGTGGTTCCGGCCGGCCCGACAGGTGTTTCCACAGTGTCCGCCAAGTGGTACTGGCGTAGTTGGCAGGTGATTTTTGCATGACCGGCAGGTGGTTCCAGCAAGCCCGGCAGGTGATTCCGAAGTTTTCCCCAACTGGTTGTGGCGTAGCCGGCAGGTGATTTTTGCGTGTCCGGCAGGTGGTTCTGGCGAGTCGAGCAGGTGGTTCCGGCGTGCTCGGCAGGTGCTTCCGGGGTCATTGGCACGCGGTTCTGGCATATCTGAGAGGTGGTTCCAGCATGCCCGGCAGGGGATTCCGGAGTGTTCGCCAAGTGTTTCCGGCGTAGCGGCCAGGTGATTTTGCATGTCCAGCGGTCGTTCCGGCGGGTCGAGCCGGTGGTTCCGGCATGTCCGGCAGGTGGTTCCGGTCTGTCCGGCAGGTGGTTCTGTGGTGTCCGGCACGAGGTTCAGTCTGAGAAGCTGTGCCGGCATGCCCCTCACGTGATTCCGGCTTGTCCCCTAAGTGGTGCTGGTGTAGCGGGCAGGTGATTTTGGCGTGTCCGGCAGGTGGTTCAGGCGAGTTGAGCAGGTGGTTGCGACGTGCTCGGAAGGTGCTTCCGGCGTCTCCGGCACGTGTTTCTGGCACATCTGACTGGTGTTTCCGGCATGCCCAAAAGTGGATTCCGGTCTGTCCGGTAGGTGGTTCCGGCGTGCACGGCACGTGGTTCTGGTACGTGTCAGAGGTGGTTGCGTATGCCCAACAGGTGGTTCCGGACTGTCCGCCACGTGCTTCTGGCACGTCTGAGAGGTGGTTCCAACATGCCCGGCAGGTCATTTCGGAGAGTCGTCCAAGTGGTTCTGGCGTAGCCCGCAGGTGATTTTGGCGTGTCCGGCAGGTGGTTCCGCCGTGCTCGGCAGGTGGTTCAGGCATGGCCGTCACGTGGTTCCAGTCTGTCCAGGACGTGTTTCCAGCTCTCCGGCAGGTGGTTCTGGTACGTCTGAGAGGTGGTTCCGCCATGGCTGGCAGGTGATCCCGGACTGTCCCCCAGGTGGTTCTGGCATACCCAGCAGGTGATATTCGCATGACCGGAAGGTGGTTCCAGCGAGCCCGGCAGGTGATTCCGAAGTGTTCCCCAACTGGTTGTGGCGTAGCCGGCAGGTGATTTTTGCGTGTCCGGCAGGTGGTTCTGGCGAGTCGAGCAGGTGGTTCCGGCGTGCTCGGCAGGTGCTTCCGGGGTCATTGGCACGTGGTTCTGGCATATCTGAGAGGTGGTTCCGGCATGCCCGGCAGGTGATTCCGGAGTGTTCGCCAAGTGTTTCCGGCGTAGCCGGCAGGTGATTTTGCATGTCCAGCGGTCGTTCCGGCGGGTCGAGCCGGTGGTTCCGGCGTGTCCGGCAGGTGGTTCCGGTCTGTCCGGCAGGTGGTTCTGTGGTGTCCGGCACGAGGTTCAGTCTGAGAGGCTGTGCCGGCATGCCCCTCACGTGATTCCGGCTTGTCCCCGAAGTGGTGCTGGTGTAGCGGGCAGGTGATTTTGGCGTGTCCGGCAGGTGGTTCAGGCGAGTTGAGCAGGTGGTTGCGACGTGCTCGGCAGGTGCTTCCGGCGTCTCCGGCACGTGTTTCTGGCACATCTGACTGGTGGTTCCGGCATGCCCAAAAGTTGATTCCGGTCTGTCCGGTAGGTGGTTCCGGCGTGCACGGCACGTGGTTCTGGTACGCGTCAGAGGTGGTTGCGTATGCCCAACAGGTGATTCCGGACTGTCCGCCACGTGCTTCCGGCACGTCTGAGAGGTGGTTCCGGCATGCGCGACAGGTGGTTTCGGAGTGTCCGCCAGGTGGTTCTGGCGTATCCGGCAGGTGATTTTGGCGTGTCCGGCAGGTGTTTCTGGTGAGTCGAGCAGGTGGCTCCGGCATGCTCGGCAGGTGCTTCCGGCGTCTCCGGCACTTGGTTCTGGTGTGTCTGAGAGCTGATTCCGGCATGTCCGGCAGATGATTCCGGAGTGTCCGCCAAGTGGTTCTGGCATACCCAGCAGGTGATTTTGGCGTGTCAGGGAGGTGGTACCGGTGAGTCGAGCAGATGTTTCCGGCGTGCTCAGCAGGTGGTTCAGGCGGTACTGGCAGGTGGTATCCGTCTGTTCGGGGTGTGGTTCCAGCATCTCATGAACACATTTCTGGCACGTCTGAGATGTGGTTCCAGCCGGCCCGACAGGTGTTTCCGCAGTGTCCGCCAAGCGGTTCTGGCGTAGTTGGCAGGTGATTTTGGCATGACTGGCAGGTGGTTCCAGCAAGCCTGGCAGGTGATTGCAAAGTGTTCACCATCTGGTTGTGGCGTAGCCGGCAGGTGATTTTTGCGTGATCGGCAGGTGGTTCTGGCGAGTCGAGCAGGTGGTTCCGGCGTGCTCGGCTGGTGCTTCCGGGGTCATTGGCACGGGGTTCTGGCATGTCTGAGAGGTGGTTCCTGCATGCCCGGCAAGTGATTCCGGAGTGTTCGCCAAGTGGTTCTGGCATAGTCGGCAGGTGATTTTGGCATGTCCGGCAGGTGGTTCAGGCGAGTTGAGCAGGTGGTTCCAACGTGCTTGGCAGTTGCTTCCGGCGTCTCCGGCACGTGTTTCTGGCACATCTGACAGGTGGTTCCGGCATGCCCGAAAGGTGATTCCGGTCTGTCCGGTAGGTGGTTCCAGCCTGCACGGCATGTGGTTCTGGTACGTCTCAGAGGTGGTTGCGCATGCCCAACAGGTGATTCCGGACTGTCCGCCACATGGTTCTGGCACGTCTGAGAGGTGGTTCTGGCATGCCCGGCAGGTCATCCCAGAGAGTCCTCCAAGTGGTTCTGGCATAACACGCAGGTGATTTTGGCGTGTCTGGCAGGTTGTTCCGCCGTGCTCGGCAGGTGGTTCAGGCATGGGCGTCACGTGGTTCCAGCCTGTCCAGGACGTGTTTCCAGCTTCTCCGGCAGGTGGTTCTGGTACGTCTGAGAGGTGGTTCCGCCATGGCTGGCAGGTGATTCCGGACCGTCCCCCAGGTGGTTCTGGCATAGCCAGCAGTTGATATTGGCCTGTCCGGCAGGTGGTTCCAGCGAGTCGAGCAGGTGGCTCCGGCATGCTCGGCAGGTGCTTCCGGCGTCTCCGGCACTTGGTTCTGGTGTATCTGAGAGCTGGTTCCGGCATGTCCGGCAGAAGATTCCGGAGTGTCCGCCAAGTGGTTCTGGCATACCCAGCAGGTGATATTCGCATGACCGGAAGGTGGTTCCAGCAAGCCCGGCAGGTGATTCCGAAGTGTTCCCCAACTGGTTGTGGCGTAGCCGGCAGGTGATTTTCGCGTGTCCGGCAGGTGGTTCTGGCGAGTCGAGCAGGTGGTTCCGGCGTGCTCGGCGGTGCTTCCGGGGTCATTGGCACGTGGTTCTGGCATATCTGAGAGGTGGTTCCGGCATGCCCGGCAGGTGTTTCCGGAGTGTTCGCCACGTGTTTCCGGCGTAGCCGGCAAGTGATTTTGCATGTCCAGCGGTCGTTCCGGCGGGTCGAGCCGGTGGTACCGGCGTGTCCGGCAGGTGGTTCCGGTCTGTCCGGCAGGTGGTTCTGTGGTGTCCGGCACGAGGTTCAGTCTGAGAGGCTGTGCCGGCATGCCCCTCACGTGATTCCGGCTTGTCCCCGAAGTGGTTCTGGCATACCCGGCAGGTGATTTTGGCGTGTCCGGCAGGTGTTTCTGGCGAGTCGAGCAGGTGGCTCCGGCATGCTCGGCAGGTGCTTCCGGCGTCTCCGGCACTTGGTTCTGGTGTGTCTGAGAGCTGGTTCCGGCATGTCCGGCAGATGATTCCGGAGTGTCCGCCAAGTGGTTCTGGCATACCCAGCAGGTGATTTTCGCATGACCGGCAGTTGGTTCCAGCAAGCCCGGCAGGTGATTCCGAAGTGTTCCCCAACTGGTTGTGGCGTAGCCGGCAGGTGATTTTTGCGTGTCCGGCAGGTGGTTCTGGCGAGTCGAGCAGGTGGTTCCGGCGTGCTCGGCAGGTGCTTCCGGGGTCATTGGCACGTGGTTCTGGCATATCTGAGAGGTGGTTCCAGCATGCCCGGCAGGGGATTCCGGAGTGTTCGCCAAGTGTTTCCGGCGTAGCGGCCAGGTGATTTTGCATGTCCAGCGGTCGTTCCGGCGGGTCGAGCCGGTGGTTCCGGCATGTCCGGCAGGTGGTTCCGGTCTGTCCGGCAGGTGGTTCTGTGGTGTCCGGCACGAGGTTCAGTCTGAGAAGCTGTGCCGGCATGCCCCTCACGTGATTCCGGCTTGTCCCCTAAGTGGTGCTGGTGTAGCGGGCAGGTGATTTTGGCGTGTCCGGCAGGTGGTTCAGGCGAGTTGAGCAGGTGGTTGCGACGTGCTCGGAAGGTGCTTCCGGCGTCTCCGGCACGTGTTTCTGGCACATCTGACTGGTGTTTCCGGCATGCCCAAAAGTGGATTCCGGTCTGTCCGGTAGGTGGTTCCGGCGTGCACGGCACGTGGTTCTGGTACGTGTCAGAGGTGGTTGCGTATGCCCAACAGGTGGTTCCGGACTGTCCGCCACGTGCTTCTGGCACGTCTGAGAGGTGGTTCCAACATGCCCGGCAGGTCATTTCGGAGAGTCGTCCAAGTGGTTCTGGCGTAGCCCGCAGGTGATTTTGGCGTGTCCGGCAGGTGGTTCCGCCGTGCTCGGCAGGTGGTTCAGGCATGGCCGTCACGTGGTTCCAGTCTGTCCAGGACGTGTTTCCAGCTCTCCGGCAGGTGGTTCTGGTACGTCTGAGAGGTGGTTCCGCCATGGCTGGCAGGTGATCCCGGACTGTCCCCCAGGTGGTTCTGGCATACCCAGCAGGTGATATTCGCATGACCGGAAGGTGGTTCCAGCGAGCCCGGCAGGTGATTCCGAAGTGTTCCCCAACTGGTTGTGGCGTAGCCGGCAGGTGATTTTTGCGTGTCCGGCAGGTGGTTCTGGCGAGTCGAGCAGGTGGTTCCGGCGTGCTCGGCAGGTGCTTCCGGGGTCATTGGCACGTGGTTCTGGCATATCTGAGAGGTGGTTCCGGCATGCCCGGCAGGTGATTCCGGAGTGTTCGCCAAGTGTTTCCGGCGTAGCCGGCAGGTGATTTTGCATGTCCAGCGGTCGTTCCGGCGGGTCGAGCCGGTGGTTCCGGCGTGTCCGGCAGGTGGTTCCGGTCTGTCCGGCAGGTGGTTCTGTGGTGTCCGGCACGAGGTTCAGTCTGAGAGGCTGTGCCGGCATGCCCCTCACGTGATTCCGGCTTGTCCCCGAAGTGGTGCTGGTGTAGCGGGCAGGTGATTTTGGCGTGTCCGGCAGGTGGTTCAGGCGAGTTGAGCAGGTGGTTGCGACGTGCTCGGCAGGTGCTTCCGGCGTCTCCGGCACGTGTTTCTGGCACATCTGACTGGTGGTTCCGGCATGCCCAAAAGTTGATTCCGGTCTGTCCGGTAGGTGGTTCCGGCGTGCACGGCACGTGGTTCTGGTACGCGTCAGAGGTGGTTGCGTATGCCCAACAGGTGATTCCGGACTGTCCGCCACGTGCTTCCGGCACGTCTGAGAGGTGGTTCCGGCATGCGCGACAGGTGGTTTCGGAGTGTCCGCCAGGTGGTTCTGGCGTATCCGGCAGGTGATTTTGGCGTGTCCGGCAGGTGTTTCTGGTGAGTCGAGCAGGTGGCTCCGGCATGCTCGGCAGGTGCTTCCGGCGTCTCCGGCACTTGGTTCTGGTGTGTCTGAGAGCTGATTCCGGCATGTCCGGCAGATGATTCCGGAGTGTCCGCCAAGTGGTTCTGGCATACCCAGCAGGTGATTTTGGCGTGTCAGGGAGGTGGTACCGGTGAGTCGAGCAGATGTTTCCGGCGTGCTCAGCAGGTGGTTCAGGCGGTACTGGCAGGTGGTATCCGTCTGTTCGGGGTGTGGTTCCAGCATCTCATGAACACATTTCTGGCACGTCTGAGATGTGGTTCCAGCCGGCCCGACAGGTGTTTCCGCAGTGTCCGCCAAGCGGTTCTGGCGTAGTTGGCAGGTGATTTTGGCATGACTGGCAGGTGGTTCCAGCAAGCCTGGCAGGTGATTGCAAAGTGTTCACCATCTGGTTGTGGCGTAGCCGGCAGGTGATTTTTGCGTGATCGGCAGGTGGTTCTGGCGAGTCGAGCAGGTGGTTCCGGCGTGCTCGGCTGGTGCTTCCGGGGTCATTGGCACGGGGTTCTGGCATGTCTGAGAGGTGGTTCCTGCATGCCCGGCAAGTGATTCCGGAGTGTTCGCCAAGTGGTTCTGGCATAGTCGGCAGGTGATTTTGGCATGTCCGGCAGGTGGTTCAGGCGAGTTGAGCAGGTGGTTCCAACGTGCTTGGCAGTTGCTTCCGGCGTCTCCGGCACGTGTTTCTGGCACATCTGACAGGTGGTTCCGGCATGCCCGAAAGGTGATTCCGGTCTGTCCGGTAGGTGGTTCCAGCCTGCACGGCATGTGGTTCTGGTACGTCTCAGAGGTGGTTGCGCATGCCCAACAGGTGATTCCGGACTGTCCGCCACATGGTTCTGGCACGTCTGAGAGGTGGTTCTGGCATGCCCGGCAGGTCATCCCAGAGAGTCCTCCAAGTGGTTCTGGCATAACACGCAGGTGATTTTGGCGTGTCTGGCAGGTTGTTCCGCCGTGCTCGGCAGGTGGTTCAGGCATGGGCGTCACGTGGTTCCAGTCTGTCCAGGACGTGTTTCCAGCTTCTCCGGCAGGTGGTTCTGGTACGTCTGAGAGGTGGTTCCGCCATGGCTGGCAGGTGATTCCGGACCGTCCCCCAGGTGGTTCTGGCATAGCCAGCAGTTGATATTGGCCTGTCCGGCAGGTGGTTCCAGCGAGTCGAGCAGGTGGCTCCGGCATGCTCGGCAGGTGCTTCCGGCGTCTCCGGCACTTGGTTCTGGTGTATCTGAGAGCTGGTTCCGGCATGTCCGGCAGAAGATTCCGGAGTGTCCGCCAAGTGGTTCTGGCATACCCAGCAGGTGATATTCGCATGACCGGAAGGTGGTTCCAGCAAGCCCGGCAGGTGATTCCGAAGTGTTCCCCAACTGGTTGTGGCGTAGCCGGCAGGTGATTTTGGCGTGTCCGGCAGGTGGTTCTGGCGAGTCGAGCAGGTGGTTCCGGCGTGCTCGGCAGGTGCTTCCGGGGTCATTGGCACGTGGTTCTGGCATATCTGAGAGGTGGTTCCGGCATGCCCGGCAGGTGTTTCCGGAGTGTTCGCCACGTGTTTCCGGCGTAGCCGGCAAGTGATTTTGCATGTCCAGCGGTCGTTCCGGCGGGTCGAGCCTGTGGTACCGGCGTGTCCGGCAGGTGGTTCCGGTCTGTCCGGCAGGTGGTTCTGTGGTGTCCGGCACGAGGTTCAGTCTGAGAGGCTGTGCCGGCATGCCCCTCACGTGATTCCGGCTTGTCCCCGAAGTGGTTCTGGCATACCCGGCAGGTGATTTTGGCGTGTCCGGCAGGTGTTTCTGGCGAGTCGAGCAGGTGGCTCCGGCATGCTCGGCAGGTGCTTCCGGCGTCTCCGGCACTTGGTTCTGGTGTGTCTGAGAGCTGGTTCCGGCATGTCCGGCAGATGATTCCGGAGTGTCCGCCAAGTGGTTCTGGCATACCCAGCAGGTGATTTTGGCGTGTCAGGGAGGTGGTACCGGTGAGTCGAGCAGGTGGTTCCGGCGTGCTCAGCAGGTGGTTCAGGCGGTTCTGGCAGGTGGTATCCGTCTGTTCGGGGTGTGGTTCCAGCATCTCATGAACACGTTTCTCTCTCGTCTGAGATGTGGTTCCAGCCGGCCCGACAGGTGTTTCCGCAGTGTCCGCCAAGCGGTTCTGGCGTAGTTGGCAGGTGATTTTGGCATGACTGGCAGGTGGTTCCAGCAAGCCTGGCAGGTGATTGCAAAGTGTTCACCAACTGGTTGTGGCGTAGCCGGCAGGTGATTTTTGCGTGATCGGCAGGTGGTTCTGGCGAGTCGAGCAGGTGGTTCCGGCGTGCTCGGCTGGTGCTTCCGGGGTCATTGGCACGGGGTTCTGGCATGTCTGAGAGGTGGTTCCTGCATGCCCGGCAAGTGATTCCGGAGTGTTCGCCAAGTGGTTCTGGCATAGTCGGCAGGTGATTTTGGCATGTCCGGCAGGTGGTTCAGGCGAGTTGAGCAGGTGGTTCCGACGAGCTTGGCAGGTGCTTCCGGCGTCTCCGGCACGTGTTTCTGGCACATCTGACAGGTGGTTCCGGCATGCCCGAAAGGTGATTCCGGTCTGTCCGGTAGGTGGTTCCAGCCTGCACGGCATGTGGTTCTGGTACGTCTCAGAGGTGGTTGCGCATGCCCAACAGGTGATTCCGGACTGTCCGCCACATGGTTCTGGCACGTCTGAGAGGTGGTTCCGGCATGCCCGGCAGGTCATCCCAGAGAGTCCTCCAAGTGGTTCTGGCATAACACGCAGGTGATTTTGGCGTGTCTGGCAGGTTGTTCCGTTGTGCTTGGCAGGTGGTTCAGGCTTGGCCGGCAGGTGGTTCCAGACTGTCCAGGACGTGTTTCCAGCTTCTCCGGCAGGTGGTTCTGCTACGTCTGAGAGGTGGTTCCGCCATGGCTGGCAGGTGATTCCGGACCGTCCCCCAGGTGGTTCTGGCATAGCCAGCAGTTGATATTGGCCTGTCCGGCAGGTGGTTCCAGCGAGTCGAACAGGTGGCTCCGGCGTGCTCGGCAGGTGGTTCCGGTCTGTCCGGTAGGTGATTCCGGCGTGTCCGGCACGTGCTTCCGGCACGTCTGAGAGGTGGTTCCGGCATGCGCGACAGGTGATTTCGGAGTGTCCGCCAGGTGGTTCTGGCGTACCCGGCAGGTGATTTTGGCGTGTCATACAGGTGTTTCTGGCGAGTCGAGCAGGTGGCTCCGGCATGCTCTGCAGGTGCTTCCAGCGTCTCCGGCACGTGGTTCTGGTGTGTCTGAGAGCTGGTTCCGGCATGTCCGGCAGATGATTCCGGAGTGTCCGCCAAGTGGTTCTGGCATACCCGGCTGGTGATTTGGGCATGTCAGGTAGGTGGTTCCGGCGAGTCGAGCAGGTGGCTCCGGCGTGCTCGGCAGGTTTTTCAGACGGGTGTGGCAGGTGTTTTCCGTCTGTTCAGGGTGTGGTTCCAGCATCTCATGCACATGGTTCTGGCACGTCTGAGTTGTGGTTCCGGCCGGCCAGACAGGTGTTTCCACAGTGTCCGCCAAGTGGTACTGGCGTAGTTGGCAGGTGATTTTGGCATGACCGGCAGGTGGTTCCAGAAAGCCCGGCAGGTGATTCCGAAGTTTTCCCCAACTGGTTATGGCGTAGCCGGCAGGTGACTTTTGCGTGTCCGGCAGGTGGTTCTGGCGAGTCGAGCAGGTGGTTCCGGCGTGCTCGGCAGGTGCTTCCGGGGTCATTGGCACGTGGTTCTGGCATATCTGAGAGGTGGTTCCGGCATGCCCGGCAGGTGATTCCGGAGTGTTCGCCAAGTGTTTCCGGCGTAGCCGGCAGGTGATTTTGCATGTCCAGCGGTCGTTCCGGCGGGTCGAGCCGGTGGTTCCGGCGTGTCCGGCAGGTGGTTCCGGTCTGTCCGGCAGCTGGTTCTGTGGTGTCCGGCACGAGGTTCAGTCTGAGAGGCTGTGCCGGCATGCCCCTCACGTGATTCCGGCTTGTCCCCGAAGTGGTGCTGGTGTAGCGGGCAGGTGATTTTGGCGTGTCCGGCAGGTGGTTCAGGCGAGTTGAGCAGGTGGTTCCGACGTGCTCGGCAGGTGCTTCCGGCGTCTCCGGAATGTGTTTCTGGCACATCTGACTGGTGGTTCCGGCATGCCCAAAAGTTGATTCCGGTCTGTCCGGTAGGTGGTTCCGGCGTGCACGGCACGTGGTTCTGGTACGTCTCAGAGGTGGTTGCGTATGCCCAACAGGTGATTCCGGACTGTCCGCCACGTGCTTCTGGCACGTCTGAGAGGTGGTTCCAACATGCCCGGCAGGTCATTTCGGAGAGTCGTCCAAGTGGTTCTGGCATAGCCCGCAGGTGATTTTGGCGTGTCCGGCAGGTGTTTCTGGCGAGTCGAGCAGGTGGCTCCGGCATGCTCGGCAGGTGCTTCCGGCGTCTCCGGCACTTGGTTCTGGTGTGTCTGAGAGCTGGTTCCGGCATGTCCGGCAGATGATTCCGGAGTGTCCGCCAAGTGGTTCTGGCATACCCAGCAGGTGATTTTCGCATGACCGGCAGTTGGTTCCAGCAAGCCCGGCAGGTGATTCCGAAGTGTTCCCCAACTGGTTGTGGCGTAGCCGGCAGGTGATTTTTGCGTGTCCGGCAGGTGGTTCTGGCGAGTCGAGCAGGTGGTTCCGGCGTGCTCGGCAGGTGCTTCCGGGGTCATTGGCACGTGGTTCTGGAATATCTGAGAGGTGGTTCCGGCATGCCCGGCAGTTGATTCCGGAGTGCTCGCCAAGTGTTTCCGGCGTAGCCGGCAGGTGATTTTGCATGTCCAGCGGTCGTTCCGGCGGGTCGAGCCGGTGGTTCCGGCGTGTCCGGCTGGTGGTTCCGGTCTGTCCGGCAGGTGGTTCTGTGGTGTCCGGCACGAGGTTCAGTCTGAGAGGCTGTGCCGGCATGCCCCTCACGTGATTCCGGCTTGTCCCCGAATTGGTGCTGGTGTAGCGGGCAGGTGATTTTGGCGTGTCCGGCAGGTGGTTCAGGCGAGTTGAGCAGGTGGTTGCGACGTGCTCGGCAGGTGCTTCCGGCGTCTCCGGCACGTGTTTCTGGCACATCTGACTGGTGGTTCCGGCATGCCCAAAAGTTGATTCCGGTCTGTCCGGTAGGTGGTTCCGGCGTGCACGGCATGTGGTTCTGGTACGTGTCAGAGGTGGTTGCGCATGCCCAACAGGTGATTCCGGACTGTCCGCCACATGGTTCTGGCACGTCTGAGAGGTGGTTCCGGCATGCCCGGCAGGTCATCCCAGAGAGTCCTCCAAGTGGTTCTGGCATAACACGCAGGTGATTTGGCGTGTCTGGCAGGTTGTTCCGTTGTGCTTGGCAGGTGGTTCAGGCTTGGCCGGCAGGTGGTTCCAGACTGTCCAGGACGTGTTTCCAGCTTCTCCGGCAGGTGGTTCTGCTACGTCTGAGAGGTGGTTCCGCCATGGCTGGCAGGTGATTCCGGACCGTCCCCCAGGTGGTTCTGGCATAGCCAGCAGTTGATATTGGTCTGTCCGGCAGGTGGTTCCAGCGAGTCGAACAGGTGGCTCCGGCGTGCTCGGCAGGTGGTTCCGGTCTGTCTGGTAGGTGATTTCGGCGTGTCAGGCACGTGCTTCAGGCACGTCTGAGAGGTGGTTCCGGCATGCGCGACAGGTGATTTCGGAGTGTCCGCCAGGTGGTTCTGGCGTACCCGGCAGGTGATTTTGGCGTGTCATACAGGTGTTTCTGGCGAGTCGAGCAGGTGGCTCCGGCATGCTCTGCAGGTGCTTCCAGCGTCTCCGGCACGTGGTTCTGGTGTGTCTGAGAGCTGGTTCCGGCATGTCCGGCAGATGATTCCGGAGTGTCCGCCAAGTGGTTCTGGCATACCCGGCTGGTGATTTGGGCATGTCAGGTAGGTGGTTCCGGCGAGTCGAGCAGGTGGCTCCGGCGTGCTCGGCAGGTTTTTCAGACGGGTGTGGCAGGTGTTTTCCGTCTGTTCAGGGTGTGGTTCCAGCATCTCATGCACATGGTTCTGGCACGTCTGAGTTGTGGTTCCGGCCGGCCAGACAGGTGTTTCCACAGTGTCCGCCAAGTGGTACTGGCGTAGTTGGCAGGTGATTTTGGCATGACCGGCAGGTGGTTCCAGCAAGCCCGGCAGGTGATTCCGAAGTTTTCCCCAACTGGTTATGGCGTAGCCGGCAGGTGATTTTTGCGTGTCCGGCAGGTGGTTCTGGCGAGTCGAGCAGGTGGTTCCGGCGTGCTCGGCAGGTGCTTCCGGGGTCATTGGCACGTGGTTCTGGCATATCTGAGAGGTGGTTCCGGCATGCCCGGCAGGTGATTCCGGAGTGTTCGCCAAGTGTTTCCGGCGTAGCCGGCAGGTGATTTTGCATGTCCCGCGGTCGTTCCGGCGGGTCGAGCCGGTGGTTCCGGCGTGTCCGGCAGGTGGTTCCGGTCTGTCCGGCAGGTGGTTCTGTGGTGTCCGGCACGAGGTTCAGTCTGAGAGGCTGTGCCGGCATGCCCCTCACGTGATTCCGGCTTGTCCCCGAAGTGGTGCTGGTGTAGCGGGCAGGTGATTTTGGCGTGTCCGGCAGGTGGTTCAGGCGAGTTGAGCAGGTGGCTCCGACGTGCTCGGCAGGTGCTTCCGGCGTCTCCGGAACGTGTTTCTGGCACATCTGACTGGTGGTTCCGGCATGCCCAAATGTTGATTCCGGTCTGTCCGGTAGGTGGTTCCGGCGTGCACGGCACGTGGTTCTGGTACGTGTCAGAGGTGGTTGCGTATGCCCAACAGGTGATTCCGGACTGTCCGCCACGTGCTTCTGGCACGTCTGAGAGGTGGTTCCAACATGCCCGGCAGGTCATTTCGGAGAGTCGTCCAAGTGGTTCTGGCGTAGCCCGCAGGTGATTTTGGCGTGTCCGGCAGGTGGTTCTGCCGTGCTTGGCAGCTGGTTCAGGCATGGCCGTCACGTGGTTGCAGTCTGTCCAGGACGTGTTTCCAGCTTCTCCGGCAGGTGGTTCTGGTACGTCTGAGAGGTGGTTCCGCCATGGCTGGCAGGTGATCCCGGACTGTCCCCCAGGTGGTTCTGGCATAGCCAGCAGTTGATATTGGCCTGTCCGGCAGGTGGTTCCAGCGAGTCGAACAGGTGGCTCCGGCGTGCTCGGCAGGTGGTTCCGGTCTGTCCGGTACGAGATTCCGGCGTTTCCGGCACGTGCTTCCGGCACGTCTGAGAGGTGGTTCCGGCATGCGCGACAGGTGGTTTCGGAGTGTCCGCCAGGTGGTTCTGGCGTATCCGGCAGGTGATTTTGGCGTGTCCGGCAGGTGTTTCTGGCGAGTCGAGCAGGTGGCTCCGGAATGCTCGGCAGGTGCTTCCGGCGTCTCCGGCACTTGGTTCTGGTGTGTCTGAGAGCTGGTTCCGGCATGTCCGGCAGATGATTCCGGAGTGTCCGCCAAGTGGTTCTGGCATACCCAGCAGGTGATTTTGGCGTGTCAGGGAGGTGGTACCGGTGAGTCAAGCAGATGTTTCCGGCGTGCTCAGCTGGTGGTTCAGGCGGTTCTGGCAGGTGGTATCCGTCTTTTCGGGGTGTGGTTCCAGCATCTCATGAACACATTTCTGGCACGTCTGAGATGTGGTTCCAGCCGGCCCGACAGGTGTTTCCGCAGTGTCCGCCAAGCGGTTCTGGCATAGTTGGCAGGTGATTTTGGCATGACTGGCAGGTGGTTCCAGCAAGCCTGGCAGGTGATTCCAAAGTGTTCACCAACTGGTTGTGGCGTAGCCGGCAGGTGATTTTTGCGTGATCGGCAGGTGGTTCTGGCGAGTCGAGCAGGTGGTTCCGGCGTGCTCGGCTGGTGCTTCCGGGGTCATTGGCACGGGGTTCTGGCATGTCTGAGAGGTGGTTCCTGCATGCCCGGCAAGTGATTCCGGAGTGTTCGCCAAGTGGTTCTGGCATAGTCGGCAGGTGATTTTGGCATGTCCGGCAGGTGGTTCAGGCGAGTTGAGCAGGTGGTTCCAACGTGCTTGGCAGGTGCTTCCGGCGTCTCCGGCACGTGTTTCTGGCACATCTGACAGATGGTTCCAGCATGCCCGAAAGGTGATTCCAGTCTGTCCGGTAGGTGGTTCCAGCCTGCACGGCATGTGGTTCTGGTACGTCTCAGAGGTGGTTGCGCATGCCCAACAGGTGATTCCAGACTGTCCGCCACATGGTTCTGGCACGTCTGAGAGGTGGTTCCGGCATGCCCGGCAGGTCATCCCAGAGAGTCCTCCAAGTGGTTCTGGCATAACACGCAGGAGATTTTGGCGTGTCTGGCAGGTTGTTCCGTTGTGCTTGGCAGGTGGTTCAGGCTTGGCCGGCAGGTGGTTCCAGACTGTCCAGGACGTGTTTCCAGCTTCTCCGGCAGGTGGTTCTGCTACGTCTGAGAGGTGGTTCCGCCATGGCTGGCAGGTGACTCCGGACCGTCCCCCAGGTGGTTCTGGCATAGCCAGCAGTTGATATTGGCCTGTCCGGCAGGTGGTTCCAGCGAGTCGAACAGGTGGCTCCGGCGTGCTCGGCAGGTGGTTCCGGTCTGTCTGGTAGGTGATTCCGGCATGTCCGGCACGTGCTTCCGGCACGTCTGAGAGGTGGTTCCGGCATGCGCGACAGGTCATTTCGTAGTGTCCGCCAGGTGGTTCTGGCGTACCCGGCAGGTGATTTTGGCGTGTCCGACAGGTGTTTCTGGCGAGTCGAGCAGGTGGCTCCGGCATGCTCGGCAGGTGCTTCCGGCGTCTCCGGCACGTGGTTCTGGTGTGTCTGAGAGCTGGTTCCGGCATGTCCGGCAGATGATTCCGGAGTGTCCGCCAAGTGGTTCTGGCATACCCGGCTGGTGATTTGGGCTGTCAGGTAGGTGGTTCCGGCGAGTCGAGCAGGTGGCTCCGGCGTGCTCGGCAGGTTGTTCAGACGGGTCTGGCAGGTGTTTTCCGTCTGTTCAGGGTGTGGTTCCAGCATCTCATGCACATGGTTCTGGCACGTCTGAGATGCGGTTCCGGCCGGCCCGACAGGTGTTTCCACAGTGTCCGCCAAGTGGTACTGGCGTAGTTGGCAGGTGATTTTGGCATGACCGGCAGGTGGTTCCAGCAAGCCCGGCAGGTGATTCCGAAGTTTTCCCCAACTGGTTGTGGCGTAGCCGGCAGGTGATTTTTGCGTGTCCGGCAGGTGGTTCTGGCGAGTCGAGCAGGTGGTTCCGGCGTGCTCGGCAGGTGCTTCCGGGGTCATTGGCACGTGGTTCTGGCATATCTGAGAGGTGGTTCCGGCATGCCCGGCAGGTGATTCTGGAGTGTTCGCGAAGTGTTTCCGGCGTAGCCGGCAGGTGATTTTGCATGTCCCGCGGTCGTTCCGGCGGGTCGAGCCGGTGGTTCCGGCGTGTCCGGCAGGTGGTTCCGGTCTGTCCGGCAGGTGGTTCTGTGGTGTACGGCACGAGGTTCAGTCTGAGAGGCTGTGCCGGCATGCCCCTCACGTGATTCCGGCTTGTCCCCGAAGTGGTGCTGGTGTAGCGGGCAGGTGATTTTGGCGTGTCCGGCAGGTGGTTCAGGCGAGTTGAGCAGGTGGTTGCGACGTGCTCGGCAGGTGCTTCCGGCGTCTCCGGCACGTGTTTCTGGCACATCTGACTGGTGGTTCCGGCATGCCCAAAAGTTGATTCCGGTCTGTCCGGTAGGTGGTTCCGGCGTGCACGGCACGTGGTTCTGGTACGTGTCAGAGGTGGTTGCGTATGCCCAACAGGTGATTCCGGACTGTCCGCCACGTGCTTCTGGCACGTCTGAGAGGTGGTTCCAACATGCCCGGCAGGTCATTTCGGAGAGTCGTCCAAGTGGTTCTGGCGTAGCCCGCAGGTGATTTTGGCGTGTCCGGCAGGTGGTTCCGCCGTGCTCGGCAGGTGGTTCAGGCATGGCCGTCACGTGGTTCCAGTCTGTCCAGGACGTGTTTCCAGCTTCTCCGGCAGGTGGTTCTGGTACGTCTGAGAGGTGGTTCCGCCATGGCTGGCAGGTGATCCCGGACTGTCCCCCAGGTGGTTCTGGCATAGCCAGCAGTTGATATTGGCCTGTCCGGCAGGTGGTTCCAGCGAGTCAAACAGGTGGCTCCGGCGTTCTTGGCAGGTGGTTCCGGTCTGTCCGGTAGGTGTTTCCGGCGTGTCTGGCACGTGCTTCCGGCACGTCTGAGAGGTGGTTCCGGCATGCGCGGCAGGTGATTCCGTAGTGTCCGCCAGGTGGTTCTGGCATACCCGGCAGGTGATTTTGGCGTGTCCGGCAGGTGTTTCTGGCGAGTCGAGCAGGTGGCTCCGGCATGCTCGGCAGGTGCTTCCGGCGTCTCCGGCACTTGGTTCTGGTGTGTCTGAGAGCTGGTTCCGGCATGTCCGGCAGATGATTCCGGAGTGTCCGCCAAGTGGTTCTGGCATACCCAGCAGGTGATATTCGCATGACCGGAAGGTGGTTCCAGCGAGCCCGGCAGGTGATTCCGAAGTGTTCCCCAACTGGTTCTGGCATACCCGGCAGGTGATTTTGGCGTGTCCGGCAGGTGTTTCTGGCGAGTCGAGCAGGTGGTTCCGGCGTGCTCGGCAGGTGCTTCCGGGGTCATTGGCACGTGGTTCTGGCATATCTGAGAGGTGGTTCCGGCATGCCCGGCAGGTGTTTCCGGAGTGTTCGCCAAGTGTTTCCGGCGTAGCCGGCAAGTAATTTTGCATGTCCCGCAGTCGTTCCGGCGGGTCGAGCCGGTGGTACCGGCGTGTCCGGCAGGTGGTTCCGGTCTGTCCGGCAGGTGGTTCTGTGGTGTCCGGCACGAGGTTCAGTCTGAGAGGCTGTGCCGGCATGCCCCTCACGTGATTCCGGCTTGTCCCCGAAGTGGTTCTGGCATACCCGGCAGGTGATTTTGGCGTGTCCGGCAGGTGTTTCTGGCGAGTCGAGCAGGTGGCTCCGGCATGCTCGGCAGGTGCTTCCGGCGTCTCCGGCACTTGGTTCTGGTGTGTCTGAGAGCTGGTTCCGGCATGTCCGGCAGATGATTCCGGAGTGTCCGCCAAGTGGTTCTGGCATACCCAGCAGGTGATTTTGGCGTGTCAGGGAGGTGGTACCGGTGAGTCGAGCAGGTGGTTCCGGCGTGCTCAGCAGGTGGTTCAGGCGGTTCTGGCAGGTGGTATCCGTCTGTTCGGGGTGTGGTTCCAGCATCTCATGAACACGTTTCTCTCTCGTCTGAGATGTGGTTCCAGCCGGCCCGACAGGTGTTTCCGCAGTGTCCGCCAAGCGGTTCTGGCGTAGTTGGCAGGTGATTTTGGCATGACTGGCAGGTGGTTCCAGCAAGCCTGGCAGGTGATTCCAAAGTGTTCACCAACTGGTTGTGGCGTAGCCGGCAGGTGATTTTTGTGTGATCGGCAGGTGGTTCTGGCGAGTCGAGCAGGTGGTTCCGGCGTGCTCGGCTGGTGCTTCCGGGGTCATTGGCACGGGGTTCTGGCATGTCTGAGAGGTGGTTCCTGCATGCCCGGCAAGTGATTCCGGAGTGTTCGCCAAGTGGTTCTGGCATAGTCGGCAGGTGATTTTGGCATGTCCGGCAGGTGGTTCAGGCGAGTTGAGCAGGTGGTTCCAACGTGCTTGGCAGGTGCTTCCGGCGTCTCCGGCACGTGTTTCTGGCACATCTGACAGGTGGTTCCGGCATGCCCGAAAGGTGATTCTGGTCTGTCCGGTAGGTGGTTCCAGCCTGCACGGCATGTGGTTCTGGTACGTGTCAGAGGTGGTTGCGCATGCCCAACAGGTGATTCCGGACTGTCCGCCACATGGTTCTGGCACGTCTGAGAGGTGGTTCAGGCATGCCCGGCAGGTCATCCCAGAGAGTCCTCCAAGTGGTTCTGGCATAACACGCAGGTGATTTGGCGTGTCTGGCAGGTTGTTCCGTTGTGCTTGGCAGGTGGTTCAGGCTTGGCCGGCAGGTGGTTCCAGACTGTCCAGGACGTGTTTCCAGCTTCTCCGGCAGGTGGTTCTGCTACGTCTGAGAGGTGGTTCCGCCATGGCTGGCAGGTGATTCCGGACCGTCCCCCAGGTGGTTCTGGCATAGCCAGCAGTTGATATTGGTCTGTCCGGCAGGTGGTTCCAGCGAGTCGAACAGGTGGCTCCGGCGTGCTCGGCAGGTGCTTCCGGCGTCTCCGGCACGTGGTTCTGTTGTGTCTGAGAGGTGGTTCCGGCATGTCCGGCAGATGATTCCGGAGTGTCCGCCAAGTGGTTCTGGCATACCCGGCTGGTGATTTGGGCATGTCAGGTAGGTGGTTCCGGCGAGTCGAGCAGGTGGCTCCGGCGTGCTCGGCAGGTTGTTCAGACGGGTCTGGCAGGTGTTTTCCGTCTGTTCAGGGTGTGGTTCCAGCATCTCATGCACATGGTTCTGGCACGTCTGAGATGTGGTTCCGGCCGGCCCGACAGGTGTTTCCACAGTGTCCGCCAAGTGGTACTGGCGTAGTTGGCAGGTGATTTTGGCATGACCGGCAGGTGGTTCCAGCAAGCCCGGCAGGTGATTCCGAAGTTTTCCCCAACAGGTTGTGGCGTAGCCGGCAGGTGATTTTTGCGTGTCCGGCAGGTGGTTCTGGCGAGTCGAGCAGGTGGTTCCGGCGTGCTCGGCAGGTGCTTCCGGGGTCATTGGCACGTGGTTCTGGCATATCTGAGAGGTGGTTCCGGCATGCCCGGCAGGTGATTCCGGAGTGTTCGCGAAGTGTTTCCGGCGTAGCCGGCAGGTGATTTTGCATGTCCAGCGGTCGTTCCGGCGGGTCGAGCCGGTGGTACCGGCGTGTCCGGCAGGTGGTTCCGGTCTGTCCGGCAGGTGGTTCTGTGGTGTCCGGCACGAGGTTCAGTCTGAGAGGCTGTGCCGGCATGACCCTCACGTGATTCCGGCTTGTCCCCGAAGTGGTGCTGGTGTAGCGGGCAGGTGATTTTGGCGTGTCCGGCAGGTGGTTCTGGCGAGTCGAGCAGGTGGTTCCGGCGTGCTCGGCAGGTGCTTCTGGGGTCATTGGCACGTGGTTCTGGCATATCTGAGAGGTGGTTCCGGCATGCCCGGCAGGTGATTCCGGAGTGCTCGCCAAGTGTTTCCGGCGTAGCCGGCAGGTGATTTTGCATGTCCAGCGGTCGTTCCGGAGGGTCGAGCCGGTGGTTCCGGCGTGTCCGGCAGGTGGTTCCGGTCTGTCCGGCAGGTGGTTCTGTGGTGTCCGGCACGAGGTTCAGTCTGAGAGGCTGTGCCGGCATGCCCCTCACGTGATTCCGGCTTGTCCCCGAAGTGGTTCTGGCATACCCGGCAGGTGATTTTGGCGTGTCCGGCAGGTGTTTCTGGCGAGTCGAGCAGGTGGCTCCGGCATGCTTGGCAGGTGCTTCCGGCGTATCCGGCACTTGGTTCTGGTGTGTCTGAGAGCTGGTTCCGGCATGTCTGGCAGATGATTCCGGAGTGTGCACCAAGTGGTTCTGGCATACCCAGCAGGTGATTTTGGCGTGTCAGGGAGGTGGTACCGGTGAGTCGAGCATTTGGTTCTGGCGTGCTCAGCAGGTGGTTCAGGCGGTTCTGGCAGGTGGTATCCGTCTGTTCGGGGTGTGGTTCCAGCATCTCATGAACACGTTTCTGGCACGTCTGAGATGTGGTTCCAGCCGGCCCGACAGGTGTTTCCGCAGTGTCCGCCAAGCGGTTCTGGCGTAGTTGGCAGGTGATTTTGGCATGACTGGCAGGTGGTTCCAGCAAGCCTGGCAGGTGATTCCAAAGTGTTCACCAACTGGTTGTGGCGTAGCCGGCAGGTGATTTTTGCGTGATCGGCAGGTGGTTCTGGCGAGTCGAGCAGGTGGTTCCCGCGTGCTCGGCTGGTGCTTCCGGGGTCATTGGCACGGGGTTCTGGCATGTCTGAGAGGTGGTTCTTGCATGCCCGGCAAGTGATTCCGGAGTGTTCGCCAAGTGGTTCTGGCATAGTCGGCAGGTGATTTTGGCATGTCCGGCAGGTGGTTCAGGCGAGTTGAGCAGTTGGTTCCGACGTGCTTGGCAGGTGCTTCCGGCGTCTCCGGCACGTGTTTCTGGCACATCTGACAGGTGGTTCCGGCATGCCCGAAAGGTGATTCCGGTCTGTCCGGTAGGTGGTTCCAGCCTGCACGGCATGTGGTTCTGGTACGTCTCAGAGGTGGTTGCGCATGCCCAACAGGTGATTCCGGACTGTCCGCCACATGGTTCTGGCACGTCTGAGAGGTGGTTCCGGCATGCCCGGCAGGTCATCCCAGAGAGTCCTCCAAGTGGTTCTGGCATAACACGCAGGTGATTTTGGCGTGTCTGGCAGGTTGTTCCGTTGTGCTTGGCAGGTGGTTCAGGCTTGGCCGGCAGGTGGTTCCAGACTGTCCAGGACGTGTTTCCAGCTTCTCCGGCAGGTGGTTCTGCTACGTCTGAGAGGTGGTTCCGCCATGGCTGGCAGGTGATTCCGGACCGTCCCCCAGGTGGTTCTGGCATAGCCAGCAGTTGATATTGGCCTGTCCGGCAGGTGGTTCCAGCGAGTCGAACAGGTGGCTCCGGCGTGCTCGGCAGGTGGTTCCGGTCTGTCTGGTAGGTGATTCCGGCGTGTCCGGCACGTGGTTCTGTTGTGTCTGAGAGGTGGTTCCGGCATGTCCGGCAGATGATTCCGGAGTGTCCGCCAAGTGGTTCTGGCATACCCGGCTGGTGATTTGGGCATGTAAGGTAGGTGGTTCCGGCGAGTCGAGCAGGTGGCTCCGGCGTGCTCGGCAGGTTGTTCAGACGGGTCTGGCAGGTGTTTTCCGTCTGTTCAGGGTGTGGTTCCAGCATCTCATGCACATGGTTCTGGCACGTCTGAGATGCGGTTCCGGCCGGCCCGACAGGTGTTTCCACAGTGTCCGCCAAGTGGTACTGGCGTAGTTGGCAGGTGATTTTGGCATGACCGGCAGGTGGTTCCAGCAAGCCCGGCAGGTGATTCTGAAGTTTTCCCCAACTGGTTGTGGCGTAGCCGGCAGGTGATTTTTGCATGTCCGGCAGGTGGTTCTGGCGAGTCGAGCAGGTGGTTCCGGCGTGCTCGGCAGGTGCTTCCGGGGTCATTGGCACGTGGTTCTGGCATATCTGAGAGGTGGTTCCGGCATGCCCGGCAGGTGATTCCGGAGTGTTCGCCAAGTGTTTCCGGCATAGCCGGCAGGTGATTTTGCATGTCCAGCGGTCGTTCCGGCGGGTCGAGCCGGTGGTTCCGGCGTGTCCGGCAGGTGGTTCCGGTCTGTCCGGCAGGTGGTTCTGTGGTGTCCGGCACGAGGTTCAGTCTGAGAGGCTGTGCCGGCATGCCCCTCACGTGATTCCGGCTTGTCCCCGAAGTGGTGCTGGTGTAGCGGGCAGGTGATTTTGGCGTGTCCGGCAGGTGGTTCAGGCGAGTTGAGCAGGTGGTTCCGACGTGCTCGGCAGGTGCTTCCGGCGTCTCCGGCACGTGTTTCTGGCACATCTGACTGGTGGTTCCGGCATGCCCAAAAGTTGATTCCGGTCTGTCCGGTAGGTGGTTCCGGCGTGCACGGCACGTGGTTCTGGTACGTGTCAGAGGTGGTTGCGTATGCCCAACAGGTGATTCCGGACTGTCCGCCACGTGCTTCTGGCACGTCTGAGAGGTGGTTCCAACGTGCCCGGCAGGTCATTTCGGAGAGTCGTCCAAGTGGTTCTGGCGTAGCCCGCAGGTGATTTTGGCGTGCTCGGCAGGTGGTTCAGGCATGGCCGTCACGTGGTTCCAGTCTGTCCAGGACGTGTTTCCAGCTTCTCCGGCAGGTGGTTCTGGTACGTCTGAGAGGTGGTTCCGCCATGGCTGGCAGGTGATCCCGGACTGTCGCCCAGGTGGTTCTGGCATAGCCAGCAGTTGATATTGGCCTGTCCGGCAGGTGGTTCCAGCGAGTCAAACAGGTGGCTCCGGCGTTCTTGGCAGGTGGTTCCGGTCTGTCCGGTAGGTGTTTCCGGCGTGTCTGGCACGTGCTTCCGGCACGTCTGAGAGGTGGTTCCGGTATGCGCGGCAGGTGATTCCGTAGTGTCCGACAGGTGGTTCTGGCATACCCGGCAGGTGATTTTGGCGTGTCCGGCAGGTGTTTCTGGCGAGTCGAGCAGGTGGCTCCGGCATGCTCGGCAGGTGCTTCCGGCGTCTCTGGCACTTGGTTCTGGTGTGTCTGAGAGCTGGTTCCGGCATGTCCGGCAGATGATTCCGGAGTGTCCGCCAAGTGGTTCTGGCATACCCAGCAGGTGATATTCGCATGACCGGAAGGTGGTTCCAGCGAGCCCGGCAGGTGATTCCGAAGTGTTCCCCAACTGGTTGTGGCGTAGCCGGCAGGTGATTTTTGCGTGTCCGGCAGGTGGTTCTGGCGAGTCGAGCAGGTGGTTCCGGCGTGCTCGGCAGGTGCTTCCGGGGTCATTGGCACGTGGTTCTGGCATATCTGAGAGGTGGTTCCGGCATGCCCGGCAGGTGTTTCCGGAGTGTTCGCCAAGTGTTTCCGGCGTAGCCGGCAGGTGATTTTGCATGTCCAGCGGTCTTTCCGGCGGGTCGAGCCGGTGGTTCCGGCGTGTCCGGCAGGTGGTTCCGGTCTGTCCGGCAGGTGGTTCTGTGGTGTCCGGCACGAGGTTCAGTCTGAGAGGCTGTGCCGGCATGCCCCTCACGTGATTCCGGCTTGTCCGCGAAGTGGTGCTGGTGTAGCGGGCAGGTGATTTTTGCGTGTCCGGCAGGTGGTTCTGGCGAGTCGAGCAGGTGGTTCCGGCGTGCTCGGCAGGTGCTTCCGGGGTCATTGGCACGTGGTTCTGGCATATCTGAGAGGTGGTTCCGGCATGCCCGGCAGGTGATTCCGGAGTGCTCGCCAAGTGTTTCCGGCGTAGCCGGCAGGTGATTTTGCATGTCCAGCGGTCGTTCCGGAGGGTCGAGCCGGTGGTTCCGGCGTGTCCGGCAGGTGGTTCCGGTCTGTCCGGCAGGTGGTTCTGTGGTGTCCGGCACGAGGTTCAGTCTGAGAGGCTGTGCCGGCATGCCCCTCACGTGATTCCGGCTTGTCCCCGAAGTGGTTCTGGCATACCCGGCAGGTGATTTTGGCGTGTCCGGCAGGTGTTTCTGGCGAGTCGAGCAGGTGGCTCCGGCATGCTCGGCAGGTGCTTCCGGCGTCTCCGGCACTTGGTTCTGGTGTGTCTGAGAGCTGGTTCCGGCATGTCCGGCAGATGATTCCGGAGTGTCCGCCAAGTGGTTCTGGCATACCCAGCTGGTGATTTGGGCATGTCAGGTAGGTGGTTCCGGCGAGTCGAGCAGGTGGCTCCGGCGTGCTCGGCAGGTTGTTCAGACGGGTCTGGCAGGTGTTTTCCGTCTGTTCAGGGTGTGGTTCCAGCATCTCATGCACATGGTTCTGGCACGTCTGAGATGTGGTTCCGGCCGGCCCGACAGGTGTTTCCACAGTGTCCGCCAAGTGGTACTGGCGTAGTCGGCAGGTGATTTTGGCATGACCGGCAGGTGGTTCCAGCAAGCCCGGCAGGCGATTCTGAAGTTTTCCCCAACTGGTTGTGGCGTAGCCGGCAGGTGATTTTTGCGTGTCCGGCAGGTGGTTCTGGCGAGTCGAGCAGGTGGTTCCGGCGTGCTCGGCAGGTGCTTCCGGGGTCATTGGCACGTGGTTCTGGCATATCTGAGAGGTGGTTCCGGCATGCCCGGCAGGTGATTCCGGAGTGCTCGCCAAGTGTTTCCGGCGTAGCCGGCAGGTGATTTTGCATGTCCAGCGGTCGTTCCGGAGGGTCGAGCCGGTGGTTCCGGCGTGTCCGGCAGGTGGTTCCGGTCTGTCCGGCAGGTGGTTCTGTGGTGTCCGGCACGAGGTTCAGTCTGAGAGGCTGTGCCGGCATGCCCCTCACGTGATTCCGGCTTGTCCCCGAAGTGGTTCTGGCATACCCGGCAGGTGATTTTGGCGTGTCCGGCAGGTGTTTCTGGCGAGTCGAGCAGGTGGCTCCGGCATGCTCGGCAGGTGCTTCCGGCGTCTCCGGCACTTGGTTCTGGTGTGTCTGAGAGCTGGTTCCGGCATGTCCGGCAGATGATTCCGGAGTGTCCGCCAAGTGGTTCTGGCATACCCAGCAGGTGATTTTGGCGTGTTAGGGATTTGTTACCCGTGAGTAGAGCAGGTGGTTCCGGCGTGCTCAGCAGGTGGTTCAGGCGGTTCTGGCAGGTGGTATCCGTCTGTTCGCTGTGTGGTTCCAGCATCTCATGAACACGTTTCTGGCACGTCTGAGATGTGGTTCCGGCCGGCCCGACAGGTGTTTCCACAGTGTCCGCCAAGTGGTACTGGCGTAGTCGGCAGGTGATTTTGGCATGACCGGCAGGTGGTTCCAGCAAGCCCGGCAGGCGATTCCGAAGTTTTCCCCAACTGGTTGTGGCGTAGCCGGCAGGTGATTTTTGCGTGTCCGGCAGGTGGTTCTGGCGAGTCGAGCAGGTGGTTCCGGCGTGCTCGGCAGGTGCTTCCGGGGTCATTGGCACGTGGTTCTGGCATATCTGAGAGGTGGTTCCGGCATGCCCGGCAGGTGATTCCGGAGTGCTCGCCAAGTGTTTCCGGCGTAGCCGGCAGGTGATTTTGCATGTCCAGCGGTCGTTCCGGAGGGTCGAGCCGGTGGTTCCGGCGTGTCCGGCAGGTGGTTCCGGTCTGTCCGGCAGGTGGTTCTGTGGTGTCCGGCACGAGGTTCAGTCTGAGAGGCTGTGCCGGCATGCCCCTCACGTGATTCCGGCTTGTCCCCGAAGTGGTTCTGGCATACCCGGCAGGTGATTTTGGCGTGTCCGGCAGGTGTTTCTGGCGAGTCGAGCAGGTGGCTCCGGCATGCTCGGCAGGTGCTTCCGGCGTCTCCGGCACTTGGTTCTGGTGTGTCTGAGAGCTGGTTCCGGCATGTCCGGCAGATGATTCCGGAGTGTCCGCCAAGTGGTTCTGGCATACCCAGCAGGTGATTTTGGCGTGTTAGGGATTTGTTACCCGTGAGTAGAGCAGGTGGTTCCGGCGTGCTCAGCAGGTGGTTCAGGCGGTTCTGGCAGGTGGTATCCGTCTGTTCGCTGTGTGGTTCCAGCATCTCATGAACACGTTTCTGGCACGTCTGAGATGTGGTTCCGGCCGGCCCGACAGGTGTTTCCACAGTGTCCGCCAAGTGGTACTGGCGTAGTTGGCAGGTGATTTTGGCATGACCGGCAGGTGGTTCCAGCAAGCCCGGCAGGTGATTCCGAAGTGTTCCCCAACTGGTTGTGGCGTAGCCGGCAGGTGATTTTTGCGTGTCCGGCAGGTGGTTCTGGCGAGTCGAGCAGGTGGTTCCGGCGTGCTCGGCAGGTGCTTCCGGGGTCATTGGCACGTGGTTCTGGCATATCTGAGAGGTGGTTCCGGCATGCCCGGCAGGTGATTCCGGAGTGTTCGCCAAGTGTTTCCGGCGTAGCCGGCAGGTGATTTTGCATGTCCAGCGGTCGTTCCGGCAGGTCGAGCCGGTGGTTCCGGCGTGTCCGGCAGGTGGTTCCGGTCTGTCCGGCAGGTGGTTCTGGGGTGTCCGGCACGAGGTTCAGTCTGAGAGGCTGTGCCGGCATGCCCCTCACGTGATTCCGGCTTGTCCCCGAAGTGGTGCTGGTGTAGCGGGCAGGTGATTTTGGCGTGTCCGGCACGTGGTTCAGGCGAGTTGAGCAGGTGGTTGCGACGTGCTCGGCAGGTGCTTCAGGCGTCTCCGGCACGTGTTTCTGGCACATCTGACTGGTGGTTCCGGCATGCCCAAAAGTGGATTCCGGTCTGTCCGGTAGGTGGTTCCGGCGTGCACGGCACGTGGTTCTGGTACGTGTCAGAGGTGGTTGCGTATGCCCAACAGGTGATTCCGGACTGTCCGCCACGTGCTTCTGGCACGTCTGAGAGGTGGTTCCAACGTGCCCGGCAGGTCATTTCGGAGAGTCGTCCAAGTGGTTCTGGCGTAGCCCGCGGGTGATTTTGGCGTGTCCGGCAGGTGGTTCCGCCGTGCTCGGCAGGTGGTTCAGGCATGGCCGTCACGTGGTTCCAGTCCGTCCAGGACGTGTTTCCAGCTTCTCCGGCAGGTGGTTCTGGTACGTCTGAGAGGTGTTTCCGCCATGGCTGGCAGGTGATCCCGGACTGTCCCCCAGGTGGTTCTGGCATAGCCAGCAGTTGATATTGGCCTGTCCGGCAGGTGGTTCCAGCGAGTCGAACAGGTGGCTCCGGCGTTCTTGGCAGGTGGTTCCGGTCTGTCCGGTAGGTGTTTCCGGCGTG
Organism: Equus caballus; assembly: GCF_041296265.1. Taxonomy (NCBI): domain Eukaryota; kingdom Metazoa; phylum Chordata; class Mammalia; order Perissodactyla; family Equidae; genus Equus; species Equus caballus. The sequence continues at coordinate 5,216,864 of NC_091707.1, read as the reverse complement.
TCTGGCACGTGCTTCCGGCACGTCTGAGAGGTGGTTCCTGCATGCGCGGCAGGTGATTCCGTAGTGTCCGCCAGGTGGTTCTGGCATACCCGGCAGGTGATTTTGGCGTGTCCGGCAGGTGTTTCTGGCGAGTCGAGCAGGTGGCTCCGGCATGCTCGGCAGGTGCTTCCGGCGTCTCCGGCACTTGGTTCTGGTGTGTCTGAGAGCTGGTTCCGGCATGTCCGGCAGATGATTCCGGAGTGTCCGCCAAGTGGTTCTGGCATACCCAGCAGGTGATTTTGGCGTGTCAGGGAGGTGGTACCGGTGAGTCGAGCAGGTGGTTCCGGCGTGCTCAGCAGGTGGTTCAGGCGGTTCTGGCAGGTGGTATCCGTCTGTTCGGGGTGTGGTTCCAGCATCTCATGAACACGTTTCTGGCACGTCTGAGATGTGGTTCCAGCCGGCCCGACAGGTGTTTCCGCAGTGTCCGCCAAGCGGTTCTGGCGTAGTTGGCAGGTGATTTTGGCATGCCTGGCAGGTGGTTCCAGCAAGCCTGGCAGGTGATTCCAAAGTGTTCACCAACTGGTTGTGGCGTAGCCGGCAGGTGATTTTTGCGTGATCGGCAGGTGGTTCTGGCGAGTCGAGCAGGTGGTTCCGGCGTGCTCGGCTGGTGCTTCCGGGGTCATTGGCACGGGGTTCTGGCATGTCTGAGAGGTGGTTCCTGCATGCCCGGCAAGTGATTCCGGAGTGTTCACCAAGTGGTTCTGGCATAGTCGGCAGGTGATTTTGGCATGTCCGGCAGGTGGTTCAGGCGAGTTGAGCAGGTGGTTCCAACGTGCTTGGCAGGTGCTTCCGGCGTCTCCGGCACGTGTTTCTGGCACATCTGACAGGTGGTTCCGGCATGCCCGAAAGGTGATTCCGGTCTGTCCGGTAGGTGGTTCCAGCCTGCACGGCATGTGGTTCTGGTACGTCTCAGAGGTGGTTGCGCATGCCCAACAGGTGATTCCGGACTGTCCGCCACATGGTTCTGGCACGTCTGAGAGGTGGTTCCGGCATGCCCGGCAGGTCATCCCAGAGAGTCCTCCAAGTGGTTCTGGCATAACACGCAGGTGATTTTGGCATGTCTGGCAGGTTGTTCCGTTGTGCTTGGCAGGTGGTTCAGGCTTGGCCGGCAGGTGGTTCCAGACTGTCCAGGACGTGTTTCCAGCTTCTCCGGCAGGTGGTTCTGCTACGTCTGAGAGGTGGTTCCGCCATGGCTGGCAGGTGATTCCGGACCGTCCCCCAGGTGGTTCTGGCATAGCCAGCAGTTGATATTGGCCTGTCCGGCAGGTGGTTCCAGCGAGTCGAACAGGTGGCTCCGGCGTCCTTGGCAGGTGGTTCCGGTCTGTCCGGTAGGTGTTTCCGGCGTGTCTGGCACGTGCTTCCGGCACGTGTGAGAGGTGGTTCCGGCATGCGCGACAGGTGATTCCGTAGTGTCCGCCAGGTGGTTCTGGCATACCCGGCAGGTGATTTTGGCGTGTCCGGCAGGTGTTTCTGGCGAGTCGAGCAGGTGGCTCCGGCATGCTCGCCAGGTGCTTCCGGCGTCTCCGGCACTTGGTTCTGGTGTGTCTGAGAGCTGGTTCCGGCATGTCCGGCAGATGATTCCGGAGTGTCCGCCAAGTGGTTCTGGCATACCCAGCAGGTGATATTCGCATGACCGGCAGGTGGTTCCAGCAAGCCCGGCAGGTGATTCCGAAGTGTTCCCCAACTGGTTTTGGCCTAGCCGGCAGGTGATTTTTGCGTGTCCGGCAGGTGGTTCTGGCGAGTCGAGCAGGTGGTTCCGGCGTGCTCGGCAGGTGCTTCCGGAGTCATTGGCACGTGGTTCTGGCATATCTGAGAGGTGGTTCCGGCATGCCCGGCAGGTGATTCCGGAGTGCTCGCCAAGTGTTTCCGGCGTAGCCAGCAGGTGATTTTGCATGTCCAGCGGTCGTTCCGGAGGGTCGAGCCGGTGGTTCCGGCGTGTCCGGCAGGTGGTTCCGGTCTGTCCGGCAGGTGGTTCTGTGGTGTCCGGCACGAGGTTCAGTCTGAGAGGCTGTGCCGGCATGCCCCTCACGTGATTCCGGCTTGTCCCCGAAGTTGTTCTGGCATACCCGGCAGGTGATTTTGGCGTGTCCGGCAGGTGTTTCTGGCGAGTCGAGCAGGTGGCTCCGGCATGCTCGGCAGGTGCTTCCGGCGTCTCCGGCACTTGGTTCTGGTGTGTCTGAGAGCTGGTTCCGGCATGTCCGGCAGATGATTCCGGAGTGTGCGCCAAGTGGTTCTGGCATGCCCAGCAGGTGATTTTGGCGTGTCAGGGAGGTGGTACCGGTGAGTCGAGCAGGTGGTTCCGGCGTGCTCAGCAGGTGGTTCAGGCGGTTCTGGCAGGTGGTATCCGTCTGTTCGGGGTGTGGTTCCAGCATCTCATGAACACGTTTCTGGCACGTCTGAGATGTGGTTCCGGCCGGCCCGACAGGTGTTTCCGCAGTGTCCGCCAAGCGGTTCTGGCGTAGTTGGCAGGTGATTTTGGCATGACTGGCAGGTGGTTCCAGCGAGCCTGGCAGGTGATTCCAAAGTGTTCACCAACTGGTTGTGGCGTAGCCGGCAGGTGATTTTTGCGTGATCGGCAGGTGGTTCTGGCGAGTCGAGCAGGTGGTTCCGGCGTGCTCGGCTGGTGCTTCCGGGGTCATTGGCACGGGGTTCTGGCATGTCTGAGAGGTGGTTCCTGCATGCCCGGCAAGTGATTCCGGAGTGTTCGCCAAGTGGTTCTGGCATACCCGGCTGGTGATTTGGGCATGTCAGGTAGGTGGTTCCGGCGAGTCGAGCAGGTGGCTCCGGCGTGCTCGGCAGGTTGTTCAGACGGGTGTGGCAGGTGTTTTCCGTCTGTTCAGGGTGTGGTTCCAGCATCTCATGCACATGGTTCTGGCACGTCTGAGATGTGGTTCCGGCCGGCCCGACAGGTGTTTCCACAGTGTCCGCCAAGTGGTACTGGCGTAGTTGGCAGGTGATTTTGGCATGACCGGCAGGTGGTTCCAGCAAGCCCGGCAGGTGATTCCGAAGTTTTCCCCAACTGGTTGTGGCGTAGCCGGCAGGTGATTTTTGCGTGTCCGGCAGGTGGTTCTGGCGAGTCGAGCAGGTGGTTCCGGCGTGCTCGGCAGGTGCTTCCGGGGTCACTGGCACGTGGTTCTGGCATATCTGAGAGGTGGTTCCGGCATGCCCGGCAGGTGATTCCGGAGTGTTCGCGAAGTGTTTCCGGCGTAGCCGGCAGGTGATTTTGCATGTCCCGCGGTCGTTCCGGCGGGTCGAGCCGGTGGTTCCGGCGTGTCCGGCAGGTGGTTCCGGTCTGTCCGGCAGGTGGTTCTGTGGTGTCCGGCACGAGGTTCAGTCTGAGAGGCTGTGCCGGCATGCCCCTCACGTGATTCCGGCTTGTCCCCGAAGTGGTGCTGGTGTAGCGGGCAGGTGATTTTGGCGTGTCCGGCAGGTGGTTCAGGAGAGTTGAGCAGGTGGTTGCGACGTGCTCGGCAGGTGCTTCCGGCGTCTCCGGCACGTGTTTCTGGCACATCTGACTGGTGGTTCCGGCATGCCCAAAAGTTGATTCCGGTCTGTCCGGTAGGTGGTTCCGGCGTGCACGGCACGTGGTTCTGGTACGTGTCAGAGGTGGTTGCGTATGCCCAACAGGTGATTCCGGACTGTCCGCCACGTGCTTCTGGCACGTCTGAGAGGTGGTTCCAACATGCCCGGCAGGTCATTTCGGAGAGTCGTCCAAGTGGTTCTGGCGTAGCCCGCAGGTGATTTTGGCGTGTCCGGCAGGTGGTTCCGCCGTGCTCGGCAGGTGGTTCAGGCATGGCCGTCACGTGGTTCCAGTCTGTCCAGGACGTGTTTCCAGCTTCTCCGGCAGGTGGTTCTGCTACGTCTGAGAGGTGGTTCCGCCATGGCTGGCAGGTGATCCCGGACTGTCCCCCAGGTGGTTCTGGCATAGCCAGCAGTTGATATTGGCCTGTCCGGCAGGTGGTTCCAGCGAGTCGAACAGGTGGCTCCGGCGTTCTTGGCAGGTGGTTCCGGTCTGTCCGGTAGGTGTTTCCGGCGTGTCTGGCACGTGCTTCCGGCACGTCTGAGAGGTGGTTCCTGCATGCGCGGCAGGTGATTCCGTAGTGTCCGCCAGGTGGTTCTGGCATACCCGGCAGGTGATTTTGGCGTGTCCGGCAGGTGTTTCTGGCGAGTCGAGCAGGTGGCTCCGGCATGCTCGGCAGGTGCTTCCGGCGTCTCCGGCACTTGGTTCTGGTGTGTCTGAGAGCTGGTTCCGGCATGTCCGGCAGATGATTCCGGAGTGTCCGCCAAGTGGTTCTGGCATACCCAGCAGGTGATTTTGGCGTGTCAGGGAGGTGGTACCGGTGAGTCGAGCAGGTGGTTCCGGCGTGCTCAGCAGGTGGTTCAGGCGGTTCTGGCAGGTGGTATCCGTCTGTTCGGGGTGTGGTTCCAGCATCTCATGAACACGTTTCTGGCACGTCTGAGATGTGGTTCCAGCCGGCCCGACAGGTGTTTCCGCAGTGTCCGCCAAGCGGTTCTGGCGTAGTTGGCAGGTGATTTTGGCATGACTGGCAGGTGGTTCCAGCGAGCCTGGCAGGTGATTCCAAAGTGTTCACCAACTGGTTGTGGCGTAGCCGGCAGGTGATTTTTGCGTGATCGGCAGGTGGTTCTGGCGAGTCGAGCAGGTGGTTCCGGCGTGCTCGGCTGGTGCTTCCGGGGTCATTGGCACGGGGTTCTGGCATGTCTGAGAGGTGGTTCCTGCATGCCCGGCAAGTCATTCCGGAGTGTTCGCCAAGTGGTTCTGGCATAGTCGGCAGGTGATTTTGGCATGTCCGGCAGGTGGTTCAGGCGAGTTGAGCAGGTGGTTGCAACGTGCTTGGCAGGTGCTTCCGGCGTCTCCGGCACGTGTTTCTGGCACATCTGACAGGTGGTTCCGGCATGCCCGAAAGGTGATTCCGGTCTGTCCGGTAGGTGGTTCCAGCCTGCACGGCATGTGGTTCTGGTACGTCTCAGAGGTGGTTGCGCATGCCCAACAGGTGATTCCGGACTGTCCGCCACATGGTTCTGGCACGTCTGAGAGGTGGTTCCGGCATGCCCGGCAGGTCATCCCAGAGAGTCCTCCAAGTGGTTCTGGCATAACACGCAGGTGATTTTGGCGTGTCTGGCAGGTTGTTCCGTTGTGCTTGGCAGGTGGTTCAGGCTTGGCCGGCAGGTGGTTCCAGACTGTCCAGGACGTGTTTCCAGCTTCTCCGGCAGGTGGTTCTGGTACGTCTGAGAGGTGGTTCCGCCATGGCTGGCAGGTGATTCCGGACCGTCCCCCAGGTGGTTCTGGCATAGCCAGCAGTTGATATTGGCCTGTCCGGCAGGTGGTTCCAGCGAGTCGAACAGGTGGCTCCGGCGTGCTCGGCAGGTGGTTCCGGTCTGTCCGGTAGGTGATTCCGGCGTGTCCGGCACGTGCTTCCGGCACGTCTGAGAGGTGGTTCCGGCATGCGCGACAGGTGATTTCGGAGTGTCCGCCAGGTGGTTCTGGCGTACCCGGCAGGTGATTTTGGCGTGTCATACAGGTGTTTCTGGCGAGTCGAGCAGGTGGCTCCAGCATGCTCGGCAGGTGCTTCGGGCATCTCTGGCACGTGGTTCTGGTGTGTCTGAGAGCTGGTTCCGGCATGTCCGGCAGATGATTCCGGAGTGTCCGCCAAGTGGTTCTGGCATACCCGGCTGGTGATTTGGGCATGTCAGGTAGGTGGTTCCGGCGAGTCGAGCAGGTGGCTCCGGCGTGCTCGGCAGGTTGTTCAGACGGGTGTGGCAGGTGTTTTCCGTCTGTTCAGGGTGTGGTTCCAGCATCTCATGCACATGGTTCTGGCACGTCTGAGATGTGGTTCCGGCCGGCGCGACAGGTGTTTCAACAGTGTCCGCCAAGTGGTACTGGTGTAGTTGGCAGGTGATTTTGGCATGACCGGCAGGTGGTTCCAGCAAGCCCGGCAGGTGATTCCGAAGTTTTCCCCAACTGGTTGTGGCGTAGCCGGCAGGTGATTTCTGCGTGTCCGGCAGGTGGTTCTGGCGAGTCGAGCAGGTGGTTCCGGCGTGCTCGGCAGGTGCTTCCGGGGTCACTGGCACGTGGTTCTGGTATATCTGAGAGGTGGTTCCGGCATGCCCGGCAGGTGATTCCGGAGTGTTCGTGAAGTGTTTCCGGCGTAGCCGGCAGGTGATTTTGCATGTCCCGCGGTCGTTCCGGCGGGTCGAGCCGGTGGTTCCGGCGTGTCCGGCAGGTGGTTCCGGTCTGTCCGGCAGGTGGTTCTGTGGTGTCCAGCACGAGGTTCAGTCTGAGAGGCTGTGCCGGCATGCCCCTCACGTGATTCCGGCTTGTCCCCGAAGTGGTGCTGGTGTAGCGGGCAGGTGATTTTGGCGTGTCCGGCAGGTGGTTCAGGCGAGTTGAGCAGGTGGTTGCGACGTGCTCGGCAGGTGCTTCCGGCGTCTCCGGCACGTGTTTCTGGCACATCTGACTGGTGGTTCCGGCATGCCCAAAAGTTGATTCCGGTCTGTCCGGTAGGTGGTTCCGGCGTGCACGGCACGTGGTTCTGGTACGTGTCAGAGGTGGTTGCGTATGCCCAACAGGTGATTCCGGACTGTCCGCCACGTGCTTCTGGCATGTCTGAGAGGTGGTTCCAACATGCCCGGCAGGTCATTTCGGAGAGTCGTCCAAGTGGTTCTGGCGTAGCCCGCAGGTGATTTTGGCGTGTCCGGCAGGTGTTTCTGGCGAGTCGAGCAGGTGGCTCCGGCATGCTCGGCAGGTGCTTCCGGCGTCTCCGGCACTTGGTTCTGGTGTGTCTGAGAGCTGGTTCTGGCATGTCCGGCAGATGATTCCGGAGTGTCCGCCAAGTGGTTCTGGCATACCCAGCAGGTGATATTCGCATGAACGGAAGGTGGTTCCAGCAAGCCCGGCAGGTGATTCCGAAGTGTTCCCCAACTGGTTGTGGCGTAGCCGGCAGGTGATTTTGGCGTGTCCGGCAGGTGGTTCTGGCGAGTCGAGCAGGTGGTTCCGGCGTGCTCGGCAGGTGCTTCCGGGGTCATTGGCACGTGGTTCTGGCATATCTGAGAGGTGGTTCCGGCATGCCCGGCAGGTGTTTCCGGAGTGTTCGCCAAGTGTTTCCGGCATAGCCGGCAAGTGATTTTGCATGTCCAGCGGTCGTTCCGGCGGGTCGAGCCGGTGGTACCGGCGTGTCTGGCAGGTGGTTCCGGTCTGTCCGGCAGGTGGCTCTGTGGTGTCCGGCACGAGGTTCAGTCTGAGAGGCTGTGCCGGCATGCCCCTCACGTGATCCCGGCTTGTCCCCGAAGTGGTTCTGGCATACCCGGCAGGTGATTTTGGCGTGTCCGGCAGGTGTTTCTGGCGAGTCGAGCAGGTGGCTCCGGCATGCTCGGCAGGTGCTTCCGGCGTCTCCGGCACTTGGTTCTGTTGTGTCTGAGAGCTGGTTCCGGCATGTCCGGCAGATGATTCCGGAGTGTGCGCCAAGTGGTTCTGGCATGCCCAGCAGGTGATTTTGGCGTGTCAGGGAGGTGGTACCGGTGAGTCGAGCAGGTGGTTCCGGCGTGCTCAGCAGGTGGTTCAGGCGGTTCTGGCAGGTGGTATCCGTCTGTTCGGGGTGTGGTTCCAGCATCTCATGAACACGTTTCTGGCACGTCTGAGATGTGGTTCCAGCCGGCCCGACAGGTGTTTCCGCAGTGTCCGCCAAGCGGTTCTGGCGTAGTTGGCAGGTGATTTTGGCATGACTGGCAGGTGGTTCCAGCGAGCCTGGCAGGTGATTCCAAAGTGTTCACCAACTGGTTGTGGCGTAGCCGGCAGGTGATTTTTGCGTGATCGGCAGGTGGTTCTGGCGAGTCGAGCAGGTGGTTCCGGCGTGCTCGGCTGGTGCTTCCGGGGTCATTGGCACGGGGTTCTGGCATGTCTGAGAGGTGGTTCCTGCATGCCCGGCAAGTGATTCCGGAGTGTTCGCCAAGTGGTTCTGGCATAGTCGGCAGGTGATTTTGGCATGTCCGGCAGGTGGTTCAGGCGAGTTGAGCAGGTGGTTCCAACGTGCTTGGCAGGTGCTTCCGGCGTCTCCGGCACGTGTTTCTGGCACATCTGACAGGTGGTTCCGGCATGCCCAAAAGGTGATTCCGGTCTGTCCGGTAGGTGGTTCCAGCCTGCACAGCATGTGGTTCTGGTACGTGTCAGAGGTGGTTGCGCATGCCCAACAGGTGATTCCGGACTGTCCGCCACATGGTTCTGGCACGTCTGAGAGGTGGTTCCGGCATGCCCGGCAGGTCATCCCAGAGAGTCCTCCAAGTGGTTCTGGCATAACACGCAGGTGATTTTGGCGTGTCTGGCAGGTTGTTCCGTTGTGCTTGGCAGGTGGTTCAGGCTTGGCCGGCAGGTGGTTCCAGACTGTCCAGGACGTGTTTCCAGCTTCTCCGGCAGGTGGTTCTGCTACGTCTGAGAGGTGGTTCCGCCATGGCTGGCAGGTGATTCCGGACCGTCCCCCAGGTGGTTCTGGCATAGCCAGCAGTTGATATTGGCCTGTCCGGCAGGTGGTTCCAGCGAGTCGAACAGGTGGCTCCGGCGTGCTCGGCAGGTGGTTCCGGTCTGTCCGGTAGGTGATTCCGGCGTGTCCGGCACGTGCTTCCGGCACGTCTGAGAGGTGGTTCCGGCATTCGCGACAGGTGATTTCGGAGTGTCCGCCAGGTGATTCTGGCGTACCCGGCAGGTGATTTTGGCGTGTCCGACAGGTGTTTCTGGCGAGTCGAGCAGGTGGCTCCGGCATGCTCGGCAGGTGCTTCCGGCGTCTCCGGCACGTGGTTCTGGTGTGTCTGAGAGCTGGTTCCGGCATGTCCGGCAGATGATTCCGGAGTGTCCGCCAAGTGGTTCTGGGATACCCGGCTGGTGATTTGGGCATGTCAGGTAGGTGGTTCCGGCGAGTCGAGCAGGTGGCTCCGGCGTGCTCGGCAGGTTGTTCAGACGGGTCTGGCAGGTGTTTTCCGTCTGTTCAGGGTGTGGTTCCAGCATCTCATGCACATGGTTCTGGCACGTCTGAGATGTGGTTCCGGCCGGCCCGACAGGTGTTTCCACAGTGTCCGCCAAGCGGTTCTGGCGTAGTTGGCAGGTGATTTTGGCATGACTGGCAGGTGGTTCCAGCGAGCCTGGCAGGTGATTCCAAAGTGTTCACCAACTGGTTGTGGCGTAGCCGGCAGGTGATTTTTGCGTGATCGGCAGGTGGTTCTGGCGAGTCGAGCAGGTGGTTCCGGCGTGCTCGGCTGGTGCTTCCGGGGTCATTGGCACGGGGTTCTGGCATGTCTGAGAGGTGGTTCCTGCATGCCCGGCAAGTGATTCCGGAGTGTTCGCCAAGTGGTTCTGGCATACCCGGCTGGTGATTTGGGCATGTCAGGTAGGTGGTTCCGGCGAGTCGAGCAGGTGGCTCCGGCGTGCTCGGCAGGTTGTTCAGACGGGTGTGGCAGGTGTTTTCCGTCTGTTCAGGGTGTGGTTCCAGCATCTCATGCACATGGTTCTGGCACGTCTGAGATGTGGTTCCGGCCGGCCCGACAGGTGTTTCCACAGTGTCCGCCAAGTGGTACTGGCGTAGTTGGCAGGTGATTTTGGCATGACCGGCAGGTGGTTCCAGCAAGCCCGGCAGGTGATTCCGAAGTTTTCCCCAACTGGTTGTGGCGTAGCCGGCAGGTGATTTTTGCGTGTCCGGCAGGTGGTTCTGGCGAGTCGAGCAGGTGGTTCCGGCGTGCTCGGCAGGTGCTTCCGGGGTCACTGGCACGTGGTTCTGGCATATCTGAGAGGTGGTTCCGGCATGCCCGGCAGGTGATTCCGGAGTGTTCGCGAAGTGTTTCCGGCGTAGCCGGCAGGTGATTTTGCATGTCCCGCGGTCGTTCCGGCGGGTCGAGCCGGTGGTTCCGGCGTGTCCGGCAGGTGGTTCCGGTCTGTCCGGCAGGTGGTTCTGTGGTGTCCGGCACGAGGTTCAGTCTGAGAGGCTGTGCCGGCATGCCCCTCACGTGATTCCGGCTTGTCCCCGAAGTGGTGCTGGTGTAGCGGGCAGGTGATTTTGGCGTGTCCGGCAGGTGGTTCAGGAGAGTTGAGCAGGTGGTTGCGACGTGCTCGGCAGGTGCTTCCGGCGTCTCCGGCACGTGTTTCTGGCACATCTGACTGGTGGTTCCGGCATGCCCAAAAGTTGATTCCGGTCTGTCCGGTAGGTGGTTCCGGCGTGCACGGCACGTGGTTCTGGTACGTGTCAGAGGTGGTTGCGTATGCCCAACAGGTGATTCCGGACTGTCCGCCACGTGCTTCTGGCACGTCTGAGAGGTGGTTCCAACATGCCCGGCAGGTCATTTCGGAGAGTCGTCCAAGTGGTTCTGGCGTAGCCCGCAGGTGATTTTGGCGTGTCCGGCAGGTGGTTCCGCCGTGCTCGGCAGGTGGTTCAGGCATGGCCGTCACGTGGTTCCAGTCTGTCCAGGACGTGTTTCCAGCTTCTCCGGCAGGTGGTTCTGCTACGTCTGAGAGGTGGTTCCGCCATGGCTGGCAGGTGATCCCGGACTGTCCCCCAGGTGGTTCTGGCATAGCCAGCAGTTGATATTGGCCTGTCCGGCAGGTGGTTCCAGCGAGTCGAACAGGTGGCTCCGGCGTTCTTGGCAGGTGGTTCCGGTCTGTCCGGTAGGTGTTTCCGGCGTGTCTGGCACGTGCTTCCGGCACGTCTGAGAGGTGGTTCCTGCATGCGCGGCAGGTGATTCCGTAGTGTCCGCCAGGTGGTTCTGGCATACCCGGCAGGTGATTTTGGCGTGTCCGGCAGGTGTTTCTGGCGAGTCGAGCAGGTGGCTCCGGCATGCTCGGCAGGTGCTTCCGGCGTCTCCGGCACTTGGTTCTGGTGTGTCTGAGAGCTGGTTCCGGCATGTCCGGCAGATGATTCCGGAGTGTCCGCCAAGTGGTTCTGGCATACCCAGCAGGTGATTTTGGCGTGTCAGGGAGGTGGTACCGGTGAGTCGAGCAGGTGGTTCCGGCGTGCTCAGCAGGTGGTTCAGGCGGTTCTGGCAGGTGGTATCCGTCTGTTCGGGGTGTGGTTCCAGCATCTCATGAACACGTTTCTGGCACGTCTGAGATGTGGTTCCAGCCGGCCCGACAGGTGTTTCCGCAGTGTCCGCCAAGCGGTTCTGGCGTAGTTGGCAGGTGATTTTGGCATGACTGGCAGGTGGTTCCAGCGAGCCTGGCAGGTGATTCCAAAGTGTTCACCAACTGGTTGTGGCGTAGCCGGCAGGTGATTTTTGCGTGATCGGCAGGTGGTTCTGGCGAGTCGAGCAGGTGGTTCCGGCGTGCTCGGCTGGTGCTTCCGGGGTCATTGGCACGGGGTTCTGGCATGTCTGAGAGGTGGTTCCTGCATGCCCGGCAAGTGATTCCGGAGTGTTCGCCAAGTGGTTCTGGCATAGTCGGCAGGTGATTTTGGCATGTCCGGCAGGTGGTTCAGGCGAGTTGAGCAGGTGGTTGCAACGTGCTTGGCAGGTGCTTCCGGCGTCTCCGGCACGTGTTTCTGGCACATCTGACAGGTGGTTCCGGCATGCCCGAAAGGTGATTCCGGTCTGTCCGGTAGGTGGTTCCAGCCTGCACGGCATGTGGTTCTGGTACGTCTCAGAGGTGGTTGCGCATGCCCAACAGGTGATTCCGGACTGTCCGCCACATGGTTCTGGCACGTCTGAGAGGTGGTTCCGGCATGCCCGGCAGGTCATCCCAGAGAGTCCTCCAAGTGGTTCTGGCATAACACGCAGGTGATTTTGGCGTGTCTGGCAGGTTGTTCCGTTGTGCTTGGCAGGTGGTTCAGGCTTGGCCGGCAGGTGGTTCCAGACTGTCCAGGACGTGTTTCCAGCTTCTCCGGCAGGTGGTTCTGGTACGTCTGAGAGGTGGTTCCGCCATGGCTGGCAGGTGATTCCGGACCGTCCCCCAGGTGGTTCTGGCATAGCCAGCAGTTGATATTGGCCTGTCCGGCAGGTGGTTCCAGCGAGTCGAACAGGTGGCTCCGGCGTGCTCGGCAGGTGGTTCCGGTCTGTCCGGTAGGTGATTCCGGCGTGTCCGGCACGTGCTTCCGGCACGTCTGAGAGGTGGTTCCGGCATGCGCGACAGGTGATTTCGGAGTGTCCGCCAGGTGGTTCTGGCGTACCCGGCAGGTGATTTTGGCGTGTCATACAGGTGTTTCTGGCGAGTCGAGCAGGTGGCTCCAGCATGCTCGGCAGGTGCTTCGGGCATCTCTGGCACGTGGTTCTGGTGTGTCTGAGAGCTGGTTCCGGCATGTCCGGCAGATGATTCCGGAGTGTCCGCCAAGTGGTTCTGGCATACCCGGCTGGTGATTTGGGCATGTCAGGTAGGTGGTTCCTGCGAGTCGAGCAGGTGGCTCCGGCGTGCTCGGCAGGTTGTTCAGACGGGTGTGGCAGGTGTTTTCCGTCTGTTCAGGGTGTGGTTCCAGCATCTCATGCACATGGTTCTGGCACGTCTGAGATGTGGTTCCGGCCGGCGCGACAGGTGTTTCAACAGTGTCCGCCAAGTGGTACTGGTGTAGTTGGCAGGTGATTTTGGCATGACCGGCAGGTGGTTCCAGCAAGCCCGGCAGGTGATTCCGAAGTTTTCCCCAACTGGTTGTGGCGTAGCCGGCAGGTGATTTCTGCGTGTCCGGCAGGTGGTTCTGGCGAGTCGAGCAGGTGGTTCCGGCGTGCTCGGCAGGTGCTTCCGGGGTCACTGGCACGTGGTTCTGGCATATCTGAGAGGTGGTTCCGGCATGCCCGGCAGGTGATTCCGGAGTGTTCGTGAAGTGTTTCCGGCGTAGCCGGCAGGTGATTTTGCATGTCCCGCGGTCGTTCCGGCGGGTCGAGCCGGTGGTTCCGGCGTGTCCGGCAGGTGGTTCCGGTCTGTCCGGCAGGTGGTTCTGTGGTGTCCAGCACGAGGTTCAGTCTGAGAGGCTGTGCCGGCATGCCCCTCACGTGATTCCGGCTTGTCCCCGAAGTGGTGCTGGTGTAGCGGGCAGGTGATTTTGGCGTGTCCGGCAGGTGGTTCAGGCGAGTTGAGCAGGTGGTTGCGACGTGCTCGGCAGGTGCTTCCGGCGTCTCCGGCACGTGTTTCTGGCACATCTGACTGGTGGTTCCGGCATGCCCAAAAGTTGATTCCGGTCTGTCCGGTAGGTGGTTCCGGCGTGCACGGCACGTGGTTCTGGTACGTGTCAGAGGTGGTTGCGTATGCCCAACAGGTGATTCCGGACTGTCCGCCACGTGCTTCTGGCATGTCTGAGAGGTGGTTCCAACATGCCCGGCAGGTCATTTCGGAGAGTCGTCCAAGTGGTTCTGGCGTAGCCCGCAGGTGATTTTGGCGTGTCCGGCAGGTGTTTCTGGCGAGTCGAGCAGGTGGCTCCGGCATGCTCGGCAGGTGCTTCCGGCGTCTCCGGCACTTGGTTCTGGTGTGTCTGAGAGCTGGTTCTGGCATGTCCGGCAGATGATTCCGGAGTGTCCGCCAAGTGGTTCTGGCATACCCAGCAGGTGATATTCGCATGAACGGAAGGTGGTTCCAGCAAGCCCGGCAGGTGATTCCGAAGTGTTCCCCAACTGGTTGTGGCGTAGCCGGCAGGTGATTTTGGCGTGTCCGGCAGGTGGTTCTGGCGAGTCGAGCAGGTGGTTCCGGCGTGCTCGGCAGGTGCTTCCGGGGTCATTGGCACGTGGTTCTGGCATATCTGAGAGGTGGTTCCGGCATGCCCGGCAGGTGTTTCCGGAGTGTTCGCCAAGTGTTTCCGGCATAGCCGGCAAGTGATTTTGCATGTCCAGCGGTCGTTCCGGCGGGTCGAGCCGGTGGTACCGGCGTGTCCGGCAGGTGGTTCCGGTCTGTCCGGCAGGTGGTTCTGTGGTGTCCGGCACGAGGTTCAGTCTGAGAGGCTGTGCCGGCATGCCCCTCACGTGATCCCGGCTTGTCCCCGAAGTGGTTCTGGCATACCCGGCAGGTGATTTTGGCGTGTCCGGCAGGTGTTTCTGGCGAGTCGAGCAGGTGGCTCCGGCATGCTCGGCAGGTGCTTCCGGCGTCTCCGGCACTTGGTTCTGGTGTGTCTGAGAGCTGGTTCCGGCATGTCCGGCAGATGATTCCGGAGTGTGCGCCAAGTGGTTCTGGCATGCCCAGCAGGTGATTTTGGCGTGTCAGGGAGGTGGTACCGGTGAGTCGAGCAGGTGGTTCCGGCGTGCTCAGCAGGTGGTTCAGGCGGTTCTGGCAGGTGGTATCCGTCTGTTCGGGGTGTGGTTCCAGCATCTCATGAACACGTTTCTGGCACGTCTGAGATGTGGTTCCAGCCGGCCCGACAGGTGTTTCCGCAGTGTCCGCCAAGCGGTTCTGGCGTAGTTGGCAGGTGATTTTGGCATGACTGGCAGGTGGTTCCAGCGAGCCTGGCAGGTGATTCCAAAGTGTTCACCAACTGGTTGTGGCGTAGCCGGCAGGTGATTTTTGCGTGATCGGCAGGTGGTTCTGGCGAGTCGAGCAGGTGGTTCCGGCGTGCTCGGCTGGTGCTTCCGGGGTCATTGGCACGGGGTTCTGGCATGTCTGAGAGGTGGTTCCTGCATGCCCGGCAAGTGATTCCGGAGTGTTCGCCAAGTGGTTCTGGCATAGTCGGCAGGTGATTTTGGCATGTCCGGCAGGTGGTTCAGGCGAGTTGAGCAGGTGGTTCCAACGTGCTTGGCAGGTGCTTCCGGCGTCTCCGGCACGTGTTTCTGGCACATCTGACAGGTGGTTCCGGCATGCCCGAAAGGTGATTCCGGTCTGTCCGGTAGGTGGTTCCAGCCTGCACAGCATGTGGTTCTGGTACGTGTCAGAGGTGGTTGCGCATGCCCAACAGGTGATTCCGGACTGTCCGCCACATGGTTCTGGCACGTCTGAGAGGTGGTTCCGGCATGCCCGGCAGGTCATCCCAGAGAGTCCTCCAAGTGGTTCTGGCATAACACGCAGGTGATTTTGGCGTGTCTGGCAGGTTGTTCCGTTGTGCTTGGCAGGTGGTTCAGGCTTGGCCGGCAGGTGGTTCCAGACTGTCCAGGACGTGTTTCCAGCTTCTCCGGCAGGTGGTTCTGCTACGTCTGAGAGGTGGTTCCGCCATGGCTGGCAGGTGATTCCGGACCGTCCCCCAGGTGGTTCTGGCATAGCCAGCAGTTGATATTGGCCTGTCCGGCAGGTGGTTCCAGCGAGTCGAACAGGTGGCTCCGGCGTGCTCGGCAGGTGGTTCCGGTCTGTCCGGTAGGTGATTCCGGCGTGTCCGGCACGTGCTTCCGGCACGTCTGAGAGGTGGTTCCGGCATTCGCGACAGGTGATTTCGGAGTGTCCGCCAGGTGATTCTGGCGTACCCGGCAGGTGATTTTGGCGTGTCCGACAGGTGTTTCTGGCGAGTCGAGCAGGTGGCTCCGGCATGCTCGGCAGGTGCTTCCGGCGTCTCCGGCACGTGGTTCTGGTGTGTCTGAGAGCTGGTTCCGGCATGTCCGGCAGATGATTCCGGAGTGTCCGCCAAGTGGTTCTGGCATACCCGGCTGGTGATTTGGGCATGTCAGGTAGGTGGTTCCGGCGAGTCGAGCAGGTGGCTCCGGCGTGCTCGGCAGGTTGTTCAGACGGGTCTGGCAGGTGTTTTCCGTCTGTTCAGGGTGTGGTTCCAGCATCTCATGCACATGGTTCTGGCACGTCTGAGATGTGGTTCCGGCCGGCCCGACAGGTGTTTCCACAGTGTCCGCCAAGTGGTACTGGCGTAGTTGGCAGGTGATTTTGGCATGACCGGCAGGTGGTTCCAGCAAGCCCGGCAGGTGATTCCGAAGTTTTCCCCAACTGGTTGTGGCGTAGCCGGCAGGTGATTTTTGCGTGTCCGGCAGGTGGTTCTGGCGAGTCGAGCAGGTGGTTCCGGCGTGCTCGGCAGGTGCTTCCGGGGTCATTGGCACGTGGTTCTGGCATATCTGAGAGGTGGTTCCGGCATGCCCGGCAGGTGATTCTGGAGTGTTCGCGAAGTGTTTCCGGCGTAGCCGGCAGGTGATTTTGCATGTCCAGCGGTCGTTCTGGCGGGTCGAGCCGGTGGTTCCGGCGTGTCCGGCAGGTGGTTCCGGTCTGTCCGGCAGGTGGTTCTGTGGTGTCCGGCACGAGGTTCAGTCTGAGAGGCTGTGCCGGCATGCCCCTCACGTGATTCCGGCTTGTCCCCGAAGTGGTGCTGGTGTAGCGGGCAGGTGATTTTGGCGTGTCCGGCAGGTGGTTCAGGCGAGTTGAGCAGGTGGTTGCGACGTGCTCGGCAGGTGCTTCCGGCGTCTCCGGCACGTGTTTCTGGCACATCTGACTGGTGGTTCCGGCATGCCCAAAAGTTGATTCCGGTCTGTCCGGTAGGTGGTTCCGGCGTGCACGGCACGTTGTTCTGGTACGTGTCAGAGGTGGTTGCGTATGCCCAACAGGTGATTCCGGACTGTCCGCCACGTGCTTCTGGCACGTCTGAGAGGTGGTTCCAACATGCCCGGCAGGTCATTTCGGAGAGTCGTCCAAGTGGTTCTGGCGTAGCCCGCAGGTGATTTTGGCGTGTCCGGCAGGTGGTTCCGCCGTGTCCGGCAGGTGGTTCAGGCATGGCCGTCACGTGGTTCCAGTCTGTCCAGGACGTGTTTCCAGCTTCTCCGGCAGGTGGTTCTGGTACGTCTGAGAGGTGGTTCCGCCATGGCTGGCAGGTGATCCCGGACTGTCCCCCAGGTGGTTCTGGCATAGCCAGCAGTTGATATTGGCCTGTCCGGCAGGTGGTTCCAGCGAGTCGAACAGGTGGCTCCGGCGTTCTTGGCAGGTGGTTCCGGTCTGTCCGGTAGGTGTTTCCGGCGTGTCTGGCACGTGCTTCCGGCACGTCTGAGAGGTGGTTCCTGCATGCGCGGCAGGTGATTCCGTAGTGTCCGCCAGGTGGTTCTGGCATACCCGGCAGGTGATTTTGGCGTGTCCGGCAGGTGTTTCTGGCGAGTCGAGCAGGTGGCTCCGGCATGCTCGGCAGGTGCTTCCGGCGTCTCCGGCACTTGCTTCTGGTGTGTCTGAGAGCTGGTTCCGGCATGTCCGGCAGATGATTCCGGAGTGTCCGCCAAGTGGTTCTGGCATACCCAGCAGGTGATTTTGGCGTGTCAGGGAGGTGGTACCGGTGAGTCGAGCAGGTGGTTCCGGCGTGCTCAGCAGGTGGTTCAGGCGGTTCTGGCAGGTGGTATCCGTCTGTTCGGGGTGTGGTTCCAGCATCTCATGAACACGTTTCTGGCACGTCTGAGATGTGGTTCCAGCCGGCCCGACAGGTGTTTCCGCAGTGTCCGCCAAGCGGTTCTGGCGTAGTTGGCAGGTGATTTTGGCATGACTGGCAGGTGGTTCCAGCGAGCCTGGCAGGTGATTCCAAAGTGTTCACCAACTGGTTGTGGCGTAGCCGGCAGGTGATTTTTGCGTGATCGGCAGGTGGTTCTGGCGAGTCGAGCAGGTGGTTCCGGCGTGCTCGGCTGGTGCTTCCGGGGTCATTGGCACGGGGTTCTGGCATGTCTGAGAGGTGGTTCCTGCATGCCCGGCAAGTGATTCCGGAGTGTTCGCCAAGTGGTTCTGGCATAGTCGGCAGGTGATTTTGGCATGTCCGGCAGGTGGTTCAGGCGAGTTGAGCAGGTGGTTCCAACGTGCTTGGCAGGTGCTTCCGGCGTCTCCGGCATGTGTTTCTGGCACATCTGACAGGTGGTTCCGGCATGCCCGAAAGGTGATTCCGGTCTGTCCGGTAGGTGGTTCCAGCCTGCACGGCATGTGGTTCTGGTACGTCTCAGAGGTGGTTGCGCATGCCCAACAGGTGATTCCGGACTGTCCGCCACATGGTTCTGGCACGTCTGAGAGGTGGTTCCGGCATGCCCGGCAGGTCATCCCAGAGAGTCCTCCAAGTGGTTCTGGCATAACACGCAGGTGATTTTGGCGTGTCTGGCAGGTTGTTCCGTTGTGCTTGGCAGGTGGTTCAGGCTTGGCCGGCAGGTGGTTCCAGACTGTCCAGGACGTGTTTCCAGCTTCTCCGGCAGGTGGTTCTGGTACGTCTGAGAGGTGGTTCCGCCATGGCTGGCAGGTGATTCCGGACCGTCCCCCAGGTGGTTCTGGCATAGCCAGCAGTTGATATTGGCCTGTCCGGCAGGTGGTTCCAGCGAGTCGAACAGGTGGCTCCGGCGTGCTCGGCAGGTGGTTCCGGTCTGTCCGGTAGGTGATTCCGGCGTGTCCGGCACGTGCTTCCGGCACGTCTGAGAGGTGGTTCCGGCATGCGCGACAGGTGATTTCGGAGTGTCCGCCAGGTGGTTCTGGCGTACCCGGCAGGTGATTTTGGCGTGTCATACAGGTGTTTCTGGCGAGTCGAGCAGGTGGCTCCAGCATGCTCGGCAGGTGCTTCGGGCATCTCCGGCACGTGGTTCTGGTGTGTCTGAGAGCTGGTTCCGGCATGTCCGGCAGATGATTCCGGAGTGTCCGCCAAGTGGTTCTGGCATACCCGGCTGGTGATTTGGGCATGTCAGGTAGGTGGTTCCGGCGAGTCGAGCAGGTGGCTCCGGCGTGCTCGGCAGGTTGTTCAGACGGGTGTGGCAGGTGTTTTCCGTCTGTTCAGGGTGTGGTTCCAGCATCTCATGCACATGGTTCTGGCACGTCTGAGATGTGGTTCCGGCCGGCGCGACAGGTGTTTCAACAGTGTCCGCCAAGTGGTACTGGCGTAGTTGGCAGGTGATTTTGGCATGACCAGCAGGTGGTTCCAGCAAGCCCGGCAGGTGATTCCGAAGTTTTCCCCAACTGGTTGTGGCGTAGCCGGCAGGTGATTTCTGCGTGTCCGGCAGGTGGTTCTGGCGAGTCGAGCAGGTGGTTCCGGCGTGCTCGGCAGGTGCTTCCGGGGTCACTGGCACGTGGTTCTGGCATATCTGAGAGGTGGTTCCGGCATGCCCGGCAGGTGATTCCGGAGTGTTCGCGAAGTGTTTCCGGCGTAGCCGGCAGGTGATTTTGCATGTCCCGCGGTCGTTCCGGCGGGTCGAGCCGGTGGTTCCGGCGTGTCCGGCAGGTGGTTCCGGTCTGTCCGGCAGGTGGTTCTGTGGTGTCCGGCACGAGGTTCAGTCTGAGAGGCTGTGCCGGCATGCCCCTCACGTGATTCCGGCTTGTCCCCGAAGTGGTGCTGGTGTAGCGGGCAGGTGATTTTGGCGTGTCCGGCAGGTGGTTCAGGCGAGTTGAGCAGGTGGTTGCGACGTGCTCGGCAGGTGCTTCCGGCGTCTCCGGCACGTGTTTCTGGCACATCTGACTGGTGGTTCCGGCATGCCCAAAAGTTGATTCCGGTCTGTCCGGTAGGTGGTTCCGGCGTGCACGGCACGTGGTTCTGGTACGTGTCAGAGGTGGTTGCGTATGCCCAACAGGTGATTCCGGACTGTCCGCCACGTGCTTCTGGCACGTCTGAGAGGTGGTTCCAACATGCCCGGCAGGTCATTTCGGAGAGTCGTCCAAGTGGTTCTGGCGTAGCCCGCAGGTGATTTTGGCGTGTCCGGCAGGTGGTTCCGCCGTGTCCGGCAGGTGGTTCAGGCATGGCCGTCACGTGGTTCCAGTCTGTCCAGGACGTGTTTCCAGCTTCTCCGGCAGGTGGTTCTGGTACGTCTGAGAGGTGGTTCCGCCATGGCTGGCAGGTGATCCCGGACTGTCCCCCAGGTGGTTCTGGCATAGCCAGCAGTTGATATTGGCCTGTCCGGCAGGTGGTTCCAGCGAGTCAAACAGGTGGCTCCGGCGTTCTTGGCAGGTGGTTCCGGTCTGTCCGGTAGGTGTTTCCGGCGTGTCTGGCACGTGCTTCCGGCACGTCTGAGAGGTGGTTCCGGCGTGCGCGGCAGGTGATTCCGTAGTGTCCGCCAGGTGGTTCTGGCATACCCGGCAGGTGATTTTGGCGTGTCCGGCAGGTGTTTCTGGCGAGTCGAGCAGGTGGCTCCGGCATGCTCGGCAGGTGCTTCCGGCGTCTCCGGCACTTGGTTCTGGTGTGTCTGAGAGCTGGTTCTGGCATGTCCGGCAGATGATTCCGGAGTGTCCGCCAAGTGGTTCTGGCATACCCAGCAGGTGATATTCGCATGAACGGAAGGTGGTTCCAGCAAGCCCGGCAGGTGATTCCGAAGTGTTCCCCAACTGGTTGTGGCGTAGCCGGCAGGTGATTTTGGCGTGTCCGGCAGGTGGTTCTGGCGAGTCGAGCAGGTGGTTCCGGCGTGCTCGGCTGGTGCTTCCAGGGTCACTGGCACGTGGTTCTGGCATATCTGAGAGGTGGTTCCGGCATGCCCGGCAGGTGATTCCGGAGTGTTCGTGAAGTGTTTCCGGCGTAGCCGGCAGGTGATTTTGCATGTCCCGCGGTCGTTCCGGCGGGTCGAGCCGGTGGTTCCGGCGTGTCCGGCAGGTGGTTCCGGTCTGTCCGGCAGGTGGTTCTGTGGTGTCCGGCACGAGGTTCAGTCTGAGAGGCTGTGCCGGCATGCCCCTCACGTGATTCCGGCTTGTCCCCGAAGTGGTGCTGGTGTAGCGGGCAGGTGATTTTGGCGTGTCCGGCAGGTGGTTCAGGCGAGTTGAGCAGGTGGTTGCGACGTGCTCGGCAGGTGCTTCCGGCGTCTCCGGCACGTGTTTCTGGCACATCTGACTGGTGGTTCCGGCATGCCCAAAAGTTGATTCCGGTCTGTCCGGTAGGTGGTTCCGGCGTGCACGGCACGTGGTTCTGGTACGTGTCAGAGGTGGTTGCGTATGCCCAACAGGTGATTCCGGACTGTCCGCCACGTGCTTCTGGCATGTCTGAGAGGTGGTTCCAACATGCCCGGCAGGTCATTTCGGAGAGTCGTCCAAGTGGTTCTGGCGTAGCCCGCAGGTGATTTTGGCGTGTCCGGCAGGTGGTTCCGCCGTGCTCGGCAGGTGGTTCAGGCATGGCCGTCACGTGGTTCCAGTCTGTCCAGGACGTGTTTCCAGCTTCTCCGGCAGGTGGTTCTGGTACGTCTGAGAGGTGGTTCCGCCATGGCTGGCAGGTGATCCCGGACTGTCCCCCAGGTGGTTCTGGCATAGCCAGCAGTTGATATTGGCCTGTCCGGCAGGTGGTTCCAGCGAGTCGAACAGGTGGCTCCGGCGTTCTTGGCAGGTGGTTCCGGTCTGTCCGGTAGGTGTTTCCGGCGTGTCTGGCACGTGCTTCCGGCACGTCTGAGAGGTGGTTCCTGCATGCGCGGCAGGTGATTCCGTAGTGTCCGCCAGGTGGTTCTGGCATACCCGGCAGGTGATTTTGGCGTGTCCGGCAGGTGTTTCTGGCGAGTCGAGCAGGTGGCTCCGGCATGCTCGGCAGGTGCTTCCGGCGTCTCCGGCACTTGCTTCTGGTGTGTCTGAGAGCTGGTTCCGGCATGTCCGGCAGATGATTCCGGAGTGTCCGCCAAGTGGTTCTGGCATACCCAGCAGGTGATTTTGGCGTGTCAGGGAGGTGGTACCGGTGAGTCGAGCAGGTGGTTCCGGCGTGCTCAGCAGGTGGTTCAGGCGGTTCTGGCAGGTGGTATCCGTCTGTTCGGGGTGTGGTTCCAGCATCTCATGAACACGTTTCTGGCACGTCTGAGATGTGGTTCCAGCCGGCCCGACAGGTGTTTCCGCAGTGTCCGCCAAGCGGTTCTGGCGTAGTTGGCAGGTGATTTTGGCATGACTGGCAGGTGGTTCCAGCGAGCCTGGCAGGTGATTCCAAAGTGTTCACCAACTGGTTGTGGCGTAGCCGGCAGGTGATTTTTGCGTGATCGGCAGGTGGTTCTGGCGAGTCGAGCAGGTGGTTCCGGCGTGCTCGGCTGGTGCTTCCGGGGTCATTGGCACGGGGTTCTGGCATGTCTGAGAGGTGGTTCCTGCATGCCCGGCAAGTGATTCCGGAGTGTTCGCCAAGTGGTTCTGGCATAGTCGGCAGGTGATTTTGGCATGTCCGGCAGGTGGTTCAGGCGAGTTGAGCAGGTGGTTCCAACGTGCTTGGCAGGTGCTTCCGGCGTCTCCGGCATGTGTTTCTGGCACATCTGACAGGTGGTTCCGGCATGCCCGAAAGGTGATTCCGGTCTGTCCGGTAGGTGGTTCCAGCCTGCACGGCATGTGGTTCTGGTACGTCTCAGAGGTGGTTGCGCATGCCCAACAGGTGATTCCGGACTGTCCGCCACATGGTTCTGGCACGTCTGAGAGGTGGTTCCGGCATGCCCGGCAGGTCATCCCAGAGAGTCCTCCAAGTGGTTCTGGCATAACACGCAGGTGATTTTGGCGTGTCTGGCAGGTTGTTCCGTTGTGCTTGGCAGGTGGTTCAGGCTTGGCCGGCAGGTGGTTCCAGACTGTCCAGGACGTGTTTCCAGCTTCTCCGGCAGGTGGTTCTGGTACGTCTGAGAGGTGGTTCCGCCATGGCTGGCAGGTGATTCCGGACCGTCCCCCAGGTGGTTCTGGCATAGCCAGCAGTTGATATTGGCCTGTCCGGCAGGTGGTTCCAGCGAGTCGAACAGGTGGCTCCGGCGTGCTCGGCAGGTGGTTCCGGTCTGTCCGGTAGGTGATTCCGGCGTGTCCGGCACGTGCTTCCGGCACGTCTGAGAGGTGGTTCCGGCATGCGCGACAGGTGATTTCGGAGTGTCCGCCAGGTGGTTCTGGCGTACCCGGCAGGTGATTTTGGCGTGTCATACAGGTGTTTCTGGCGAGTCGAGCAGGTGGCTCCAGCATGCTCGGCAGGTGCTTCGGGCATCTCCGGCACGTGGTTCTGGTGTGTCTGAGAGCTGGTTCCGGCATGTCCGGCAGATGATTCCGGAGTGTCCGCCAAGTGGTTCTGGCATACCCGGCTGGTGATTTGGGCATGTCAGGTAGGTGGTTCCGGCGAGTCGAGCAGGTGGCTCCGGCGTGCTCGGCAGGTTGTTCAGACGGGTGTGGCAGGTGTTTTCCGTCTGTTCAGGGTGTGGTTCCAGCATCTCATGCACATGGTTCTGGCACGTCTGAGATGTGGTTCCGGCCGGCGCGACAGGTGTTTCAACAGTGTCCGCCAAGTGGTACTGGCGTAGTTGGCAGGTGATTTTGGCATGACCAGCAGGTGGTTCCAGCAAGCCCGGCAGGTGATTCCGAAGTTTTCCCCAACTGGTTGTGGCGTAGCCGGCAGGTGATTTCTGCGTGTCCGGCAGGTGGTTCTGGCGAGTCGAGCAGGTGGTTCCGGCGTGCTCGGCAGGTGCTTCCGGGGTCACTGGCACGTGGTTCTGGCATATCTGAGAGGTGGTTCCGGCATGCCCGGCAGGTGATTCCGGAGTGTTCGCGAAGTGTTTCCGGCGTAGCCGGCAGGTGATTTTGCATGTCCCGCGGTCGTTCCGGCGGGTCGAGCCGGTGGTTCCGGCGTGTCCGGCAGGTGGTTCCGGTCTGTCCGGCAGGTGGTTCTGTGGTGTCCGGCACGAGGTTCAGTCTGAGAGGCTGTGCCGGCATGCCCCTCACGTGATTCCGGCTTGTCCCCGAAGTGGTGCTGGTGTAGCGGGCAGGTGATTTTGGCGTGTCCGGCAGGTGGTTCAGGCGAGTTGAGCAGGTGGTTGCGACGTGCTCGGCAGGTGCTTCCGGCGTCTCCGGCACGTGTTTCTGGCACATCTGACTGGTGGTTCCGGCATGCCCAAAAGTTGATTCCGGTCTGTCCGGTAGGTGGTTCCGGCGTGCACGGCACGTGGTTCTGGTACGTGTCAGAGGTGGTTGCGTATGCCCAACAGGTGATTCCGGACTGTCCGCCACGTGCTTCTGGCACGTCTGAGAGGTGGTTCCAACATGCCCGGCAGGTCATTTCGGAGAGTCGTCCAAGTGGTTCTGGCGTAGCCCGCAGGTGATTTTGGCGTGTCCGGCAGGTGGTTCCGCCGTGTCCGGCAGGTGGTTCAGGCATGGCCGTCACGTGGTTCCAGTCTGTCCAGGACGTGTTTCCAGCTTCTCCGGCAGGTGGTTCTGGTACGTCTGAGAGGTGGTTCCGCCATGGCTGGCAGGTGATCCCGGACTGTCCCCCAGGTGGTTCTGGCATAGCCAGCAGTTGATATTGGCCTGTCCGGCAGGTGGTTCCAGCGAGTCAAACAGGTGGCTCCGGCGTTCTTGGCAGGTGGTTCCGGTCTGTCCGGTAGGTGTTTCCGGCGTGTCTGGCACGTGCTTCCGGCACGTCTGAGAGGTGGTTCCGGCGTGCGCGGCAGGTGATTCCGTAGTGTCCGCCAGGTGGTTCTGGCATACCCGGCAGGTGATTTTGGCGTGTCCGGCAGGTGTTTCTGGCGAGTCGAGCAGGTGGCTCCGGCATGCTCGGCAGGTGCTTCCGGCGTCTCCGGCACTTGGTTCTGGTGTGTCTGAGAGCTGGTTCTGGCATGTCCGGCAGATGATTCCGGAGTGTCCGCCAAGTGGTTCTGGCATACCCAGCAGGTGATATTCGCATGAACGTAAGGTGGTTCCAGCAAGCCCGGCAGGTGATTCCGAAGTGTTCCCCAACTGGTTGTGGCGTAGCCGGCAGGTGATTTTGGCGTGTCCGGCAGGTGGTTCTGGCGAGTCGAGCAGGTGGTTCCGGCGTGCTCGGCTGGTGCTTCCAGGGTCACTGGCACGTGGTTCTGGCATATCTGAGAGGTGGTTCCGGCATGCCCGGCAGGTGATTCCGGAGTGTTCGTGAAGTGTTTCCGGCGTAGCCGGCAGGTGATTTTGCATGTCCCGCGGTCGTTCCGGCGGGTCGAGCCGGTGGTTCCGGCGTGTCCGGCAGGTGGTTCCGGTCTGTCCGGCAGGTGGTTCTGTGGTGTCCGGCACGAGGTTCAGTCTGAGAGGCTGTGCCGGCATGCCCCTCACGTGATTCCGGCTTGTCCCCGAAGTGGTGCTGGTGTAGCGGGCAGGTGATTTTGGCGTGTCCGGCAGGTGGTTCAGGCGAGTTGAGCAGGTGGTTGCGACGTGCTCGGCAGGTGCTTCCGGCGTCTCCGGCACGTGTTTCTGGCACATCTGACTGGTGGTTCCGGCATGCCCAAAAGTTGATTCCGGTCTGTCCGGTAGGTGGTTCCGGCGTGCACGGCACGTGGTTCTGGTACGTGTCAGAGGTGGTTGCGTATGCCCAACAGGTGATTCCGGACTGTCCGCCACGTGCTTCTGGCATGTCTGAGAGGTGGTTCCAACATGCCCGGCAGGTCATTTCGGAGAGTCGTCCAAGTGGTTCTGGCGTAGCCCGCAGGTGATTTTGGCGTGTCCGGCAGGTGGTTCCGCCGTGCTCGGCAGGTGGTTCAGGCATGGCCGTCACGTGGTTCCAGTCTGTCCAGGACGTGTTTCCAGCTTCTCCGGCAGGTGGTTCTGGTACGTCTGAGAGGTGGTTCCGCCATGGCTGGCAGGTGATCCCGGACTGTCCCCCAGGTGGTTCTGGCATAGCCAGCAGTTGATATTGGCCTGTCCGGCAGGTGGTTCCAGCGAGTCAAACAGGTGGCTCCGGCGTTCTTGGCAGGTGGTTCCGGTCTGTCCGGTAGGTGTTTCCGGCGTGTCTGGCACGTGCTTCCGGCACGTCTGAGAGGTGGTTCCGGCATGCGCGGCAGGTGATTCCGTAGTGTCCGCCAGGTGGTTCTGGCATACCCGGCAGGTGATTTTGGCGTGTCCGGCAGGTGTTTCTGGCGAGTCGAGCAGGTGGCTCCGGCATGCTCGGCAGGTGCTTCCGGCGTCTCCGGCACTTGGTTCTGGTGTGTCTGAGAGCTGGTTCTGGCATGTCCGGCAGATGATTCCGGAGTGTCCGCCAAGTGGTTCTGGCATACCCAGCAGGTGATATTCGCATGAACGGAAGGTGGTTCCAGCAAGCCCGGCAGGTGATTCCGAAGTGTTCCCCAACTGGTTGTGGCGTAGCCGGCAGGTGATTTTGGCGTGTCCGGCAGGTGGTTCTGGCGAGTCGAGCAGGTGGTTCCGGCGTGCTCGGCAGGTGCTTCCGGGGTCATTGGCACGTGGTTCTGGCATATCTGAGAGGTGGTTCTGGCATGCCCGGCAGGTGTTTCCGGAGTGTTCGCCAAGTGTTTCCGGCATAGCCGGCAAGTGATTTTGCATGTCCAGCGGTCGTTCCGGCGGGTCGAGCCGGTGGTACCGGCGTGTCCGGCAGGTGGTTCCGGTCTGTCCGGCAGGTGGTTCTGTGGTGTCCGGCACGAGGTTCAGTCTGAGAGGCTGTGCCGGCATGCCCCTCACGTGATCCCGGCTTGTCCCCGAAGTGGTTCTGGCATACCCGGCAGGTGATTTTGGCGTGTCCGGCAGGTGTTTCTGGCGAGTCGAGCAGGTGGCTCCGGCATGCTCGGCAGGTGCTTCCGGCGTCTCCGGCACTTGGTTCTGGTGTGTCTGAGAGCTGGTTCCGGCATGTCCGGCAGATGATTCCGGAGTGTGCGCCAAGTGGTTCTGGCATGCCCAGCAGGTGATTTTGGCGTGTCAGGGAGGTGGTACCGGTGAGTCGAGCAGGTGGTTCCGGCGTGCTCAGCAGGTGGTTCAGGCGGTTCTGGCAGGTGGTATCCGTCTGTTCGGGGTGTGGTTCCAGCATCTCATGAACACGTTTCTGGCACGTCTGAGATGTGGTTCCAGCCGGCCCGACAGGTGTTTCCGCAGTGTCCGCCAAGCGGTTCTGGCGTAGTTGGCAGGTGATTTTGGCATGACTGGCAGGTGGTTCCAGCGAGCCTGGCAGGTGATTCCAAAGTGTTCACCAACTGGTTGTGGCGTAGCCGGCAGGTGATTTTTGCGTGATCGGCAGGTGGTTCTGGCGAGTCGAGCAGGTGGTTCCGGCGTGCTCGGCTGGTGCTTCCGGGGTCATTGGCACGGGGTTCTGGCATGTCTGAGAGGTGGTTCCTGCATGCCCGGCAAGTGATTCCGGAGTGTTCGCCAAGTGGTTCTGGCATAGTCGGCAGGTGATTTTGGCATGTCCGGCAGGTGGTTCAGGCGAGTTGAGCAGGTGGTTCCAACGTGCTTGGCAGGTGCTTCCGGCGTCTCCGGCACGTGTTTCTGGCACATCTGACAGGTGGTTCCGGCATGCCCGAAAGGTGATTCCGGTCTGTCCGGTAGGTGGTTCCAGCCTGCACAGCATGTGGTTCTGGTACGTGTCAGAGGTGGTTGCGCATGCCCAACAGGTGATTCCGGACTGTCCGCCACATGGTTCTGGCACGTCTGAGAGGTGGTTCCGGCATGCCCGGCAGGTCATCCCAGAGAGTCCTCCAAGTGGTTCTGGCATAACACGCAGGTGATTTTGGCGTGTCTGGCAGGTTGTTCCGTTGTGCTTGGCAGGTGGTTCAGGCTTGGCCGGCAGGTGGTTCCAGACTGTCCAGGACGTGTTTCCAGCTTCTCCGGCAGGTGGTTCTGCTACGTCTGAGAGGTGGTTCCGCCATGGCTGGCAGGTGATTCCGGACCGTCCCCCAGGTGGTTCTGGCATAGCCAGCAGTTGATATTGGCCTGTCCGGCAGGTGGTTCCAGCGAGTCGAACAGGTGGCTCCGGCGTGCTCGGCAGGTGGTTCCGGTCTGTCCGGTAGGTGATTCCGGCGTGTCCGGCACGTGCTTCCGGCACGTCTGAGAGGTGGTTCCGGCATTCGCGACAGGTGATTTCGGAGTGTCCGCCAGGTGATTCTGGCGTACCCGGCAGGTGATTTTGGCGTGTCCGACAGGTGTTTCTGGCGAGTCGAGCAGGTGGCTCCGGCATGCTCGGCAGGTGCTTCCGGCGTCTCCGGCACGTGGTTCTGGTGTGTCTGAGAGCTGGTTCCGGCATGTCCGGCAGATGATTCCGGAGTGTCCGCCAAGTGGTTCTGGCATACCCGGCTGGTGATTTGGGCATGTCAGGTAGGTGGTTCCGGCGAGTCGAGCAGGTGGCTCCGGCGTGCTCGGCAGGTTGTTCAGACGGGTCTGGCAGGTGTTTTCCGTCTGTTCAGGGTGTGGTTCCAGCATCTCATGCACATGGTTCTGGCACGTCTGAGATGTGGTTCCGGCCGGCCCGACAGGTGTTTCCACAGTGTCCGCCAAGTGGTACTGGCGTAGTTGGCAGGTGATTTTGGCATGACCGGCAGGTGGTTCCAGCAAGCCCGGCAGGTGATTCCGAAGTGTTCCCCAACTGGTTGTGGCGTAGCCGGCAGGTGATTTTTGCGTGTCCGGCAGGTGGTTCTGGCGAGTCGAGCAGGTGGTTCCGGCGTGCTCGGCAGGTGCTTCCGGGGTCATTGGCACGTGGTTCTGGCATATCTGAGAGGTGGTTCCGGCATGCCCGGCAGGTGATTCTGGAGTGTTCGCGAAGTGTTTCCGGCGTAGCCGGCAGGTGATTTTGCATGTCCAGCGGTCGTTCTGGTGGGTCGAGCCGGTGGTTCCGGCGTGTCCAGCAGGTGGTTCCGGTCTGTCCGGCAGGTGGTTCTGTGGTGTCCGGCACGAGGTTCAGTGTGAGAGGCTGTGCCGGCATGCCCCTCACGTGATTCCGGCTTGTCCCCGAAGTGGTGCTGGTGTAGCGGGCAGGTGATTTTGGCGTGTCCGGCAGGTGGTTCAGGCGAGTTGAGCAGGTGGTTGCGACGTGCTCGGCAGGTGCTTCCGGCGTCTCCGGCACGTGTTTCTGGCACATCTGACTGGTGGTTCCGGCATGCCCAAAAGTTGATTCCGGTCTGTCCGGTAGGTGGTTCCGGCGTGCACGGCACGTTGTTCTGGTACGTGTCAGAGGTGGTTGCGTATGCCCAACAGGTGATTCCGGACTGTCCGCCACGTGCTTCTGGCACGTCTGAGAGGTGGTTCCAACATGCCCGGCAGGTCATTTCGGAGAGTCGTCCAAGTGGTTCTGGCGTAGCCCGCAGGTGATTTTGGCGTGTCCGGCAGGTGGTTCCGCCGTGTCCGGCAGGTGGTTCAGGCATGGCCGTCACGTGGTTCCAGTCTGTCCAGGACGTGTTTCCAGCTTCTCCGGCAGGTGGTTCTGGTACGTCTGAGAGGTGGTTCCGCCATGGCTGGCAGGTGATCCCGGACTGTCCCCCAGGTGGTTCTGGCATAGCCAGCAGTTGATATTGGCCTGTCCGGCAGGTGGTTCCAGCGAGTCGAACAGGTGGCTCCGGCGTTCTTGGCAGGTGGTTCCGGTCTGTCCGGTAGGTGTTTCCGGCGTGTCTGGCACGTGCTTCCGGCACGTCTGAGAGGTGGTTCCTGCATGCGCGGCAGGTGATTCCGTAGTGTCCGCCAGGTGGTTCTGGCATACCCGGCAGGTGATTTTGGCGTGTCCGGCAGGTGTTTCTGGCGAGTCGAGCAGGTGGCTCCGGCATGCTCGGCAGGTGCTTCCGGCGTCTCCGGCACTTGGTTCTGGTGTGTCTGAGAGCTGGTTCCGGCATGTCCGGCAGATGATTCCGGAGTGTCCGCCAAGTGGTTCTGGCATACCCAGCAGGTGATTTTGGCGTGTCAGGGAGGTGGTACCGGTGAGTCGAGCAGGTGGTTCCGGCGTGCTCAGCAGGTGGTTCAGGCGGTTCTGGCAGGTGGTATCCGTCTGTTCGGGGTGTGGTTCCAGCATCTCATGAACACGTTTCTGGCACGTCTGAGATGTGGTTCCAGCCGGCCCGACAGGTGTTTCCGCAGTGTCCGCCAAGCGGTTCTGGCGTAGTTGGCAGGTGATTTTGGCATGACTGGCAGGTGGTTCCAGCAAGCCTGGCAGGTGATTGCAAAGTGTTCACCAACTGGTTGTGGCGTAGCCGGCAGGTGATTTTTGCGTGATCGGCAGGTGGTTCTGGCGAGTCGAGCAGGTGGTTCCGGCGTGCTCGGCAGTTGCTTCCGGGGTCATTGGCACGTGGTTCTGGCATATCTGAGAGGTGGTTCCGGCATGCCCGGCAGGTGTTTCCGGAGTGTTCGCCAAGTGTTTCCGGCGTAGCCGGCAAGTGATTTTGCATGTCCAGCGGTCGTTCCGGCGGGTCGAGCCGGTGGTACCGGCGTGTCCGGCAGGTGGTTCCGGTCTGTCCGGCAGGTGGTTCTGTGGTGTCCGGCACGAGGTTCAGTCTGAGAGGCTGTGCCGGCATGCCCCTCACGTGATTCTGGCTTGTCCCCGAAGTGGTTCTGGCATACCCGGCAGGTGATTTTGGCGTGTCCGGCAGGTGTTTCTGGCGAGTCGAGCAGGTGGCTCCGGCATGCTCGGCAGGTGCTTCCGGCGTCTCCGGCACTTGGTTCTGGTGTGTCTGAGAGCTGGTTCCGGCATGTCCGGCAGATGATTCCGGAGTGTGCGCCAAGTGGTTCTGGCATGCCCAGCAGGTGATTTTGGCGTGTCAGGGAGGTGGTACCGGTGAGTCGAGCAGGTGGTTCCGGCGTGCTCAGCAGGTGGTTCAGGCGGTTCTGGCAGGTGGTATCCGTCTGTTCGGGGTGTGGTTCCAGCATCTCATGAACACGTTTCTGGCACGTCTGAGATGTGGTTCCAGCCGGCCCGACAGGTGTTTCCGCAGTGTCCGCCAAGCGGTTCTGGCGTAGTTGGCAGGTGATTTTGGCATGACTGGCAGGTGGTTCCAGCGAGCCTGGCAGGTGATTCCAAAGTGTTCACCAACTGGTTGTGGCGTAGCCGGCAGGTGATTTTTGCGTGATCGGCAGGTGGTTCTGGCGAGTCGAGCAGGTGGTTCCGGCGTGCTCGGCTGGTGCTTCCGGGGTCATTGGCACGGGGTTCTGGCATGTCTGAGAGGTGGTTCCTGCATGCCCGGCAAGTGATTCCGGAGTGTTCGCCAAGTGGTTCTGGCATAGTCGGCAGGTGATTTTGGCATGTCCGGCAGGTGGTTCAGGCGAGTTGAGCAGGTGGTTCCAACGTGCTTGGCAGGTGCTTCCGGCGTCTCCGGCACGTGTTTCTGGCACATCTGACAGGTGGTTCCGGCATGCCCGAAAGGTGATTCCGGTCTGTCCGGTAGGTGGTTCCAGCCTGCACAGCATGTGGTTCTGGTACGTGTCAGAGGTGGTTGCGCATGCCCAACAGGTGATTCCGGACTGTCCGCCACATGGTTCTGGCACGTCTGAGAGGTGGTTCCGGCATGCCCGGCAGGTCATCCCAGAGAGTCCTCCAAGTGGTTCTGACATAACACGCAGGTGATTTTGGCGTGTCTGGCAGGTTGTTCCGTTGTGCTTGGCAGGTGGTTCAGGCTTGGCCGGCAGGTGGTTCCAGACTGTCCAGGACGTGTTTCCAGCTTCTCCGGCAGGTGGTTCTGCTACGTCTGAGAGGTGGTTCCGCCATGGCTGGCAGGTGATTCCGGACCGTCCCCCAGGTGGTTCTGGCATAGCCAGCAGTTGATAGTGGCCTGTCCGGCAGGTGGTTCCAGCGAGTCGAACAGGTGGCTCCGGCGTGCTCGGCAGGTGGTTCCGGT
Organism: Equus caballus; assembly: GCF_041296265.1. NCBI lineage: Eukaryota > Metazoa > Chordata > Mammalia > Perissodactyla > Equidae > Equus > Equus caballus. The sequence goes on along the minus strand of NC_091707.1, from coordinate 5,185,553 downwards.
CTGTCCGGTAGGTGATTCCGGCGTGTCCGGCACGTGCTTCCGGCACGTCTGAGAGGTGGTTCCGGCATGCGCGACAGGTGATTTCGGAGTGTCCGCCAGGTGATTCTGGCGTACCCGGCAGGTGATTTTGGCGTGTCCGACAGGTGTTTCTGGCGAGTCGAGCAGGTGGCTCCGGCATGCTCGGCAGGTGCTTCCGGCGTCTCCGGCACGTGGTTCTGGTGTGTCTGAGAGCTGGTTCCGGCATGTCCGGCAGATGATTCCGGAGTGTCCGCCAAGTGGTTCTGGCATACCCGGCTGGTGATTTGGGCATGTCAGGTAGGTGGTTCCGGCGAGTCGAGCAGGTGGCTCCGGCGTGCTCGGCAGGTTGTTCAGACGGGTCTGGCAGGTGTTTTCCGTCTGTTCAGGGTGTGGTTCCAGCATCTCATGCACATGGTTCTGGCACGTCTGAGATGTGGTTCCGGCCGGCCCGACAGGTGTTTCCACAGTGTCCGCCAAGTGGTACTGGCGTAGTTGGCAGGTGATTTTGGCATGACCGGCAGGTGGTTCCAGCAAGCCCGGCAGGTGATTCCGAAGTTTTCCCCAACTGGTTGTGGCGTAGCCGGCAGGTGATTTTTGCGTGTCCGGCAGGTGGTTCTGGCGAGTCGAGCAGGTGGTTCCGGCGTGCTCGGCAGGTGCTTCCGGGGTCATTGGCACGTGGTTCTGGCATATCTGAGAGGTGGTTCCGGCATGCCCGGCAGGTGATTCTGGAGTGTTCGCGAAGTGTTTCCGGCGTAGCCGGCAGGTGATTTTGCATGTCCAGCGGTCGTTCTGGCGGGTCGAGCCGGTGGTTCCGGCGTGTCCGGCAGGTGGTTCCGGTCTGTCCGGCAGGTGGTTCTGTGGTGTCCGGCACGAGGTTCAGTCTGAGAGGCTGTGCCGGCATGCCCCTCACGTGATTCCGGCTTGTCCCCGAAGTGGTGCTGGTGTAGCGGGCAGGTGATTTTGGCGTGTCCGGCAGGTGGTTCAGGCGAGTTGAGCAGGTGGTTGCGACGTGCTCGGCAGGTGCTTCCGGCGTCTCCGGCACGTGTTTCTGGCACATCTGACTGGTGGTTCCGGCATGCCCAAAAGTTGATTCCGGTCTGTCCGGTAGGTGGTTCCGGCGTGCACGGCACGTTGTTCTGGTACGTGTCAGAGGTGGTTGCGTATGCCCAACAGGTGATTCCGGACTGTCCGCCACGTGCTTCTGGCACGTCTGAGAGGTGGTTCCAACATGCCCGGCAGGTCATTTCGGAGAGTCGTCCAAGTGGTTCTGGCGTAGCCCGCAGGTGATTTTGGCGTGTCCGGCAGGTGGTTCCGCCGTGTCCGGCAGGTGGTTCAGGCATGGCCGTCACGTGGTTCCAGTCTGTCCAGGACGTGTTTCCAGCTTCTCCGGCAGGTGGTTCTGGTACGTCTGAGAGGTGGTTCCGCCATGGCTGGCAGGTGATCCCGGACTGTCCCCCAGGTGGTTCTGGCATAGCCAGCAGTTGATATTGGCCTGTCCGGCAGGTGGTTCCAGCGAGTCGAACAGGTGGCTCCGGCGTTCTTGGCAGGTGGTTCCGGTCTGTCCGGTAGGTGTTTCCGGCGTGTCTGGCACGTGCTTCCGGCACGTCTGAGAGGTGGTTCCTGCATGCGCGGCAGGTGATTCCGTAGTGTCCGCCAGGTGGTTCTGGCATACCCGGCAGGTGATTTTGGAGTGTCCGGCAGGTGTTTCTGGCGAGTCGAGCAGGTGGCTCCGGCATGCTCGGCAGGTGCTTCCGGCGTCTCCGGCACTTGGTTCTGGTGTGTCTGAGAGCTGGTTCCGGCATGTCCGGCAGATGATTCCGGAGTGTCCGCCAAGTGGTTCTGGCATACCCAGCAGGTGATTTTGGCGTGTCAGGGAGGTGGTACCGGTGAGTCGAGCAGGTGGTTCCGGCGTGCTCAGCAGGTGGTTCAGGCGGTTCTGGCAGGTGGTATCCGTCTGTTCGGGGTGTGGTTCCAGCATCTCATGAACACGTTTCTGGCACGTCTGAGATGTGGTTCCAGCCGGCCCGACAGGTGTTTCCGCAGTGTCCGCCAAGCGGTTCTGGCGTAGTTGGCAGGTGATTTTGGCATGACTGGCAGGTGGTTCCAGCAAGCCTGGCAGGTGATTCCAAAGTGTTCACCAACTGGTTGTGGCGTAGCCGGCAGGTGATTTTTGCGTGATCGGCAGGTGGTTCTGGCGAGTCGAGCAGGTGGTTCCGGCGTGCTCGGCTGGTGCTTCCGGGGTCATTGGCACGGGGTTCTGGCATGTCTGAGAGGTGGTTCCTGCATGCCCGGCAAGTGATTCCGGAGTGTTCGCCAAGTGGTTCTGGCATAGTCGGCAGGTGATTTTGGCATGTCCGGCAGGTGGTTCAGGCGAGTTGAGCAGGTGGTTCCAACGTGCTTGGCAGGTGCTTCCGGCGTCTCCGGCACGTGTTTCTGGCACATCTGACAGGTGGTTCCGGCATGCCCGAAAGGTGATTCCGGTCTGTCCGGTAGGTGGTTCCAGCCTGCACGGCATGTGGTTCTGGTACGTCTCAGAGGTGGTTGCGCATGCCCAACAGGTGATTCCGGACTGTCCGCCACATGGTTCTGGCACGTCTGAGAGGTGGTTCCAGCATGCCCGGCAGGTCATCCCAGAGAGTCCTCCAAGTGGTTCTGGCATAACACGCAGGTGATTTTGGCGTGTCTGGCAGGTTGTTCCGTTGTGCTTGGCAGGTGGTTCAGGCTTGGCCGGCAGGTGGTTCCAGACTGTCCAGGACGTGTTTCCAGCTTCTCCGGCAGGTGGTTCTGGTACGTCTGAGAGGTGGTTCCGCCATGGCTGGCAGGTGATTCCGGACCGTCCCCCAGGTGGTTCTGGCATAGCCAGCAGTTGATATTGGCCTGTCCGGCAGGTGGTTCCAGCGAGTCGAACAGGTGGCTCCGGCGTGCTCGGCAGGTGGTTCCGGTCTGTCCGGTAGGTGATTCCGGCGTGTCCGGCACGTGCTTCCGGCACGTCTGAGAGGTGGTTCCGGCATGCGCGACAGGTGATTTCGGAGTGTCCGCCAGGTGGTTCTGGCGTACCCGGCAGGTGATTTTGGCGTGTCATACAGGTGTTTCTGGCGAGTCGAGCAGGTGGCTCCAGCATGCTCGGCAGGTGCTTCGGGCATCTCCGGCACGTGGTTCTGGTGTGTCTGAGAGCTGGTTCCGGCATGTCCGGCAGATGATTCCGGAGTGTGCGCCAAGTGGTTCTGGCATACCCGGCTGGTGATTTGGGCATGTCAGGTAGGTGGTTCCGGCGAGTCGAGCAGGTGGCTCCGGCGTGCTCGGCAGGTTGTTCAGACGGGTGTGGCAGGTGTTTTCCGTCTGTTCAGGGTGTGGTTCCAGCATCTCATGCACATGGTTCTGGCACGTCTGAGATGTGGTTCCGGCCGGCGCGACAGGTGTTTCAACAGTGTCCGCCAAGTGGTACTGGCGTAGTTGGCAGGTGATTTTGGCATGACCAGCAGGTGGTTCCAGCAAGCCCGGCAGGTGATTCCGAAGTTTTCCCCAACTGGTTGTGGCGTAGCCGGCAGGTGATTTCTGCGTGTCCGGCAGGTGGTTCTGGCGAGTCGAGCAGGTGGTTCCGGCGTGCTCGGCAGGTGCTTCCGGGGTCACTGGCACGTGGTTCTGGCATATCTGAGAGGTGGTTCCGGCATGCCCGGCAGGTGATTCCGGAGTGTTCGCGAAGTGTTTCCGGCGTAGCCGGCAGGTGATTTTGCATGTCCCGCGGTCGTTCCGGCGGGTCGAGCCGGTGGTTCCGGCGTGTCCGGCAGGTGGTTCCGGTCTGTCCGGCAGGTGGTTCTGTGGTGTCCGGCACGAGGTTCAGTCTGAGAGGCTGTGCCGGCATGCCCCTCACGTGATTCCGGCTTGTCCCCGAAGTGGTGCTGGTGTAGCGGGCAGGTGATTTTGGCGTGTCCGGCAGGTGGTTCAGGCGAGTTGAGCAGGTGGTTGCGACGTGCTCGGCAGGTGCTTCCGGCGTCTCCGGCACGTGTTTCTGGCACATCTGACTGGTGGTTCCGGCATGCCCAAAAGTGGATTCCGGTCTGTCCGGTAGGTGGTTCCGGCGTGCACGGCACGTGGTTCTGGTACGTGTCAGAGGTGGTTGCGTATGCCCAACAGGTGATTCCGGACTGTCCGCCACGTGCTTCTGGCACGTCTGAGAGGTGGTTCCAACATGCCCGGCAGGTCATTTCGGAGAGTCGTCCAAGTGGTTCTGGCGTAGCCCGCAGGTGATTTTGGCGTGTCCGGCAGGTGGTTCCGCCGTGCTCGGCAGGTGGTTCAGGCATGGCCGTCACGTGGTTCCAGTCTGTCCAGGACGTGTTTCCAGCTTCTCCGGCAGGTGGTTCTGGTACGTCTGAGAGGTGGTTCCGCCATGGCTGGCAGGTGATCCCGGACTGTCCCCCAGGTGGTTCTGGCATAGCCAGCAGTTGATATTGGCCTGTCCGGCAGGTGGTTCCAGCGAGTCAAACAGGTGGCTCCGGCGTCCTTGGCAGGTGGTTCCGGTCTGTCCGGTAGGTGTTTCCGGCGTGTCTGGCACGTGCTTCCGGCACGTCTGAGAGGTGGTTCCGGCGTGCGCGGCAGGTGATTCCGTAGTGTCCGCCAGGTGGTTCTGGCATACCCGGCAGGTGATTTTGGCGTGTCCGGCAGGTGTTTCTGGCGAGTCGAGCAGGTGGCTCCGGCATGCTCGGCAGGTGCTTCCGGCGTCTCCGGCACTTGGTTCTGGTGTGTCTGAGAGCTGGTTCTGGCATGTCCGGCAGATGATTCCGGAGTGTCCGCCAAGTGGTTCCGGCATACCCAGCAGGTGATATTCGCATGACCGGAAGGTGGTTCCAGCAAGCCCGGCAGGTGATTCCGAAGTGTTCCCCAACTGGTTGTGGCGTAGCCGGCAGGTGATTTTGGCGTGTCCGGCAGGTGGTTCTGGCGAGTCGAGCAGGTGGTTCCGGCGTGCTCGGCAGGTGCTTCCGGGGTCATTGGCACGTGGTTCTGGCATATCTGAGAGGTGGTTCCGGCATGCCCGGCAGGTGTTTCCGGAGTGTTCGCCAAGTGTTTCCGGCGTAGCCGGCAAGTGATTTTGCATGTCCAGCGGTCGTTCCGGCGGGTCGAGCCGGTGGTACCGGCGTGTCCGGCAGGTGGTTCCGGTCTGTCCGGCAGGTGGTTCTGTGGTGTCCGGCACGAGGTTCAGTCTGAGAGGCTGTGCCGGCATGCCCCTCACGTGATTCCGGCTTGTCCCCAAAGTGGTTCTGGCATACCCGGCAGGTGATTTTGGCGTGTCCGGCAGGTGTTTCTGGCGAGTCGAGCAGGTGGCTCCGGCATGCTCGGCAGGTGCTTCCGGCGTCTCCGGCACTTGGTTCTGGTGTGTCTGAGAGCTGGTTCCGGCATGTCCGGCAGATGATTCCGGAGTGTCCGCCAAGTGGTTCTGGCATGCCCAGCAGGTGATTTTGGCGTGTCAGGGAGGTGGTACCGGTGAGTCGAGCAGGTGGTTCCGGCGTGCTCAGCAGGTGGTTCAGGCGGTTCTGGCAGGTGGTATCCGTCTGTTCGGGGTGTGGTTCCAGCATCTCATGAACACGTTTCTCTCTCGTCTGAGATGTGGTTCCAGCCGGCCCGACAGGTGTTTCCGCAGTGTCCGCCAAGCGGTTCTGGCGTAGTTGGCAGGTGATTTTGGCATGACTGGCAGGTGGTTCCAGCAAGCCTGGCAGGTGATTCCAAAGTGTTCACCAACTGGTTGTGGCGTAGCCGGCAGGTGATTTTTGCGTGATCGGCAGGTGGTTCTGGCGAGTCGAGCAGGTGGTTCCGGCATGCTCGGCAGGTGCTTCCGGCGTCTCCGGCACTTGGTTCTGGTGTGTCTGAGAGCTGGTTCCGGCATGCCCGGCAGGTGATTCTGGAGTGCTCGCCAAGTGTTTCCGGCGTAGCCGGCAGGTGATTTTGCATGTCCAGCGGTCGTTCAGGAGGGTCGAGCCGGTGGTTCCGGCGTGTCCGGCAGGTGGTTCCGGTCTGTCCGGCAGGTGGTTCTGTGGTGTCCGGCACGAGGTTCAGTCTGAGAGGCTGTGCCGGCATGCCCCTCACGTGATTCCGGCTTGTCCCCGAAGTGGTTCTGGCATACCCGGCAGGTGATTTTGGCGTGTCCGGCAGGTGTTTCTGGCGAGTCGAGCAGGTGGCTCCGGCATGCTTGGCAGTTGCTTCCGGCGTCTCCGGCACTTGGTTCTGGTGTGTCTGAGAGCTGGTTCCGGCATGTCTGGCAGATGATTCCGGAGTGTGCGCCAAGTGGTTCTGGCATACCCAGCAGGTGATTTTGGCGTGTCAGGGAGGTGGTACCGGTGAGTCGAGCATTTGGTTCTGGCGTGCTCAGCAGGTGGTTCAGGCGGTTCTGGCAGGTGGTATCCGTCTGTTCGGGGTGTGGTTCCAGCATCTCATGAACACGTTTCTGGCACGTCTGAGATGTGGTTCCAGCCGGCCCGACAGGTGTTTCCGCAGTGTCCGCCAAGCGGTTCTGGCGTAGTTGGCAGGTGATTTTGGCATGACTGGCAGGTGGTTCCAGCAAGCCTGGCAGGTGATTCCAAAGTGTTCACCAACTGGTTGTGGCGTAGCCGGCAGGTGATTTTTGCGTGATCGGCAGGTGGTTCTGGCGAGTCGAGCAGGTGGTTCCCGCGTGCTCGGCTGGTGCTTCCGGGGTCATTGGCACGGGGTTCTGGCATGTCTGAGAGGTGGTTCCTGCATGCCCGGCAAGTGATTCCGGAGTGTTCGCCAAGTGGTTCTGGCATAGTCGGCAGGTGATTTTGGCATGTCCGGCAGGTGGTTCAGGCGAGTTGAGCAGTTGGTTCCGACGTGCTTGGCAGGTGCTTCCGGCGTCTCCGGCACGTGTTTCTGGCACATCTGACAGGTGGTTCCGGCATGCCCGAAAGGTGATTCCGGTCTGTCCGGTAGGTGGTTCCAGCCTGCACGGCATGTGGTTCTGGTACGTCTCAGAGGTGGTTGCGCATGCCCAACAGGTGATTCCGGACTGTCCGCCACATGGTTCTGGCACGTCTGAGAGGTGGTTCCGGCATGCCCGGCAGGTCATCCCAGAGAGTCCTCCAAGTGGTTCTGGCATAACACGCAGGTGATTTTGGCGTGTCTGGCAGGTTGTTCCGTTGTGCTTGGCAGGTGGTTCAGGCTTGGCCGGCAGGTGGTTCCAGACTGTCCAGGACGTGTTTCCAGCTTCTCCGGCAGGTGGTTCTGCTACGTCTGAGAGGTGGTTCCGCCATGGCTGGCAGGTGATTCCGGACCGTCCCCCAGGTGGTTCTGGCATAGCCAGCAGTTGATATTGGCCTGTCCGGCAGGTGGTTCCAGCGAGTCGAACAGGTGGCTCCGGCGTGCTCGGCAGGTGGTTCCGGTCTGTCCGGTAGGTGATTCCGGCGTGTCCGGCACGTGCTTCCGGCACGTCTGAGAGGTGGTTCCGGCATGCGCGACAGGTGATTTCGGAGTGTCCGCCAGGTGGTTCTGGCGTACCCGGCAGGTGATTTTGGCGTGTCATACAGGTGTTTCTGGCGAGTCGAGCAGGTGGCTCCAGCATGCTCGGCAGGTGCTTCGGGCATCTCCGGCACGTGGTTCTGGTGTGTCTGAGAGCTGGTTCCGGCATGTCCGGCAGATGATTCCGGAGTGTCCGCCAAGTGGTTCTGGCATACCCGGCTGGTGATTTGGGCATGTCAGGTAGGTGGTTCCGGCGAGTCGAGCAGGTGGCTCCGGCGTGCTCGGCAGGTTGTTCAGACGGGTGTGGCAGGTGTTTTCCGTCTGTTCAGGGTGTGGTTCCAGCATCTCATGCACATGGTTCTGGCACATCTGAGATGTAGTTCCGGCCGGCGCGACAGGTGTTTCAACAGTGTCCGCCAAGTGGTACTGGCGTAGTTGGCAGGTGATTTTGGCATGACCGGCAGGTGGTTCCAGCAAGCCCGGCAGGTGATTCCGAAGTTTTCCCCAACTGGTTGTGGCGTAGACGGCAGGTGATTTTTGCGTGTCCGGCAGGTGGTTCTGGCGAGTCGAGCAGGTGGTTCCGGCGTGCTCGGCAGGTGCTTCCGGGGTCATTGGCACGTGGTTCTGGCATATCTGAGAGGTGGTTCCGGCATGCCCGGCAGGTGATTCTGGAGTGTTCGCGAAGTGTTTCCGGCGTAGCCGGCAGGTGATTTTGCATGTCCCGCGGTCGTTCCGGCGGGTCGAGCCGGTGGTTCCGGCGTGTCCGGCAGGTGGTTCCGGTCTGTCCGGCAGGTGGTTCTGTGGTGTCCGGCACGAGGTTCAGTCTGAGAGGCTGTGCCGGCATGCCCCTCACGTGATTCCGGCTTGTCCCCGAAGTGGTGCTGGTGTAGCGGGCAGGTGATTTTGGCGTGTCCGGCAGGTGGTTCAGGCGAGTTGAGCAGGTGGTTGCGACGTGCTCGGCAGGTGCTTCCGGCGTCTCCGGCACGTGTTTCTGGCACATCTGACTGGTGGTTCCGGCATGCCCAAAAGTGGATTCCGGTCTGTCCGGTAGGTGGTTCCGGCGTGCACGGCACGTGGTTCTGGTACGTGTCAGAGGTGGTTGCGTATGCCCAACAGGTGATTCCGGACTGTCCGCCACGTGCTTCTGGCACGTCTGAGAGGTGGTTCCAACATGCCCGGCAGGTCATTTCGGAGAGTCGTCCAAGTGGTTCTGGCGTAGCCCGCAGGTGATTTTGGCGTGTCCGGCAGGTGGTTCCGCCGTGCTCGGCAGGTGGTTCAGGCATGGCCGTCACGTGGTTCCAGTCTGTCCAGGACGTGTTTCCAGCTTCTCCGGCAGGTGGTTCTGGTACGTCTGAGAGGTGGTTCCGCCATGGCTGGCAGGTGATCCCGGACTGTCCCCCAGGTGGTTCTGGCATAGCCAGCAGTTGATATTGGCCTGTCCGGCAGGTGGTTCCAGCGAGTCAAACAGGTGGCTCCGGCGTTCTTGGCAGGTGGTTACGGTCTGTCCGGTAGGTGTTTCCGGCGTGTCTGGCACGTGCTTCCGGCACGTCTGAGAGGTGGTTCCGGCATGCGCGGCAGGTGATTCCGTAGTGTCCGCCAGGTGGTTCTGGCATACCCGGCAGGTGATTTTGGCGTGTCCGGCAGGTGTTACTGGCGAGTCGAGCAGGTGGCTCCGGCATGCTCGGCAGGTGCTTCCGGCGTCTCCGGCACTTGGTTCTGGTGTGTCTGAGAGCTGGTTCCGGCATGTCCGGCAGATGATTCCGGAGTGTCCGCCAAGTGGTTCTGGCATACCCAGCAGGTGATATTCGCATGACCGGAAGGTGGTTCCAGCAAGCCCGGCAGGTGATTCCGAAGTGTTCCCCAACTGGTTTTGGCGTAGCCGGCAGGTGATTTTGGCGTGTCCGGCAGGTGGTTCTGGCGAGTCGAGCAGGTGGTTCCGGCGTGCTCGGCAGGTGCTTCCGGGGTCATTGGCACGTGGTTCTGGCATATCTGAGAGGTGGTTCCGGCATGCCCGGCAGGTGTTTCCGGAGTGTTCGCCAAGTGTTTCCGGCGTAGCCGGCAAGTGATTTTGCATGTCCAGCGGTCGTTCCGGCGGGTCGAGCCGGTGGTACCGGCGTGTCCGGCAGGTGGTTCCGGTCTGTCCGGCAGGTGGTTCTGTGGTGTCCGGCACGAGGTTCAGTTGAGAGGCTGTGCCGGCATGCCCCTCACGTGATTCCGGCTTGTCCCCGAAGTGGTTCTGGCATACCCGGCAGGTGATTTTGGCGTGTCCGGCAGGTGTTTCTGGCGAGTCGAGCAGGTGGCTCCGGCATGCTCGGCAGGTGCTTCCGGCGTCTCCGGCACTTGGTTCTGGTGTGTCTGAGAGCTGGTTCCGGCATGTCCGGCAGATGATTCCGGAGTGTCCGCCAAGTGGTTCTGGCATACCCAGCAGGTGATTTTGGCGTGTCAGGGAGGTGGTACCGGTGAGTCGAGCAGGTGGTTCCGGCGTGCTCAGCAGGTGGTTCAGGCGGTTCTGGCAGGTGGTATCCGTCTGTTCGGGGTGTGGTTCCAGCATCTCATGAACACGTTTCTCTCTCGTCTGAGATGTGGTTCCAGCCGGCCCGACAGGTGTTTCCGCAGTGTCCGCCAAGCGGTTCTGGCGTAGTTGGCAGGTGATTTTGGCATGACTGGCAGGTGGTTCCAGCAAGCCTGGCAGGTGATTCCAAAGTGTTCACCAACTGGTTGTGGCGTAGCCGGCAGGTGATTTTTGCGTGATCGGCAGGTGGTTCTGGCGAGTCGAGCAGGTGGTTCCGGCGTGCTCGGCTGGTGCTTCCGGGGTCATTGGCACGGGGTTCTGGCATGTCTGAGAGGTGGTTCCTGCATGCCCGGCAAGTGATTCCGGAGTGTTCGCTAAGTGGTTCTGGCATAGTCGGCAGGTGATTTTGGCATGTCCGGCAGGTGGTTCAGGCGAGTTGAGCAGGTGGTTCCGACGTGCTTGGCAGGTGCTTCCGGCGTCTCCGGCACGTGTTTCTGGCACATCTGACAGGTGGTTCCGGCATGCCCGAAAGGTGATTCCGGTCTGTCCGGTAGGTGGTTCCAGCCTGCACGGCATGTGGTTCTGGTACGTCTCAGAGGTGGTTGCGCATGCCCAACAGGTGATTCCGGACTGTCCGCCACATGGTTCTGGCACGTCTGAGAGGTGGTTCCGGCATGCCCGGCAGGTCATCCCAGAGAGTCCTCCAAGTGGTTCTGGCATAACACGCAGGTGATTTTGGCGTGTCTGGCAGGTTGTTCCGTTGTGCTTGGCAGGTGGTTCAGGCTTGGCCGGCAGGTGGTTCCAGACTGTCCAGGACGTGTTTCCAGCTTCTCCGGCAGGTGGTTCTGCTACGTCTGAGAGGTGGTTCCGCCATGGCTGGCAGGTGATTCCGGACCGTCCCCCAGGTGGTTCTGGCATAGCCAGCAGTTGATATTGGCCTGTCCGGCAGGTGGTTCCAGCGAGTCGAACAGGTGGCTCCGGCGTGCTCGGCAGGTGGTTCCGGTCTGTCTGGTAGGTGATTCCGGCGTGTCCGGCACGTGCTTCCGGCACGTCTGAGAGGTGGTTCCGGCATGCGCGACAGGTCATTTCGTAGTGTCCGCCAGGTGGTTCTGGCGTACCCGGCAGGTGATTTTGGCGTGTCCGACAGGTGTTTCTGGCGAGTCGAGCAGGTGTCTCCGGCATGCTCGGCAGGTGCTTCCGGCGTCTCCGGCACGTGGTTCTGGTGTGTCTGAGAGCTGGTTCCGGCATGTCCGGCAGATGATTCCGGGGTGTGCGCCAAGTGGTTCTGGCATACCCGGCTGGTGATTTGGGCATGTCAGGTAGGTGGTTCCGGCGAGTCGAGCAGGTGGCTCCGGCGTGCTCGGCAGGTTGTTCAGACGGGTCTGGCAGGTGTTTTCCGTCTGTTCAGGGTGTGGTTCCAGCATCTCATGCACATGGTTCTGGCACGTCTGAGATGTGGTTCCGGCCGGCCCGACAGGTGTTTCCACAGTGTCCGCCAAGTGGTACTGGCGTAGTTGGCAGGTGATTTTGGCATGACCGGCAGGTGGTTCCAGCAAGCCCGGCAGGTGATTCCGAACTTTTCCCCAACTGGTTGTGGCGTAGACGGCAGGTGATTTTTGCGTGTCCGGCAGGTGGTTCCGGTCTGTCCGGCAGGTGGTTCTGTGGTGTCCGGCACGAGGTTCAGTCTGAGAGGCTGTGCCGGCATGCCCCTCACGTGATTCCGGCTTGTCCCCGAAGTGGTGCTGGTGTAGCGGGCAGGTGATTTTGGCGTGTCCGGCAGGTGGTTCAGGCGAGTTGAGCAGGTGGTTGCGACGTGCTCGGCAGGTGCTTCCGGCGTCTCCGGCACGTGTTTCTGGCACATCTGACTGGTGGTTCCGGCATGCCCAAAAGTTGATTCCGGTCTGTCCGGTAGGTGGTTCCGGCGTGCACGGCACGTGGTTCTGGTACGTGTCAGAGGTGGTTGCGTATGCCCAACAGGTGATTCCGGACTGTCCGCCACGTGCTTCTGGCACGTCTGAGAGGTGGTTCCAACATGCCCGTCAGGTCATTTCGGAGAGTCGTCCAAGTGGTTCTGGCGTAGCCCGCAGGTGATTTTGGCGTGTCCGGCAGGTGGTTCTGCCGTGTTCGGCAGGTGGTTCAGGCATGGCCGTCACGTGGTTTCAGTCTGTCCAGGACGTGTTTCCAGCTTCTCCGGCAGGTGGTTCTGGTACGTGTGAGAGGTGGTTCCGCCATGGCTGGCAGGTGATCCCGGACTGTCCCCCAGGTGGTTCTGGCATAGCCAGCAGTTGATATTGGCCTGTCCGGCAGGTGGTTCCAGCGAGTCGAACAGGTGGCTCCGGCGTGCTCGGCAGGTGGTTCCGGTCTGTCCTGTAGGAGATTCCGGCGTTTCCGGCACGTGCTTCCGGCACGTCTGAGAGGTGGTTCCGGCATGCGCGACAGGTGGTTTCGGAGTGTCCGCCAGGTGGTTCTGGCGTATCCGGCAGGTGATTTTGGCGTGTCCGGCAGGTGTTTCTGGCGAGTCGAGCAGGTGGCTCCGGCATGCTCGGCAGGTGCTTCCGGCGTCTCCGGCACTTGGTTCTGGTGTGTCTGAGAGCTGGTTCCGGCATGTCCGGCAGATGATTCCGGAGTGTCCGCCAAGTGGTTCTGGCATACCCAGCAGGTGATTTTGGCGTGTCAGGGAGGTGGTACCGGTGAGTCGAGCAGATGTTTCCGGCGTGCTCAGCAGGTGGTTCAGGCGGTTCTGGCAGGTGGTATCCGTCTGTTCGGGGTGTGGTTCCAGCATCTCATGAACACATTTCTGGCACGTCTGAGATGTGGTTCCAGCCGGCCCGACAGGTGTTTCCGCAGTGTCCGCCAAGCGGTTCTGGCATAGTTGGCAGGTGATTTTGGCATGACTGGCAGGTGGTTCCAGCAAGCCTGGCAGGTGATTGCAAAGTGTTCACCATCTGGTTGTGGCGTAGCCGGCAGGTGATTTTTGCGTGATCGGCAGGTGGTTCTGGCGAGTCGAGCAGGTGGTTCCGGCGTGCTCGGCTGGTGCTTCCGGGGTCATTGGCACGGGGTTCTGGCATGTCTGAGAGGTGGTTCCTGCATGCCCGGCAAGTGATTCCGGAGTGTTCGCCAAGTGGTTCTGGCATAGTCGGCAGGTGATTTTGGCATGTCCGGCAGGTGGTTCAGGCGAGTTGAGCAGGTGGTTCCAACGTGCTTGGCAGTTGCTTCCGGCGTCTCCGGCACGTGTTTCTGGCACATCTGACAGGTGGTTCCGGCATGCCCGAAAGGTGATTCCGGTCCGTCCGGTAGGTGGTTCCAGCCTGCACGGCATGTGGTTCTGGTACGTCTCAGAGGTGGTTGCGCATGCCCAACAGGTGATTCCGGACTGTCCGCCACATGGTTCTGGCACGTCTGAGAGGTGGTTCCGGCATGCCCGGCAGGTCATCCCAGAGAGTCCTCCAAGTGGTTCTGGCATAACACGCAGGTGATTTTGGCGTGTCTGGCAGGTTGTTCCGCCGTGCTCGGCAGGTGGTTCAGGCATGGGCGTCACGTGGTTCCAGTCTGTCCAGGACGTGTTTCCAGCTTCTCCGGCAGGTGGTTCTGGTACGTCTGAGAGGTGGTTCCGCCATGGCTGGCAGGTGATTCCGGACCGTCCCCCAGGTGGTTCTGGCATAGCCAGCAGTTGATATTGGCCTGTCCGGCAGGTGGTTCCAGCGAGTCGGGCAGGTGGCTCCGGCATGCTCGGCAGGTGCTTCCGGCGTCTCCGGCACTTGGTTCTGGTGTATCTGAGAGCTGGTTCCGGCATGTCCGGCAGATGATTCCGGAGTGTCCGCCAAGTGGTTCTGGCATACCCAGCAGGTGATATTCGCATGACCGGAAGGTGGTTCCAGCAAGCCCGGCAGGTGATTCCGAAGTGTTCCCCAACTGGTTGTGGCGTAGCCGGCAGGTGATTTTGGCGTGTCCGGCAGGTGGTTCTGGCGAGTCGAGCAGGTGGTTCCGGCGTGCTCGGCAGGTGCTTCCGGGGTCATTGGCACGTGGTTCTGGCATATCTGAGAGGTGGTTCCGGCATGCCCGGCAGGTGTTTCCGGAGTGTTCGCCAAGTGTTTCCGGCATAGCCGGCAAGTGATTTTGCATGTCCAGCGGTCGTTCCGGCGGGTCGAGCCGGTGGTACCGGCGTGTCCGGCAGGTGGTTCCGGTCTGTCCGGCAGGTGGTTCTGTGGTGTCCGGCACGAGGTACAGTCTGAGAGGCTGTGCCGGCATGCCCCTCACGTGATTCCGGCTTTCCCCGAAGTGGTTCTGGCATACCCGGCAGGTGATTTTGGCGTGTCCGGCAGGTGTTTCTGGCGAGTCGAGCAGCTGGCTCCGGCATGCTCGGCAGGTGCTTCCGGCGTCTCCGGCACTTGGTTCTGGTGTGTCTGAGAGCTGGTTCCGGCATGTCCGGCAGATGATTCCGGAGTGTCCGCCAAGTGGTTCTGGCATACCCAGCAGGTGATTTTGGCGTGTCAGGGAGGTGGTACCGGTGAGTCGAGCAGGTGGTTCCGGCGTGCTCAGCAGGTGGTTCAGGCGGTTCTGGCAGGTGGTATCCGTCTGTTCGGGGTGTGGTTCCAGCATCTCATGAACACGTTTCTGGCACGTCTGAGATGTGGTTCCAGCCGGCCCGACAGGTGTTTCCGCAGTGTCCGCCAAGCGGTTCTGGCGTAGTTGGCAGGTGATTTTGGCATGACTGGCAGGTGGTTCCAGCAAGCCTGGCAGGTGATTCCAAAGTGTTCACCAACTGGTTGTGGCGTAGCCGGCAGGTGATTTTTGCGTGATCGGCAGGTGGTTCTGGCGAGTCGAGCAGGTGGTTCCCGCGTGCTCGGCTGGTGCTTCCGGGGTCATTGGCACGGGGTTCTGGCATGTCTGAGAGGTGGTTCCTGCATGCCCGGCAAGTGATTCCGGAGTGTTCGCCAAGTGGTTCTGGCATAGTCGGCAGGTGATTTTGGCATGTCCGGCAGGTGGTTCAGGCGAGTTGAGCAGGTGGTTCCAACGTGCTTGGCAGGTGCTTCCGGCATCTCCGGCACGTGTTTCTGGCACATCTGACAGGTGGTTCCGGCATGCCCGAAAGGTGATTCCGGTCTGTCCGGTAGGTGGTTCCAGCCTGCACGGCATGTGGTTCTGGTACGTCTCAGAGGTGGTTGCGCATGCCCAACAGGTGATTCCGGACTGTCCGCCACATGGTTCTGGCACGTCTGAGAGGTGGTTCCGGCATGCCCGGCAGGTCATCCCAGAGAGTCCTCCAAGTGGTTCTGGCATAACACGCAGGTGATTTTGGCGTGTCTGGCAGGTTGTTCCGTTGTGCTTGGCAGGTGGTTCAGGCTTGGCCGGCAGGTGGTTCCAGACTGTCCAGGACGTGTTTCCAGCTTCTCCGGCAGGTGGTTCTGGTACGTCTGAGAGGTGGTTCCGCCATGGCTGGCAGGTGATTCCGGACCGTCCCCCAGGTGGTTCTGGCATAGCCAGCAGTTGATATTGGCCTGTCCGGCAGGTGGTTCCAGCGAGTCGAACAGGTGGCTCCGGCGTGCTCGGCAGGTGGTTCCGGTCTGTCCGGTAGGTGTTTCCGGCGTGTCTGGCACGTGCTTCCGGCACGTCTGAGAGGTGGTTCCGGTATGCGCGGCAGGTGATTCCGTAGTGTCCGACAGGTGTTTCTGGCATACCCGGCAGGTGATTTTGGCGTGTCCGGCAGGTGTTTCTGGCGAGTCGAGCAGGTGGCTCCGGCATGCTCGGCAGGTGCTTCCGGCGTCTCCGGCACTTGGTTCTGGTGTGTCTGAGAGGTGGTTCCGGCATGTCCCGCAGATGATTCCGGAGTGTCCGCCAAGTGGTTCTGGCATACCCAGCAGGTGATATTCGCATGACCGGAAGGTGGTTCCAGCGAGCCCGGCAGGTGATTCCGAAGTGTTCCCCAACTGGTTGTGGCGTAGCCGGCAGGTGATTTTGGCGTGTCCGGCATGTGGTTCTGGCGAGTCGAGCAGGTGGTTCCGGCGTGCTCGGCAGGTGCTTCCGGGGTCATTGGCACGTGGTTCTGGCATATCTGAGAGGTGGTTCCGGCATGCCCGGCAGGTGTTTCCGGAGTGTTCGCCAAGTGTTTCCGGCGTAGCCGGCAGGTGATTTTGCATGTCCAGCGGTCGTTCCGGCGGGTCGAGCCGGTGGTTCCGGCGTGTCCGGCAGGTGGTTCCGGTCTGTCCGGCAGGTGGTTCTGTGGTGTCCGGCACGAGGTTCAGTCTGAGAGGCTGTGCCGGCATGCCCCTCACGTGATTCCGGCTTGTCCGCGAAGTGGTGCTGGTGTAGCGGGCAGGTGATTTTTGCGTGTCCGGCAGGTGGTTCTGGCGAGTCGAGCAGGTGGTTCCGGCGTGCTCGGCAGGTGCTTCCGGGGTCATTGGCACGTGGTTCTGGCATATCTGAGAGGTGGTTCCGGCATGCCCGGCAGGTGATTCCGGAGTGCTCGCCAAGTGTTTCCGGCGTAGCCGGCAGGTGATTTTGCATGTCCAGCGGTCGTTCCGGAGGGTCGAGCCGGTGGTTCCGGCGTGTCCGGCAGGTGGTTCCGGTCTGTCCGGCAGGTGGTTCTGTGGTGTCCGGCACGAGGTTCAGTCTGAGAGGCTGTGCCGGCATGCCCCTCACGTGATTCCGGCTTGTCCCCGAAGTGGTTCTGGCATACCCGGCAGGTGATTTTGGCGTGTCCGGCAGGTGTTTCTGGCGAGTCGAGCAGGTGGCTCCGGCATGCTCGGCAGGTGCTTCCGGCGTCTCCGGCACTTGGTTCTGGTGTGTCTGAGAGCTGGTTCCGGCATGTCCGGCAGATGATTCCGGAGTGTCCGCCAAGTGGTTCTGGCATACCCAGCAGGTGATTTTGGCGTGTTAGGGATTTGTTACCCGTGAGTAGAGCAGGTGGTTCCGGCGTGCTCAGCAGGTGGTTCAGGCGGTTCTGGCAGGTGGTATCCGTCTGTTCGGGGTGTGGTTCCAGCATCTCATGAACACGTTTCTGGCACGTCTGAGATGTGGTTCCGGCCGGCCCGACAGGTGTTTCCACAGTGTCCGCCAAGTGGTACTGGCGTAGTTGGCAGGTGATTTTGGCATGTCCGGCAGGTGGTTCCAGCAAGCCCGGCAGGTGATTCCGAAGTGTTCCCCAACTGGTTGTGGCGTAGCCGGCAGGTGATTTTTGCGTGTCCGGCAGGTGGTTCTGGCGAGTCGAGCAGGTGGTTCCGGCGTGCTCGGCAGGTGCTTCCGGGGTCATTGGCACGTGGTTCTGGCATATCTGAGAGGTGGTTCCGGCATGCCCGGCAGGTGATTCTGGAGTGTTCGCCAAGTGTTTCCGGCGTAGCCGGCAGGTGATTTTGCATGTCCAGCGGTCGTTCCGGCGGGTCGAGCCGGTGGTTCCGGCGTGTCCGGCAGGTGGTTCCGGTCTGTCCGGCAGGTGGTTCTGGGGTGTCCGGCACGAGGTTCAGTCTGAGAGGCTGTGCCGGCATGCCCCTCACGTGATTCCGGCTTGTCCCCGAAGTGGTGCTGGTGTAGCGGGCAGGTGATTTTGGCGTGTCCGGCAGGTGGTTCAGGCGAGTTGAGCAGGTGGTTGCGACGTGCTCGGCAGGTGCTTCCGGCGTCTCCGGCACGTGTTTCTGGCACATCTGACTGGTGGTTCCGGCATGCCCAAAAGTTGATTCCGGTCTGTCCGGTAGGTGGTTCCGGCGTGCACGGCACGTGGTTCTGGTACGTGTCAGAGGTGGTTGCGTATGCCCAACAGGTGATTCCGGACTGTCCGCCACGTGCTTCTGGCACGTCTGAGAGGTGGTTCCAACGTGCCCGGCAGGTCATTTCGGAGAGTCGTCCAAGTGGTTCTGGCGTAGCCCGCGGGTGATTTTGGCGTGTCCGGCAGGTGGTTCCGCCGTGCTCGGCAGGTGGTTCAGGCATGGCCGTCACGTGGTTCCAGTCTGTCCAGGACGTGTTTCCAGCTTCTCCGGCAGGTGGTTCTGGTACGTCTGAGAGGTGGTTCCGCCATGGCTGGCAGGTGATCCCGGACTGTCCCCCAGGTGGTTCTGGCATAGCCAGCAGTTGATATTGGCCTGTCCGGCAGGTGGTTCCAGCGAGTCGAACAGGTGGCTCCGGCGTTATTGGCAGGTGGTTCCGGTCTGTCCGGTAGGTGTTTCCGGCGTGTCTGGCACGTGCTTCCGGCACGTCTGAGAGGTGGTTCCGGCATGCGCGGCAGGTGATTTCGTAGTGTCCGCCAGGTGGTTCTGGCGTACCCGGCAGGTGATTTTGGCGTGTCCGGCAGGTGTTTCTGGCGAGTCGAGCAGGTGGCTCCGGCATGCTCGGCAGGTGCTTCCGGCGTCTTCGGCACTTGGTTCTTGTGTGTCTGAGAGCTGGTTCCGGCATGTCCGGCAGATGATTCCGGAGTGTCCGCCAAGTGGTTCTGGCATGCCCAGCAGGTGATTTTCGCATGACCGGCAGGTGGTTCCAGCAAGCCCGGCAGGTGATTCCGAAGTGTTCCCCAACTGGTTGTGGCGTGTCCTGCAGGTGGTTCTGGCGAGTCGAGCAGGTGGTTCCGGCGTGCTCGGCAGGTGCTTCCGGGGTCATTGGCACGTGGTTCTGGCATATCTGAGAGGTGGTTCCGGCATGCCCGGCAGGTGATTCCGGAGTGCTCGCCAAGTGTTTCCGGCGTAGCCGGCAGGTGATTTTGCATGTCCAGCGGTCGTTCCGGAGGGTCGAGCCGGTGGTTCCGGCGTGTCCGGCAGGTGGTTCCGGTCTGTCCGGCAGGTGGTTCTGTGGTGTCCGGCACGAGGTTCAGTCTGAGAGGCTGTGCCGGCATGCCCCTCACGTGATTCCGGCTTGTCCCCGAAGTGGTTCTGGCATACCCGGCAGGTGATTTTGGCGTGTCCGGCAGGTGTCTCTGGCGAGTCGAGCAGGTGGCTCCGGCATGCTTGGCAGGTGCTTCCGGCGTCTCCGGCACTTGGTTCTGGTGTGTCTGAGAGCTGGTTCCGGCATGTCTGGCAGATGATTCCGGAGTGTGCGCCAAGTGGTTCTGGCATACCCAGCAGGTGATTTTGGCGTGTCAGGGAGGTGGTACCGGTGAGTCGAGCATTTGGTTCTGGCGTGCTCAGCAGGTGGTTCAGGCGGTTCTGGCAGGTGGTATCCGTCTGTTCGGGGTGTGGTTCCAGCATCTCATGAACACGTTTCTGGCACGTCTGAGATGTGGTTCCAGCCGGCCCGACAGGTGTTTCCGCAGTGTCCGCCAAGCGGTTCTGGCGTAGTTGGCAGGTGATTTTGGCATGACTGGCAGGTGGTTCCAGCAAGCCTGGCAGGTGATTCCAAAGTGTTCACCAACTGGTTGTGGCGTAGCCGGCAGGTGATTTTTGCGTGATCGGCAGGTGGTTCTGGCGAGTCGAGCAGGTGGTTCCCGCGTGCTCGGCTGGTGCTTCCAGGGTCATTGGCACGGGGTTCTGGCATGTCTGAGAGGTGGTTCCTGCATGCCCGGCAAGTGATTCCGGAGTGTTCGCCAAGTGGTTCTGGCATAGTCGGCAGGTGATTTTGGCATGTCCGGCAGGTGGTTCAGGCGAGTTGAGCAGTTGGTTCCGACGTGCTTGGCAGGTGCTTCCGGCGTCTCCGGCACGTGTTTCTGGCACATCTGACAGGTGGTTCCGGCATGCCCGAAAGGTGATTCCGGTCTGTCCGGTAGGTGGTTCCAGCCTGCACGGCATGTGGTTCTGGTACGTCTCAGAGGTGGTTGCGCATGCCCAACAGGTGATTCCGGACTGTCCGCCACATGGTTCTGGCACGTCTGAGAGGTGGTTCCGGCATGCCCGGCAGGTCATCCCAGAGAGTCCTCCAAGTGGTTCTGGCATAACACGCAGGTGATTTTGGCGTGTCTGGCAGGTTGTTCCGTTGTGCTTGGCAGGTGGTTCAGGCTTGGCCGGCAGGTGGTTCCAGACTGTCCAGGACGTGTTTCCAGCTTCTCCGGCAGGTGGTTCTGCTACGTCTGAGAGGTGGTTCCGCCATGGCTGGCAGGTGATTCCGGACCGTCCCCCAGGTGGTTCTGGCATAGCCAGCAGTTGATATTGGCCTGTCCGGCAGGTGGTTCCAGCGAGTCGAACAGGTGGCTCCGGCGTGCTCGGCAGGTGGTTCCGGTCTGTCTGGTAGGTGATTTCGGCGTGTCCGGCACGTGCTTCAGGCACGTCTGAGAGGTGGTTCCGGCATGCGCGACAGGTGATTTCGGAGTGTCCGCCAGGTGGTTCTGGCGTACCCGGCTGGTGATTTTGGCGTGTCCGACAGGTGTTTCTGACGAGTCGAGCAGGTGGCTCCGGCATGCTCGGCAGGTGCTTCCGGCGTCTCCGGCACGTGGTTCTGTTGTGTCTGAGAGGTGGTTCCGGCATGTCCGGCAGATGATTCCGGAGTGTCCGCCAAGTGGTTCTGGCATACCCGGCTGGTGATTTGGGCATGTCAGGTAGGTGGTTCCGGCGAGTCGAGCAGGTGGCTCCGGCGTGCTCGGCAGGTTGTTCAGACGGGTCTGGCAGGTGTTTTCCGTCTGTTCAGGGTGTGGTTCCAGCATCTCATGCACATGGTTCTGGCACGTCTGAGATGTGGTTCCGGCCGGCCCGACAGGTGTTTCCACAGTGTCCGCCAAGTGGTACTGGCGTAGTTGGCAGGTGATTTTGGCATGACCGGCAGGTGGTTCCAGCAAGCCCGGCAGGTGATTCTGAAGTTTTCCCCAACTGGTTGTGGCATAGCCGGCAGGTGATTTTTGCGTGTCCGGCAGGTGGTTCTGGCGAGTCGAGCAGGTGGTTCCGGCGTGCTCGGCAGGTGCTTCCGGGGTCATTGGCACGTGGTTCTGGCATATCTGAGAGGTGGTTCCGGCATGCCCGGCAGGTGATTCCGGAGTGTTCGCCAAGTGTTTCCGGCATAGCCGGCAGGTGATTTTGCATGTCCAGCGGTCGTTCCGGCGGGTCGAGCCGGTGGTTCCGGCGTGTCCGGCAGGTGGTTCCGGTCTGTCCGGCAGGTGGTTCTGTGGTGTCCGGCACGAGGTTCAGTCTGAGAGGCTGTGCCGGCATGCCCCTCACGTGATTCCGGCTTGTCCCCGAAGTGGTGCTGGTGTAGCGGGCAGGTGATTTTGGCGTGTCCGGCAGGTGGTTCAGGCGAGTTGAGCAGGTGGTTGCGACGTGCTCGGCAGGTGCTTCCGGCGTCTCCGGCACGTGTTTCTGGCACATCTGACTGGTGGTTCCGGCATGCCCAAAAGTGGATTCCGGTCTGTCCGGTAGGTGGTTCCGGCGTGCACGGCACGTGGTTCTGGTACGTGTCAGAGGTGGTTGCGTATGCCCAACAGGTGATTCCGGACTGTCCGCCACGTGCTTCTGGCACGTCTGAGAGGTGGTTCCAACGTGCCCGGCAGGTCATTTCGGAGAGTCGTCCAAGTGGTTCTGGCGTAGCCCGCAGGTGATTTTGGCGTGTCCGGCAGGTGGTTCCGCCGTGCTCGGCAGGTGGTTCAGGCATGGCCGTCACGTGGTTCCAGTCTGTCCAGGACGTGTTTCCAGCTTCTCCGGCAGGTGGTTCTGGTACGTCTGAGAGGTGGTTCCGCCATGGCTGGCAGGTGATCCCGGACTGTCGCCCAGGTGGTTCTGGCATAGCCAGCAGTTGATATTGGCCTGTCCGGCAGGTGGTTCCAGCGAGTCAAACAGGTGGCTCCGGCGTTCTTGGCAGGTGGTTCCGGTCTGTCCGGTAGGTGTTTCCGGCGTGTCTGGCACGTGCTTCCGGCACGTCTGAGAGGTGGTTCCGGTATGCGCGGCAGGTGATTCCGTAGTGTCCGACAGGTGGTTCTGGCATACCCAGCAGGTGATATTCGCATGACCGGAAGGTGGTTCCAGCGAGCCCGGCAGGTGATTCCGAAGTGTTCCCCAACTGGTTGTGGCGTAGCCGGCAGGTGATTTTGGCGTGTCCGGCAGGTGGTTCTGGCGAGTCGAGCAGGTGGTTCCGGCGTGCTCGGCAGGTGCTTCCGGGGTCATTGGCACGTGGTTCTGGCATATCTGAGAGGTGGTTCCGGCATGCCCGGCAGGTGTTTCCGGAGTGTTCGCCAAGTGTTTCCGGCGTAGCCGGCAGGTGATTTTGCATGTCCAGCGGTCATTCCGGCGGGTCGAGCCGGTGGTTCCGGCGTGTCCGGCAGGTGGTTCCGGTCTGTCCGGCAGGTGGTTCTGTGGTGTCCGGCACGAGGTTCAGTCTGAGAGGCTGTGCCGGCATGCCCCTCACGTGATTCCGGCTTTTCCCCGAAGTGGTGCTGGTGTAGCGGGCAGGTGATTTTTGCGTGTCCGGCAGGTGGTTCTGGCGAGTCGAGCAGGTGGTTCCGGCGTGCTCGGCAGGTGCTTCCGGGGTCATTGGCACGTGGTTCTGGCATATCTGAGAGGTGGTTCCGGCATGCCCGGCAGGTGATTCCGGAGTGCTCGCCAAGTGTTTCCGGCGTAGCCGGCAGGTGATTTTGCATGTCCAGCGGTCGTTCCGGAGGGTCGAGCCGGTGGTTCCGGCGTGTCCGGCAGGTGGTTCCGGTCTGTCCGGCAGGTGGTTCTGTGGTGTCCGGCACGAGGTTCAGTCTGAGAGGCTGTGCCGGCATGCCCCTCACGTGATTCCGGCTTGTCCCCGAAGTGGTTCTGGCATACCCGGCAGGTGATTTTTGCGTGTCCGGCAGGTGTTTCTGGCGAGTCGAGCAGGTGGCTCCGGCATGCTCGGCAGGTGCTTCCGGCGTCTCCGGCACTTGGTTCTGGTGTGTCTGAGAGCTGGTTCCGGCATGTCCGGCAGATGATTCCGGAGTGTCCGCCAAGTGGTTCTGGCATACCCAGCAGGTGATTTTGGCGTGTTAGGGATTTGTTACCCGTGAGTAGAGCAGGTGGTTCCGGCGTGCTCAGCAGGTGGTTCAGGCGGTTCTGGCAGGTGGTATCCGTCTGTTCGGGGTGTGGTTCCAGCATCTCATGAACACGTTTCTGGCACGTCTGAGAAGTGGTTCCGGCCGGCCCGACAGGTGATTCCACAGTGTCCGCCAAGTGGTACTGGCGTAGTTGGCAGGTGATTTTGGCATGACCGGCAGGTGGTTCCAGCAAGCCCGGCAGGTGATTCCGAAGTGTTCCCCAACTGGTTGTGGCGTAGCCGGCAGGTGATTTTTGCGTGTCCGGCAGGTGGTTCTGGCGAGTCGAGCAGGTGGTTCCGGCGTGCTCGGCAGGTGCTTCCGGGGTCATTGGCACGTGGTTCTGGCATATCTGAGAGGTGGTTCCGGCATGCCCGGCAGGTGATTCTGGAGTGTTCGCCAAGTGTTTCCGGCGTAGCCGGCAGGTGATTTTGCATGTCCAGCGGTCGTTCCGGCGGGTCGAGCCGGTGGTTCCGGCGTGTCCGGCAGGTGGTTCCGGTCTGTCCGGCAGGTGGTTCTTTGGTGTCCGGCACGAGGTTCAGTCTGAGAGGCTGTGCCGGCATGCCCCTCACGTGATTCCGGCTTGTCCCCGAAGTGGTGCTGGTGTAGCGGGCAGGTGATTTTGGCGTGTCCGGCAGGTGGTTCAGGCGAGTTGAGCAGGTGGTTGCGACGTGCTCGGCAGGTGCTTCCGGCGTCTCCGGCACGTGTTTCTGGCACATCTGACTGGTGGTTCCGGCATGCCCAAAAGTTGATTCCGGTCTGTCCGGTAGGTGGTTCCGGCGTGCACGGCACGTGGTTCTGGTACGTGTCAGAGGTGGTTGCGTATGCCCAACAGGTGATTCCGGACTGTCCGCCACGTGCTTCTGGCACGTCTGAGAGGTGGTTCCAACGTGCCCGGCAGGTCATTTCGGAGAGTCGTCCAAGTGGTTCTGGCGTAGCCCGCGGGTGATTTTGGCGTGTCCGGCAGGTGGTTCCGCCGTGCTCGGCAGGTGGTTCAGGCATGGCCGTCACGTGGTTCCAGTCTGTCCAGGACGTGTTTCCAGCTTCTCCGGCAGGTGGTTCTGGTACGTCTGAGAGGTGGTTCCGCCATGGCTGGCAGGTGATCCCGGACTGTCCCCCAGGTGGTTCTGGCATAGCCAGCAGTTGATATTGGCCTGTCCG